>NW_017731402.1:3937375-3968899 GCF_001890085.2 Hipposideros armiger
AGTTATAGATAATTACACTGATTTATTTGATGTTGGGAATGTTAATCTATTTAACTCATTATTTTCAGCATTGGTAAAATTCAAATATGATCATTTTTAAAATGACTTTCAATTTTTCTAAGGCTGAGTCCCATAGATTCTCCTGCATTGTGAGCTGTTGAAGTGTTCTAGTTCAAAAATCAGACAGGCCTGGGTTCGGATCCTATATCTACCACTTGATAAACATATTATCTATAAAAGGGGGAGAAGAAATAGTACTCATTTGATAGGGTTGTTGGTACTGAATGAGATCACACATGTAAAGGGAAAAGCGTGGTGGTCAGCAAATACTATTCCTTGTATGCTCGTAAATATACTGAGCATTCTGTCTTCAACACTTGAATCAGTGGGTTGGTGGTAAAGAGAGGAGCAGGTGGAATTCATATCTGTAACTTAAGTACCTTTGGTAATTCTGTGTGATTTAGTGAAAACATAAGTTTAAATTATTGACTAAAACAAAGATTTTGGATTTTGTATGAGCCCCAAATGTCTATGCTGTGTCTCCCTTATTATAGATAACTGAAAATAATTATATTTATTGAACTCCTGTATAATATCTTTCTTTTCATAATATATGAAAGGATGTATTTTTGGTAAACTAACATATTAAAGCACATTAAAATGTAAGATGCCATGAACATATTCTCTTGGCATTCCAGATAATTGGATAAGTAATTGAAATTGATTCTTTTCCTTTAAAAAACCTCTAAACAACAATAACAAAATAGTGGTAAAGATAAACAGTAATTTTATAAAATGAAACTAAAAGGTCAGATAGAAAGTGTTTGTAACAAATTTGATAAGTAGATAATTAGTATATTCTACATAAATGGAAAGCTGTCACAATTGTGAGGAACCATCAAATAGCTATATCCAACCATCCTAAAGCATTAAGTATATATAAGAAATACTGATTATGATATAAAAACAAAACCCAGACATATTATATTCAACAGTAGCAGAATTGTTAAAGGTAACAAACCATTGAGTGACATTGTGCTTTATGAAAAACTATTTTCATGGAGATTGCAGAAACAGGGAAAATATATCTGCAGTTGTATATATACTTTTGATTACCATTGTAAAAATTATGTATGTGTAGCAACAAGAACCATAAGAAAACAATAAATGAAAGATTTTTATTTGCTTGACTAGCAGAATATTGGGCTTTTCCCCCACACACACACCTTTTTTTCTTTTAGAGAGAGTCTTTATTTTTTTCATGAATTTTTTTTTTTTTTTTTTAGCTGAGCCATCCTGCCACCTGTTGGCAGCTCAGTGGCTCCTCAGCTCCGGCCAGGACTCGAACCGCTGTTGCCCAGAGCTCAAACTCTTGAGCGAGATCAAGAGAGTCTTTAAATAACATTAGTTGTATAACTTTTTTTTTTTTTAAGATTTTATTGGGGAATTGGGGGAGGGGAATAGTGCTGGGGAATCGGGGGAAGGGGAACAGACAAGTTGCTGTGGTTTTGTTCTTCAGTATAGAGTTGTGGAGGACGTTGCTTCATTGGCCCATGTTGGTATTATCATTGTGTTCTTCCTGGGTGAGGCAGATCAGTCACCGACCTCTGGACGGCCGCTCACGGCAGCTCTTGGCAGCTCACACCGGCTGCCAGCCGCTCATGCTGGCTGCCAGCCACTCACGGTAGCTTATGGCAGCCCACTGCAGCAGGGGCTGCTGCCTACGCTGTTGCCAGCAACTCATGGCATCCCAGCTCCAGGTCGAGCTGTTGTTCAGCATCTTAGCTGTAGAGGGCAGTGTCACTGGCCCCATGTGGCATCCGAACCAGGGCCCTGCTGCTCAGAGCTGGCGTCCCAAGCCAGCTCTTAACCAACGCACCACTCAGCCAGCCCAGTTCTATAACATTTTTAAGCAAAAGAAAAAGCTCTGTGTATTTTGTCTCATAAGCAGTATTTGCTTGCTCCTTGTATTCAGAAAACTTACCAAACATTCTTTAAATAATTATTTATAAGTTGTTCTTACTGTTCTTTTTCAGAACTTCCAGAAAGCATGTGTCTTAAATTTCAGTGTGGTGTTCAGATTCAACTAGGATTTGCAGCTGAGTTTTCCAACGTTATGATAATCTATACAAGCATAGTCCACAAGCCACCTGATATAATAATGTGCGATGCCTATGTTACCGATTTTCCACTTGTAAGTGTAGTCTCCCTTTTTCTTTTATTTAAAGTATAATGATATATTCTCATTTATTAAAGACTAAATTTTGGAAAACTTAAAGTTGATGGTAAATACAAAAGAAATCTGTATATGTATATATAACACATAAATACTTATTTGTATTTTAGTAGCAAAATATTTAAAAACTAATTGCCAACATACCTTAAATTTGTCAAATTTAGAAATGTCTAAAGTTCACCCAGGAAAGAAACCTTTAATTTCCCATACCCTAAATTGGACATCGTATGTGAAGGAATAAAATGTGCTATACATGTGTGAAGAATAATTTCTATTTAAAAGCTATTTTTTCCAATATGAGTTATTACAATAGTAGAAGTCTTTTGTGTCAAGTTACAGTAGTATATTAGAAGAAGAGAAATCTTTTCTGTTCCTTCCAAGCATTTAGATACAGTATTCATGTTGGCCTAAAGAAGTCAATAAATAGACTCCTGTTTCCTACATACTTGTAGGTGCAGTAAATTGAGAAGTAAGCAAGGAGTAAGACAAACAAATCCGAAACATCACCTTTGCTGATAAAGGCTTCATGGAGGACATTGCTTATTGTGAGAGCACATGGTCCAGCGCTGAACCCCAGAGTTAGACAAGTCTGCCCACCAGTCCTGGTAGCTCTGGACCAGTATAGGCCTGCCTGGACATTGGACAGGGAGAGCCTGAGGGCTTCTCTCTGGAGGAGCAGAACAGATCTGTTCTTAGCCAGGGCTTGGCTCTAGAAGAAGAAAAGGGAAGGGCTGCCTTTGGCACATCCACTGATTCCTCTTAAATATATGAATCATAGAAATCCCCCTGCACCTTCCCGAAAGTGATGCATAAGGAAGAGATTCCAGGACTCAAACACTAATGGGGCTCAAACTCGAATCTTGAGTAGGTTGAGAAGTGTTTCTAGGGATAGTTTGAAAGTAACTATTCTTTCAGAGCTTTTTAAATGTATCAACGCAGAATTTAAAATTCCTATTACTAGCCCAGAATGTTGTTTTCATTGTTTCTTTAGTCCTGAATAAATGATGACCTCCTCAGGCCAGAATTCATGGGAGAGCAAGACCTGTTAAGATATTTTATTGTCACAGACGTTGTGACTTTCATTGATTTCATTAATAACATTTACTGATTTTCACAGGACCTAGATATTGATCCAAAAGATGCAAATAAAGGAACACCTGAAGAAACGGGCAGCTATTTAGTATCCAAGGATCTTCCCAAGCATTGCCTCTACACCAGACTCAGCTCACTGCAAAAATTAAAGGTTATTACTTCTCCTGTTTATAACTACTAACGGGAAACTTTATGAAAGCGAAAATTTATTTTGGCATGTGAACCTTGTATTATTCCGAGGATGTGCTGCTTCACTGGGTATGAAGTTGAAGTACAGATAACTGATCTACAGTGAGTCTTAGCAGCGACCCTCTTCATATTCTATTCTGTTGTTGATCATGGCCTGAGATTTTTTGCATGAGAGTATTTGTGATTACCTTCTATGTTGGTAAAACGTTAGAGACTTAGAGCATAGTCTGCTTTTTAATATCTTAGCATTTTCAAATAATCATTTCCTAGTTCTATGACATTCTACAAAACAAATAGCAAATTACAACTGGAATTGATTGATTGATTGATTGATTGATTGATTGATTGATTGATTAAAGATTTTATTGGGCTAGGGGAGGAGTGTTGGGGAATTGGGAATTCGGGAAGGGGAACAGCCAAGTTGTTGTCCTTCAATCTTAGTTGTGGAGGGCGCACTAGCTCAGCTCCAAGCCCAGTTGCCATTCCATCACCCGTTGGCAGCTGGTGGCCGCTCAGCTCAAGGTTGCCGTGTTCAGTCTTAGTTGCAGGTGGGCATAGCCCACCATCTCATGCGGGAGTTGAACCGACAACCTTGTTGTTAGGAGCACGTGCTCTCACCAGCTGAGCCATCCTGCCACCTGTTGGCAGCTCAGCAGCAGCTCAGCTCGGGCGCAGCTCACTGGCCCATGTGGGAATGGAACTGGCGACCCTGTTGCTCAGAGCTCGCGCTCTTAACCAACTGAGCCACTCGGCCAGCCCCTGTGAGTTATTTTGTTCTTTTTTCGTTTCTCGTTGACTTATAAATTAGAAGCCATCTCTATATGGTTGAGCTTTCTAATAAAAGCATATCCTTGCCAAATCTGAGTTTTTAATCTATGTACAGCTGCATGACCATAGAATAGGTATTAACCAAAACTTGGGGGATGAAATGGGCACTGTTGACAATTACATAAGGACAACAGACATAAACTCATTGTCATCTTGTTCACAGCTCATCTGCTTACAGTCTTCTTTTATCTTTGAATTTCAGCCCATTCTCTTAGTCAGCTATACTTCTTCACCTATGACCGTGGATTATTATTTCATAATATTTAAAAAACAGCTAATATGTTGACCTAGGTGTAAAGCCAGATTATTCTTCCATTACAGGATCATTTCTCATCTCCAATAATAGAGAAGCGTATGTTTCCCGAGCCCCACTGTTTGGAAAACACCGTTTCACTGTTTATCAGGAATACAATACAAGATCTCTGATTTTGACTACTTCGTAGTAAGGACTAGAATTATACTAATTCAAAGTATTGAATGAGGGAGCAAGAAGACGACTGTAGCCAGCCTTTCTTAGTGTAGGGACAGTATAAAGGTACCTTGAGGCTTTGGAACCTGGGAGAGGGGAATAAGAGTGAATTTTCACTGTTGTTTGGTTTTTTCTGCACTTGTGTGATATTTTAAGATTGCTATACTTTCACAGTTGATAAAAATAACAAACCTTTTCCTTTTCAGGAACATCTAATCTTCACAGTATGTTTATCGTATCAGTACTCAGGATTGGAAGATACCGTAGAAGAAAAGCAAGAAGTGAATGTTGGGAAACCTCTCATTGCTAAACTAGACATTCATCGAGGTTTAGGAAGGAACACCTGCTTTCAGACTTGTATTATGTGCAATGGCCCTTACCAGAGCTCAGCATCCACCTCAGCAGGAACTGGACATTACCACTCATCTCAAGACTCATTCCTGGGTGTTTACCACTCACATCTTGACAATTCAAGTAATGTCATGCCATCAGACAGTTGTCATTGCAGCCGGACTGCAAATGCGTTCATTTCAAGTCATCATACTCACCATTATTCATGTCAATTTGGTAGAAGTAATGTGCCCGTTGAGACAACTGATGAAATACCATTCAACTTCTCTGATGGGCTCAGAATTTCTGAAAAGTGACCTCCTTGTTTTTGAAAGTTATCGTAATAACAGCTGGTTCATGGCAATCTCAGGACACTGAAATGTTGAAGTTGTTTTTGTTAACCACAGACTTCCTCCTTTCTCTTTTAAGATTTTGTCAATTGGCTGGTTTGTTCTGTAAGACTGAGGTATGGATGTGTATATGTTTATTTCTATATAACAAACTTATTTTCATTTTGACCACTCTAAGAACAGTGGGAATGGCATTCTTGTAGAATAAGTCGTTGTATTTTTAGAACCAGAAAAAGAATCTTGGTGATCATCAGGCTTAACCTAATTTTATCAGCAAAAGAAACAGATTGAGGTATCTTGTTTAAGTTAGACCTGGCATTAATACCTCCCTCCAGATTTCTAGTGTTTATTCCACTACACACCACCTTCTTGACAGGTTCTGAGACCAGTATTATTTGTAGATAGATTTAAAGATAGATATGTAAATATGCATGTCTGTACGTAATCTAGAAATGTACAAACTTTAATTTGTAGTTACAGGACTTTGATACAAATGTCAGTTAAGAGGTTTGTATATAGATGTAATTTCTTGTTCTAAGGTCATGAAAGCACATGAGAAGTGATGAAATGTTTATGGTAAAGCTAGATAGCAGGATAATTTTGCACTGGATAATCTTGGTAGCTGCCCACCTGAATCTTCCAAATATTGGACATGTCTTCTTTGATAACATGTATTTTCTTATTGAATTTTACTGGCCTTAGGAGATAATCTTATCACCTTCTACCTAAAAGCAAGTTCAAAAGGTGGTTGTCAATGACAACAACAAAAAATATTGAATTAGTAATTTGAAAATATCCGACAAAGAAAATCCCAGGCCCAAATGCCTTCGCTGCTGTACTCTACCAAACATTTAAAGAATTAACACCACTCCCATACAAATCTTCCCAAAGCCAGACAAAGACAGGACAAGAAAATTACAGACCAATTTCTATTATGGATATAGATACAAAAATCATCAACAAAATACTAGCAAACTAAATCGAGCTACATATAAAAAGGGTTATACACCACGACCAAGTGAGATTTAACCCAGGAATGCAAGGTTGGTTTAACAACCAACAATCAATATAACATGCAAATTTTTCCCATTATTCACAGTAGTTATAAAGTCACCAATAATATGAATTAGTGAATACAGAGCCATAGCTCCTAGGGGAAGTAAGTGTGTGTGTGTGTATGTCAAACAGATTATAATCTTAAATCCTAAAAACAATTTACCTCTGGTATATTCTGTTTTCATTTTACAAAAGAGAAAATGAGGTTCAGATGTATTAAGTGACTTGCCTGAGGCCATCCCACTAACAGGTGCCAGAGTTGGGGTTCAAACCTGTCCAACTGTCCCCAGAGCCAGAGCTTGCACTATGCTGCCCTGTCCCCTGCCTTCTCCATCCTCTGGTCATCTCTGTAGGAGAGTAGAAACAAGAAGGCAAAATACTGCCTTGGTTCGACCTCAGCTGAGAATATGCACATCAGGGAACTCAAAATCTTCACCGGTCTGCACATTTCCATGAATGATCATAAAAGTGCTATGAATATTGATTTGGGGATTACAAATAAGTTGGCAAATTCACAAATTTAAAATTGTGAGTAATATCAGCTGTACTGTGTTCATAAAGGACAAAATTATCACACGATTGTTTTAATAGATGCAGAAAAAGCATTTGATAAAATTCAGCACCTTTTCATGACAAAAAGTATTCAACAAGCTATGAATAAAAGGTAATTCCCTCAACATGATAAAGGGCATCTACGAAAAACCCACACCTAACATCCTACTTCATGGCGACAGACTGAATGCTAAGAACAGGAACAAGACAAGGATATTCCCTCTCACCGCTTCTATTCGACATTGTACTTGAGAGTCTAGCCATGGCAATTAGGCAGGAGAAAGAAATAAAAAGCAGCCATACTGGAAAAGAAGAGTTAACTATATGTATTCACAGAAGTCATGTCTTGTTATAATAAAATACTAAGGAATTCATTTAAAAACAAATGAGTTCAAAAGGTTCAAAAATGAGTTCATACAAGATCAATACACAAAAATCAGTTTCATTTCTATATTAGCAATGAACATTGTGAAATTGAGATTGTTTTTTATTCTATTTATTTACAATAGCATAAAGATGAAACAAAACTACAAAACATATTTGAAATAAATTTTAAAAGACCTAACTAAATGGAAAGACATTTTTGTTCATGGATTGTTTAATGGCAGCGTTCCCCAAATTGGTATACAGATGCAATGCAATTCCCATCAAAATCTCAGCTGGCATTTTTGCAGAAATTAACAAGCTGATGATAAAATTCATATGAAAATGCAAGGGACCCACAATAGCCAAAACAATCTTGAAAAAAGTTGAAAGACTCAAACTTAACCAATTCCAAAACTTACTGCAAAGCTACAGTGATCAAAACAGTGCGGTACTGGTATAAAGATAGACATGGATCAAAGGAATGTAAAATATAACTTAGAATCCAGAAATAAACCTATACATTTATGATTAATTGCTTTTTTTGACAAGGATACCAATACCGTTCAGTGGAGAAAGAGAATTTCAATGAACAGCCCTAAAACAACTGGATAGCCACATGTTAAAAGGACCCCTGCCTTATACCATATACAAATTTTAATTAAAAATGGTTCATATACCTAAATATAAGAGCTGAAACTATAAAACTTACAAGAAAACAAGTAAATATTTGTGACCTTGGGCTAAGCAATGGTTTCTTAAATGCAACACCAAAAGCACAAGCAAAAAAGGAAAACAATAGGTTGGACTTCTTCAAAATTTAATGTTTGTTTTTTAAAGGATACTGTCAAGAAAGTGAAAAGACAACCCACAGAACGGGAGAAAATTTTTGAAAATCGTACCTGATAAGGGACTTGCACCATAACATGTAAAGAAGTCTTATAACTCAGTAAGAAGACACGCTAATGCAGAATTATGGTTCCTGTAGAACAGTAACCAATCAAGAGTCCACTGGACTTTCTGTTACTGTGGAAATGTTCTATGTCTGCAGTCTCCAATATGATAGCCTCAACACCATGTGATGAGTGAGCAGTTGAAATACAGCTAGTGTGAGGCACTGAATTTTTTATTTTAGTTTTAAATAGCCACCTATCTCTAGTGGCTTCCATATTTGACTACAGCTATAGAAAGTGGGGCTAGAAGTTAGGTAAGGTAAAGGGACTTTTACCTTTTACTTTATACTCCTGTATATTTGAATTCTTTTAAACTAAGCATGTATATTGTATTTATAATTTTAAAACGTTTTTAAAATAACTAAAAGAATGGTGCTGTTTTTGTCTTTTCTATCAGCCATGCTTATATTTTACTTGAATTTCTTACGACAGTTGCTTTGTAATATTAGCATAACATTTGTACATCAATGGAATTTAGGAAAAGTAACCCCTTCAATACCAATTATAATATAAGGAATTGATTAAATCCAAAACTAATATTTGATTCTGGAGAAAGGGGTATTCCCTGGAAAGTAACTTTAAAAATTATAAAGTAGCAATTATAAGTTACATGTTTTCTAATAAAAGAAAAACCTCAATAGATGGGATCATTTGAATATAAGACATTAAAGTGTTACACATCCAGAGGTGAACAGGTCAGATAAATAGGCAGGCAGCATAGACCTAGGGAAGAAAGTCTTTAGAGAATAACAACACAGAAAAGGTGCATGTACACCTTTCCTTTTTCCTGTATCTCCAACGTTGATTACTTTTCAAGTCTCGGACTTGCACATTGAAGCAACAATGAGGTGGCCTCTTCACAGATCACAATTTTTTGTTGATTTGTCAAACTCAAGAAATTCAATCATGTAGCCCCAGCTCAGATAATTGATATATTGACACATAGATAGCACAAGTTTAATATCAGGATGCAGTCTGATATTTTTAACACTTTTAAGGTTTTGGTTGGTTTGTTTTTTAACGAAGGGCCTGATAAATTTTGTTTGCTATTGTTTTAACAACCCCTTGGTATTTATATACTATCGTTGCTTTTAACGGTCGCCTGATGCCAAATACTCAGAATTTACACATTATTTTCGTGCATTTCAACCTGTTTATCTAGTGTAGCATTGTGAATTTTATCCAGTCGTAACTAAAATATTTTTTAATACATGCCTTTGAATTTTGACATCTCTCATAATGATAAAATGTAAGTAAAGAAAAATATACCCAGGACATGAGAATGTATAAATGTGTGTAATTATTTTTTTCCAATTTGACATCATTAAAAATATTTCAGCATCAGACACTAAGTTTGACTTTCCTGAGGAAAAGAAGTCTGAGCCAACTCCAGGTTTCACCACTGAATGCTGTGGCCGTAAAGTGCGTCATTTAACTTGTTTACGCATCTGTTTCCTTACCTGAAAGTGGGGATGATGCTGTCACATCACAGGGCTGTTAGGATAAAGAAGCCAGTTCCTATCAAGTGCCAGCTTTATGAAAAGGACCATCATTCTCCAAACCTGGCATTGTCAAAACCATACCAACACATACACAGTACAGGGTGTATTATTTGTTATTAAGGAATTTCCTACGAAGTACCCTGAGAGTATTGGCAGCGTAGCAATGGCTTCGAAAATAAGTCGAATTGCATTCTGTTCACTCCAAAACCACTTTTCAAAAAGCCTGCAAAATTGACGTCACCAGTTGTTAGTGGTATGTAAACTATTTACATCATACACACATAGACCATCGATGAGCCGGGTTTCTCTCTGATTGGTGAAATTATTATTAGACTTTGCTTACCTATAATTTCCAGTTTTTATACAGGCAGCAACTATTATGTGATTAAATATAGATATACACATTGTATAATGTAAATATACTCAGCTTCAGTGAAGTTTTTAGAACAGACTTTTAATTTTTCACAGATGAAATCTTAAATTTAAAAATGCACAGGATTCATGTATTTTTGAATGTCATAAGTCATACATACATACATACATACATACATACATGCTGTTTATTATCCCTGCTACAAAATAAAATCTATAAAGTAAGTCCCAGTTTTTTGCATCATGTTTGAGTTTAGTTGAGCAGCATTTTAAGGTGTAGAAATGGTTGGCTGAGGTTTCCTACATTAATAGCTGCTAGCTCCAGGCTTGGAATATTTTTTTAAATTTTGAAACACTTCCAGACTTAGAGGAAAGTCGCAAAACTAACACAAAGAATTCCCAAATTCCCTTCACCCTGATTTCCTAAATGTCAATGTTTTTTCATGTTTTATCATTTTATCTCATAAATGTTTATGTATTTTATATGTATATTTATATCCATCTCCACGTGACATTTTTTTTCTTGAGCTGTTCGAAAGTTACCCTTCTGCCCCTAAATAAATACTTAGGTGTATACTGCCTAAGAATGGGAGTGTCTGCCTACATCACCACAGTACAACCATCAAGATGATACTGAGGATTCCAGAACCTTCCTCTGCTGTAGCCTGAACACAGAGCCAAGTGCGTAGCTTAATTTGTTCCTTTCCCTCAGGGACCACTGTCCTGGGTTCCTTGTCCATTATCTAAAAACTTATTTCGTACATTTTGCCTGGTTTTCTCATTTTTTAAGGTGGGAGAGTAAATCCAGTCCTATCATTCCATTGTGGCTGGAAGTGAACGTTTGCAAATAATTTTTAAAACTAGTCACAGCTTCAGAAAGGATTTTGGATTAATTTGTATATGTCACAAGAAACTTCCACCTTTCTGGGCAAACCATCTCCCTTCTTAGTCACTCACTCTTCTACCTCACACGTAAAAGGCAGCTTGCATCTACTTCTTTTAGTAGAGTAAGTGGTTTATCAGTATTATCCAAGCTTACGGTGTAAGTGTTATGCACAGGAAGGACAGCAAATAAGCCTTGGGATGGGACGCATCGCTGTCTTTCTGGAAGGTACAAAGGTTTTACACAGGGACTCACTTAACTCTTGACAGCCTTGCAATTCAGATGTGAAGAAACTAATTGTTAGGCTAACCCAAGATGTTCATTTGCCCTGGTTAACCCGACTGGCAAGTGGCAGAGGCAGGATGACTCAAACCCAGAGCACAGCCCATGGATGTTTTCCACAGCGCTGCCGCTGATTATCCAACAGTGATCGCGGAGTCATGAAACGCTGACTCGACACAACAGCGGCGTAACACAATGCTCATATTGGATGGAGTATTAAATACTGTGTCTAAAAAATAGAAACCTTGGTTTGAAGTTTGTAAGAAAGCATCCTACCCTGAAAACGAAAGGAAGTGGCATCTTGAATTTGGTAACTTGATGTTGGTGGTTTTTCGACACAGCAGGAAAAGAGCCAACAGTGAGTTTTGGTGTTAACAAGTGTGGCTTAATATTTCTTCTAAGTAGATGAAACATATTTTTTAAATATTGAAACGTTCTTCAAGGAGAACATAATTTACCATCTCGAAGTGTGAAAGGCACAGGTCACATTCCAAAACTTTCCAAAGGAGTGGACCTAAAATTAGTAATGTTGCTATATTATGTTCAACATAGTTAGGACAGGGAAAGGTATTAAAAATATTTTTTTAAGTATTCTCATAAGCTTCAGTTTGACCACTTTCAACTTTGTGTAGAATGGTCCTACTGTGTGACAAAAATTTAGTGTCTTCTCTAAGACCAATCATTTTTATAATATAAGCATGTATCTTCTGTGTCTGTCTGACCAGTGTCCTCTGTTCTGTGCCCCAACCTAGGCACATGGGTTTGTCTCCCCAATTTCCTATTCTAATACTTGACCTCATACCTGAGTCCAGTGTTTTTCAAACTGTTCAGAGTAGCTTTCTCTCTGACAGGGTGGGAGTGGGGTTCCCCACCTTTTCCATCTAGAGCAGCGGTTCTCAACCTGTAGGTCGCGACCCCTTTGGGGGTCGAACGACCCTTTCACAGGGGTTGCCTAATACCATCGGAAAACAAAAAGATATTTACGATTCATAACAGTAGCAAAATTACAGTTATAGAGTAGCAACAAAAATAATTTGATGGTTGGGGGTCACCACAACGTGAGGAACTGTATTAAGGGGTCGCGGCATTAGGAAGGTTGAGAACCGCTGATCTAGAGCAACTCTGCTTGTATCTTTATATGCTGCCTTTCCAAGTTAGCTTTGGTTTACGTAGTTTCTCAGCCAAAAAACATAGATCTAGTCTCTTCTCGCCAGACGCCCCCATTACTTGGGGGTTCTCCATACCAGCTGGGTGACTCTAGGCAAACTACAGTGTTGAAAAAGGAGAGAAAAAGGATCCCAACTGAGCTGTGAGGACGTCTGGCCTGCCCATTAAAGGGAGGGGTTCAGTAGGCCAGTCCACGTGAGCTGCCGGTGACAAGTCAAGGCCATGTGAGCAGGTGCTGGCCAGCAGGTCGGCCAACAGCACTAAACTCGGCCCTCAGACCAACCTTGTCGCTCAAGATGTAGCTCACTGCTAGATGTTACGAGCGAGGCAAGATGCCATCTGATACCTTCCCATTTGAATCAGTTACTGCTACTAGGTTTTCAGTTTCTTAAACCCCAATTTTGTACTTTGGTGTCACCTGACCTAGTTGTCACCCTGGGAGGTGTATGGTTTCAAGGCATGCAGTGGCACACCCACCAGCAAGGCGCAGCGGGCTTGTCGGGGAAGGCCAGGTGGGCAGCGCTCTGGGCCTGCAGGCTTGTACATGCTGCCCCTGGAAGCACAGCTGTATAGAGGGCCCAGTCACAGTCACGGGCACTTTCATAAGCATGGAGGGAACTCAGATGAACCCAGGGGTGAAGGAGCAGATGGTGCCGGGCTCTGTATTGCAGGCTGAGCTTTGTCATCACCCTCTTGGCTATCTGCAGACGAGGAGGTCAGACAGGGGCATGACAGCATCACATGAATGTTCTGGAAATTGGCTGGCTGCAGGCTCAGGAGGGAATGGCCTGAAGGCAGAAGACCTCTTTGCAATCATGGAAACTGAGAGTGGACAGGACCCCTAGAACTCTGTTTTAAAAAGAAAATGGGTGCATGTGGCAATGGCAGGAAGACAAGCTGGTGACAGGGCACACCCTGAAGGAACAAGCAGAGTGAGGCCACACACCCCAGGGGGTGTAAGAGCCAGAGCCCACGTTTGGGGGGGGCGAGGAACAGTTGAAGCTCGCCTGGCCCAAAGGGCTTAAAAAGGCGCAGTCCTGGTCGCCTGGAAATGGCCTGCTATAGGAAAGCCAGCCTGCACCCACACAGAGGAAGGGTCGGACCAGGGGGCAACACTAGGGCCCTGAGCAGGGGAGACCCAGCAAAGAACATGCGTCGGGACCTGCGGGGGTTCAAGACACCCCTCTCAGGACTGCTGGCTCTCCCCCAGTCCTCCTGGGGCCAGGACTTGCCTTGGGTTTTCCCTCCGGTTGAGTTCAGGGGAGGCCCTGAACTGAGATCCCCAGCAGAGGGCAGCACAGGCTTGAGTTTGTCCTGGGCTCTCAGACCTGAGGGCCCGATTTGCACCTTCCCAATCTCCTGTGGGAAGAGTGCACTGAAGAGACAATTTTGCATTTTTACAACCTGGAATTTCCACACACACTCAGGGCCTCCCCATCTAGCCCGTGGCTTACTACATGACGGGAAGAAAGGGGTGGGAGGGCCGGGCAGAGGGGGAGCTGCCGGGGCGCCTAAGAAATGCGTAAGGAAAGGCTGCCCCGGCAGCAGTGGTTGGCAGCCAGGCTCAGCCAAGCCGTGAACAAGCCCTTGCAAGTGGTCGTTCTCCCCGCCTGTCCTCAGCCCCACGACCCCAGTGCCAGAAAGCACAGACGATGGGCGAGGAGCACCACTCCTGGGCATGGGCTTGGCCACGTGCCATGGGCCGCCTCTGAGGGAGGTTCCTGCTTCCTGTCCACCTGGGGTCCTCCTTGGGAGGGGTCCGTGTCCAGGAGCAAAAGAACCCGCAGTTCCAGCTGACCTTTGAAACCTCCACACCTAGCAAGAAAAACGGAGAGAAGGATTGTGGAAGGCTCCCCAGATGTGACCCTGGACTTGAGCCTCAGAATCGAGTGTCAATCATGAATGCAGCTCTTAGGACCCTTGCACGCTAATTTTTTTTTTTTGTAATGATTGTATTTTTTAAATTGAGGTAAAATTGATGTAAGATAAAATGTACAATCTTAACCATTTGAAGTGTCCAGCTTAACAATATTAAGTCTATTCTCATTGTTCCCACTCTAAATTTTTATTGTGATTTCTCATGTACAGAACCGGAGGCAGAGAGCTACACAGTGAACCTCCAAGAAAAGGCAGAGACCTGGAGAATGATTTCACTGAGAAACACGTGGAAGGAATTCCAAGGTGGGCATGAGAGGTTTTTCAGGCCATTGTGCATTTCCAGGACACCTCTGCCCAGGGGATGGGAGAACAGGGGAGCGGTGGGGTGGGGGTGGGGAATCATATCCTGTGCATCTCAGTCAGACCTTCCCCGTGCCTTCCCCATACGTTGGCCAGACAGGGCCTGCAGCTCACCTGGAAGGGGTGAGTGAGTACCCCAAAAGGGACCCTTGCCCACGTTCAGACACAGGACCTAAGGCTATTCAAAATCTTCTGAAATGTCACTTTGAAAATAATCTGTATAGTATGTAAATGGGAAGGGACAAATAGTTATGACAAAAAAAAATTTTTTTCTTTAAGCCGTAAAATGCCTCAGATAGTTGGCCCTCCATGAACTAGAAAGTTGAACAAGACAAAACCTGAACCCCAATGCTAATTGTGGGTACTGTTGAGATAGCACCTCCTATGAGCCTGGCACTGTGCTATCTACTTTGCTTATCAGGCCTTGGCGATGGAGGTATGTTCTTGTGCAGAGGAGGAGATTAAAGCTGAAGGACTGGCTGACTTGCCCAAGGCCACAGAGGAAGTGAATGGTGGGACCTGGATTTGGACCTTGGCAGACTGGCTCCAGAGACATGGCTTCATGACCTCACCTTTGCTGGCATTGTGCTGGGTGCTGGAGTGCAGCCCTGAGACCAGCGGTGGCGTTTCTGTCCTGTGGTTGCTCAGAGGTGGTGGGAGGGTGAGCTTCCCATCTTTGAGCAATGTCAGAGGCAACCAGCCCCAACGAGCTAGAATTGCCCTAACTCTGTCCATCTTGATGGGTAAATTAATTTCCACATAAAATCTTCAACAAGGGTTGTCAGGGCAACCATAGGGGCATTCACCCACCATCACCAACCATCCCACCTCTTTCCACCACATGCCGTGTGTTTCGTTTAGTGGGGAAAAAAGTCATCAAATGACCTGAGAAAACCCAGAACGTTTTAATAACCCAACATGCCTTGGGCCGTGCTGTCTGTAGAAGTCCGGCCTTGTCCTGTCCCTTTTTCATTCTTGATCTTGCTGCCCAGCTCCTTAAGGGACTTGAACCTGAGAGCACCTGGCCCGGAAACAGGCCATGGAGACTGTGTTCTCCTTTGATCCGAAAGGGCAGAGAGAAAAGTAGAACAGGAAATATGGAATGATGTTTGTTTTCCTGTACTTGTTTTTTCTTAATGCATTCGGGTTCTTCTAGTTCAAGCTAGTGGTAGGTGGAAAAGAAAAAGGTTTGAAAACCTTTTTTTCAGGTGCACCATGCAGCTGAGCACACTGGTTTTAATTAACCTCTCCTTTCTTTGGCTCCTTCCGTAGCTGACCTTGCCCCTCAACCTGTACCCACCCATTGTCATTGGGGAGATTGGGGAGGAGATGTGGGAGGGAGCCAGGAGCTACTCTGAACGGTGACAACCCACGTCTATTTTTCATCACCTAACTACACCTACAGAACAAAAAGTACAGCCTTCAGTGCCCAGCAGTTGATTCGTAGCTGATTTGTACATAAATAAATGCACACTTTCCTTTTTCCCTTTATCTGTTCCTTATTTTTCATAATTGAGTCCTGCTTTCATTTGTATGTACAAGTGGGTGACATTTGAATGTACTTTCAGTTGTGTTTCAACAGATACTGAGTATTTAAAAAAAAAAAAAAAGAACAAATAAAAGGTGCTGAGCACGGAGACAGCCATGCCTGTTGTCGCGGGTGGGCCATATTTGCATCTGCTCTGCTCAGTATTTGTGTTGTTTTGTGTCCCAGCACATCACATTCCCAAAACGCAGCTGCACTCGGTGGCTTTTGGAATGTTTGCAGCCCCTTTTGCCAATTGGTAGCGCAGGCATGTGTTAACTCTCTCCCATGCTTCCCCAACCATCCTTAAAATGAAGTGTGTTCCCACCCGCCTGCACCATGCACACACACACACACCCCCAATCCCTTGCCAGGAAGTGCCCCCAGTAGGGCACCTCATCCCAGGACTTATCAGTTAAAATGAACTATTTCTGGTTTTATCTGCATGGAGCCATGAATTTTTCAGAGAGAATAGGATATGAATTCTGTGTTTGGGGGATGGTGTTCTCTCCCATCCTGTCGGACCAACTTAAATGTCCATTTCAATTTCTTTAAACCCGGGTTTCTCAATCTTGGCACGATTGAAATAGGGGGGACAGATAATTTTTTTATTTTGGGGAGCTGTCCTGTGAATTGTGGGATATTTTAGCAGCAGGATATTTACTGGCCTCGGCCTACTAGATGCCAGTAGTACCACCCACAATTGTGACACACAAAAATGTCTCCAGACATTGCCAATGTCCTCTGGGGGCAATGTTGCCCCCAATTGAGAATTGCTGGTCTAGTGGGTAGAGGCCAGGGATGTTGCACAACACCCTGCAATCCACAGAACAGCTTCCACAACGAGGCGTTACCAGGCCCAAAATGTCAGTAGTAGCACTGAGGTTGAGAGACCCTGCCTGCCCTGACTGATTAGCCCAAGATTAGTCATGCCTTTTGTGTCTTTTGCAACCTACCAGATGCCTGTCTGATACAGGCCTCACTAAGGTTTTTCTCCATACGATGAAAGGATTGAAAGAACTCTATACAAGTAAGAGCTTTGAAGAGGGAAAGTGTGCTTATCCTAAACTTGGAGCTATCCAAAACTGTAGAGATGGCACTTACCCCTTCAAAGGGGAAAGGATAGCAGGAAACGGGGATGCAGGGGAAGTGACCAACAAGATGCTGAGGGCGTGATGGTCACTGTAAGCTCACTGCTGACCCAAGGGGCCATGGTTTCTGTGGAGAGTCCCACTGGGGACTTCAAAGCCGTAATACTAGGAGAGAAGGACAGTGACAAATATCATGTGCTCAGGGCCTGTGTGGGCGGGAGTTCGTGCTGTGGTACAGGGACAGTCAGAGGCACCCATGTGCTCAGGGACCAGATCAGGTCCTAGAATCTACCACAAGGTCTGACAACAGGACAGATGTGTAACCAGGACCATCTTGGAGGTTCTGGATGCCACCTCGTTGTCGTAACTCTCTGAGGGAAGTAAGGCTCCCATCCTTTTGAATGGTGCTGACTTGAGGACGTTCTCTGAGAAGCAGAAGGAAACCTTTGGTGGATATGGCGCCCATCAGGACAACTCCTCCTAACTCAAAGCCAGAAACAGTCTCATCAGAGGTAATAATAATAATAATAATAATAATAATAATAATAATAATAACAACTCCATATGCTTCGTCTATTATATAATCCATTTTCCTTTCTCCGTGACTGCGGTGGTCAAGGCCATCTCCCCATCAACCTATGTAGCTAGAGTTTAAAGGGCTTTTTCTGCTTTCAGGGAAGAGAAATTTGTGCTGCTCCAATATTTCAACCCACCCCTAGCTCAGGAGAGTCCCAGGAATGGCCCCTCTTGTCCCCAAGGTGGGGACACAGGCATCACAGTTCCCATTCACACACTTCAGAGCTCCAGTGGGCAACTCATGGGCGAAATCCTCCACAGTCCTTGGATTTCGAGAAGTGGGCATTATGGAAAGATTTCCATATTACAGACGTTCCTCCTCATGATGTCATCGATGTCCCAGTATAGGAGGCAGAATAATGGTCCCCAAGAACATCCTAATCCCCAGAACTTGGGAAGGATTTTGCAGATATGACTGACAGTCTTGGGTGGGGGGGATTATCCTGAATTATCTGGGTAGTGGGCCAATGTCGTCACAAGGATCCTGACGACAGGAATGGAGGGAGAGCTAGAGATGAAAGGAGAAGGTGATGTGACAGATTTGTGGCCAGAAGCAGAGACTGCAGGGATGCTCTTTGAAGATGGAGGAAGAGACAAACAAAACCAAGGAACGGAGGCAGCCTAGAGAAGCTGAGGAGGCCAGGAAACGGCTGTTCCCCCCAAAGCCCCCTGCCAGCCTGTCTGATGCTCCTTTCAGCGTGCCTATCTGTGTCTCCCCGCTTGAGACTCTCTTGAGAATCATTTTAATCTGATTTACGTATTGGGGAGGAGGACAAGGGATGGTGTAAGCCCTCTAGCTCCTCCCCCTGTTGTCGTGCTCAATGACTAGTCCAGAATTATTTTTTCAGAACCATTCCTTCCTCTTCTTGGGGCAAGTCCAGAGTCTCCTATCTACAACTTACGGTGGAAAAGCCTTGTTTACAAGGGAGTTTTACTGCTCTAGCCTTGAGGGGCAGGGGGTGCTTTGAAGAACTGTTTGTTCTTTATCCTGACACTAATGTCATATAACTCCGATTAATGGTCCACCAGTGTTCCCTTCCCAGCCAGTCACTTCCAGGGGAATTTGTGAGGACTCACGAGTTAGCATTTGGAAAGAATTCCTTGAACTCCTACATAAATAAAAAAAATCTCACAGCTGGAATCCAAAATCCCAAAAGCACTTAAAAACGCGTGTTCCTCCCCAGTCATAGTTATTAGATGCTTACATATACCGGGGGATGCCAAAACAATGGATACAAGTGGACACTTTGGTCAGCATTGCTCAAACAGTAGTTCGCCGACATCAGACATGTCTGGACGCTGATGGTAACCACTCTGAGCACCTCTTGCAATTGCAGAAGTCAAACGTGACTTGTATTCATCTTTTATTATTGGTATATATTGAGTATTGCAATTTTAATAGTTTTTCTTTCTTAAAATCTGTACTCATTTTTTGGCACCCCATGTACATATTCCCATACCTGTTACGTACATAGCTGCTATCATAGATGACATATGATGTACCAGGAAGACAGTTATGCTCCTTACAGACAGGATCTCATTGATTTAGGAAGATAAAGATCACCTGTCATCTGGGGTTCCTAGGTTCCTGGGAGGCACCCAAAACCCCACGTGGGTGTTAGGATTGACCCTGACGTCACCAGCAGTCAGAAGAACGCCTTGCACAGTGCCTGGCACAGGGTGGGGACTCAGTGATGTGAACAGGTGGCATTTCTCTTAATTATAGCAAAGTGAGATGAGCCAATACTGGAGAGACCAAGCTTCAGAGAAGAAGAAATTGATTACATTGATAATACGTGTTTCTCCTCTTCTGGTAATTTACAGATAAAAAATGTGCATGCAGTGCCGGACAGGGGCTGGAATCAGTCCCTGAAACCAGGACTTTTCTTCTTCGTTCTCTGCTCCTTAGTCCTGTTGCTGCTTTCCCAAATAAGCACAATCCAGGGCCGTGAGACCCTGAGGCCTTGGACTTCCCATTGGAAGCAGTTTTCTGAGGATTGTCTCCCACCGGAGCACCTCCGGGAATGCTGTCCAGCACTTCTGAGAAGCACTTATGGTTTGGCTCATTTTCCCAGAAAAGGACAGGAGGGAGAAGAGGGACTTTTGACTGCGGGAAAGCAGAGTAAGTAAGTACAGAATAACATGACTTGTGTTCTTGAGCCTTCAGTTAAGATTTAGAGGGGTCTTTGCATGTAACTAGCCACGAGGTGGCACTATTATTCTCTAAAAATGCTTCAGCGGGTGTAGGGGTGTGGTGTGTGTGCATGCGTGTATGGTGATGTGGGCGGGTTTTGTGCTGTGGTGTGTCTGTGTTGTGTGTGTCTGTTGGGGTGTGTGGCATGTGGCATATGTGTGCATACGTGTCCTAGGGGTGAGAGGCAATTTCCCCCTCATGCACCCATCACACTCAGCTAGGCAGCC
Source organism: Hipposideros armiger (assembly GCF_001890085.2). NCBI lineage: Eukaryota > Metazoa > Chordata > Mammalia > Chiroptera > Hipposideridae > Hipposideros > Hipposideros armiger. The sequence goes on from NW_017731402.1 coordinate 3,957,851, forward strand.
AATGCCTTATTTTCCCTTATCCTCAACCATTCACCTACACCCCCTCCTTCTCCATCACCCCTCTTTTTCATTCTTGCTCCAAAATTAGCAGAGATGCACAAGAAAACCCAGCAGAGATCATGAAACAAATAAAAAATCAAAGCTTTGGTATTTGACACCGTGGGAAGAACAGTGAGTTCCTCTCTCCTTTGTTACCCCATTCTCTCCCTCACTTCCTTTTCCTAGCTCCTCCCCTCCCCCATTCCTCTCCAACTCTGAACAGATGCTTTTTCGCTTTTCAGGAATATGTCCCCATCATTCTGATGACTTCCTTCTCGTAGGCATACTTGTTTGAAAAAAGAACTGTAGGCGGAGTCAAGATCTCAGAAGAATGATTGTTGAATGCTGGCTCTTCAGGCACAGTTCACATTAGACCACCTGGATCTGGAGGATACATCCCCTAAAATCCCACCAGCGTGGGCGGACCCACCTCCTCTGTGTAAATTCTCTTCTAAGGCCTTTCCACTCCAGCCTTGCCGGAGAACATGGACAGTACAGTCACGATGGCAAGGCTTACTCGAGAGCAAAAACATCTCTATTCATTGATCCTGCTCTTTCTCCACCTGCTTAATAAGCATTAAAAGCCATCCACTCAAGGACCGCCTCCAGCCATTTTCAAATGCACTGCCATAATGGACTCGTCTCCACAGAACAAACCTCCAGGGACCCAGGTTAGGCAACCCATTTCTAACACTGTCAGGATGCAGGAGGGGCAGGCAGTTCATGCTTTGGGAAGAGCTTATGTGTTGCTGAGCGCTTGGGGTTCAAATCCAGACGTCACCATCTGAGTGGCTGGGTGACCCTGGGCAAGTTATGGAACCTACTTGAGCTTCCAGGTCAGTGTCTGTAAAACGGGGTTAATACTCCTCGTGCACTAGCTTATTGTGAGCTGTGGAGGTTGCACAGACACATTCCCAAGGTGAAAAGGTCAAGGACAGAATTACTATCATTACTACACACCACACATGTGCGAAATGTTCAACACACGTGAATTATCTTAATCCTCAGAACAAGCCTATTTTGCAGAAGTCAAAAGTGCGGCCAGGGCAGTTAAGTGCTTCATGGGCCACCTGAACCGTCTGAGGAAGGCTGTGCTGGCAGGGGTAAGAAACACGCTGGTCTGGGGCCCCATTCCTCCCTGTGAGAAACCAACTGGGGTCTTTTGGTTTGTGTGAGGTGGGGGGAGTCAGTCTTAGGACGGGTAAGATTCGGGTTTACATGCTGCTCTACGGGACTCCGCGTGTGCTCCTCTGTGTCAGTGATGCAGCCAACAAATGGCGATGTCACCCATTTCATGAAATGGGTGGCACTTAGTGGGACACTTAATATCATGACATTTTCCAGGTTGAAACAATGGTCCTTAAGGAAATGGCATTATGGGAATTACTGAAACAGCAAGGGACATTTATTTTTAAGGGGCTTAATTAAATCAGGTTGGTGAAATATACTAACATCTTGGGTATGGTCAGGAATGGTGGTCATTTTTCTAGTGGCTATGTTTTTAGATCTGGAAGCTGACATGTTTAAGAACCAAGACACCTGAAAATGACGAGTGACAGTACCTTTCTAAAAAAATATGGCAACTCTAGTTCACACAGTTTGCCAGTGACTTTAGGCCTGCGTGGTCTTATTGACTCCCTCAAGGCCATCAGAACTTTTATTACCCTGGCCGAACACTGAAGCTGCAAAGAGGATGGGAGACTTTCACTTGGTTTTGCAGTGTGTGAGTGGTGTGTGTGTGTGTGTGTGTGTGTGTGTGTGTGTGTGTGAAGGAAATAAAAGATAAATGGGAAAAAGGAATGTGGGGAGAGATGGACAGGAAGTAGGAGACATGAAAGAGGCAAGGGGAGCAGGAGAGAGAGGACCACAGCAACACAGGGACATAAGACAGGGCAGCCGGGGGCTAAAGGATTGAGCGTCCCTGCGGTAGAAGGAACTTGAGAGGGGGAAGACTTAAAGAAGCACCTCGACTAGAAATGCTAAGAGGAACACCTAGTTGTTTTGACACGGCTGGTCAGAAAATAAATGCCAAGCGTGAGGGAGGACTCAGGGCCGAGAGCCAGGCCCAGCTGCCAAGCAGGGCTTTCGGAGCGGGTCTACTCCTCTTCATCAAAGGGCACCATCTCAGTCCTCTTTCTAACACCTCCTCCCCTTTCAGCATGTAAACAAGGAGCCCTCTTGTGCCTAGGGCCCCTTTCTAGCCTTCTCCTCCCAGGGAGGGACTGAGGACCTTACAGGCTCCCCCTCCCATCGTCGGTAACCCAGGGCTCAAGCGTGTCCACCGCTCCCTCCACCTCTAAGAAGGGAAGGCCCTGGACAGGCTGGCTCCTCCCTTCCTTCCCCGCTGCTGTTCCCAGCTGGGGCCCTCCTCACAATGGAACCAGGCCAAGCTCTGTTGCTGAGGGAACCAGCAGCTTGCCCCACCCCCTTCCCCACAGAAATAGCCAGAGGAGAGGAGGCGAGGATTAAATTGCCCTAATCTCCCAGCTCCAGAGGAGGCTGGCAGCCTGGCCACTGTGAGGCAGCAGCTCCGCACTGGCCCAGAGAAAGCTGAAGGCCGCAAGCCTAGTCTTACCTCTCCCACGTGCCCCACCTCCACGTCCCTCTCCTCAACTACACCCTCCCCAAAAGGGAGACCACCAGTTTTGCTTCCCTAACACGGGAAGAGAGGGCCAAAGCCAGCTGCTGCCTGGGTTTACTGTTTGTGATCTCTCCGACTTGGAATCAAGAAGGAACCGCCTTGGTGAGAGACTCGATTGTGTTTGGTTCTGACCCATGGTCTGTAACTGTTGGTGGAGATGAATCAGATCACCCTCCACCTTCAGCCGAGGCTCTGCACACACGCATCAGGGTGTGTCTCCGCCACAGCACCACCGGTTCCTTCTCTCTTCCTGCTCGGTGATGACCACAGCTCCGCCGGGGTGAAGGCTGCACCGTGGCTTCCAAGGCCTTCCTTAGATCCTTAGGTCAAGGGAGCTCACCCCTAAATTGTGCATGAGGGCACATGGGTCACTTTAAAAAAGACCCAGTCCCAGGCCCCACCCCAGCCTACAAATTCAGATTCCATTATTGTGGAATGGGACACAGGGAACTGGATATGCTAGATGCCCTGGTGATTTTAATGGGTCCCTGCACTGAGAACCGGGGGCGGCCGTTTCAGAGATGAGCAGACTGAGGCCCACTGGGGCGAGTGGCTGGTCCAAGCAGACATCGTCCACAGTAAACTTGGGATAACATGACTTCCTTGACTCGAGCAAAGTATTCTTTCTGCCATATTATTTTTTCTGCTTAAAAAAATATTTTGAGGGCTGGCCAAGTGGCGCATTGGTTAAGAGCTGGCTTGGGACCCAGCGGGCCCCGGTTCAGATCCCACATATGGGGCCAGTGACACTGCCCTCTACAGCTAAGATGCTGAACAACAGCTCGACCTGGAGCTGGGCTGCCGTGAGTCACCAGTGACGGCATAGGCTGCAGCCCCTGCTGCAGTGGGTTGCCATGGGCTACCATGTGTAGCCAGCAACCAGTGTGAGAGGCCAGCAGCCGCCGTGAGCGGCCGTCCAGAAGCCGGTGACTGATGTGCCTCACCTGGGAAGAGCGCAATGATGGTGCCAACTTGGGCCAGTGAAGCAACATCCTCCACAACTAGATTGAAGAACAAAAGGACAGCAACTTGTCTGTTCCCCTTCCCCCAATTCCCCGACGCTGTTCCCATCCCCCAATTCCCCAATAAAAATCTTAAAAATATTTTTTTTTGACAGTCATACACATACTATTTAGGAAATTTATAAAATATGGGAAAGAGTAAAGAAGACAATTAGATCACCCATGATCCCCAACACCCAGAGTTGGCCACTGGTAATATTTTGGGTTATCTTTTAATCTATTTTTCACATACTTCATTTACAAAAAGGTTATACGGGGTATGCAGCTTTTTGTCCTCTTTTCACCCTATTATGACTAGCAGGGTTGGCCTGCTATACACAGTGCTGGGCAAAGTATGAATTAGCAATTTTATTTTTTTACCAGGTTCTTTGGCAACGAGCATCAAGAACATTATTAAATTATCACCATTCAGCTCACTCATTCTATTTCTAGGAATCTATCTTCGAAGAATGATCGGATGCATGTAAGAAATTTATTTGCAGAGACTTTCATGTTAGTGTTATGGATAATAGCCGAAATTATCAGCCTCATAAATGTATGAAGCTTATTCACGAGATGGAATACTCTGTGGTCCCTGAACATCACATTTTCACAGAATGTGCAGTGACTATGATAATCTTTCTTTTTTGCAGTCCTCTGTGCCCTAAGACCTTTGTCCTCAAGCACATCTTATAGGAAGATCCCTGCTCTAAGTCTGCTGTAACCCCTTTGAGGGCTCCTGGGTCGTCCATCTTTCTTTTCCAGATGACTTGCAGCGTTTAGTCTCAGATCAAATGTTTTGGCAGTGTATTCCTTTTTATTATGATTTATTATGTACGACTTTTACGTGCTCTCTGGTGTATGTGTAGGTATGAATGTGTATTATGGGTACACATGTGTATGTATGTGTGATTGTGTGTACATGTATAAGCGCGAACTCAGGATTATAAGTGGCTTGAGGGCAGGGCCATGATTTCCACATCCCATTCTTTGTCACCTCTTCAGTTTCAACATATCTAAAGCTAAATGCATCTTCCTTAATTCTGTTCCATTTCCACAAATAACTTGAGTGCATAGAATGTGTTTCTCTCTCCAGTGGGCTGTCTTCCTGCATCACCAATTTCTTTAGTGGTATCACCTAAACTATTATTCTCCCAGATTCAAATTTTTGGGACCACGGGCCACGGAATCCTGACGTTTGCTTTTTTTAAGGTCTTGGCACGTGTCTCTTTCCGTCCCATTGCCAACACCCTGGGCAGCAGCCCCCCATTACTTCCCCACTAAACAACTCTATCTCTTGACTGGACCATCTGCTTACAGGCCCTTGTCCCTTCCAACTATCCTACATTCAGCCATTTGTTTAAGTTATTTTTATCCTGTCACTTCTGCTCAAAAGCCTTCAATGGCACTTTTAAATGAGATGCTAAATTTTTATCCTGGCATGTGGGTCCCTCCTTAGTTCAATCCCAACCCATCCATCTTCCTGCTTTCCATCACACAACTTCCTAATTAATATCCCTGATTCCTGCCAAATCGGTGTATACACCAACCCCAGAATACATGCTGTATTCTCGTGACTTCTCCACTTTCTAGCTGTGTGACCTTGGATAATTTGCTTAATCTCTTCACTTTCTGCCTCTCCTCTACAAAATGGAGATAACATTGTTGTGGCTGCTCACTAGAGGGTTGTGAAAGAATTCACGAGGCAGGTAGAAATACAGAAGGAAAATTTATTACAGTAAGAGAAGGGTTGGCTGGGCAGAGTCCGCTGGAAACTACCTCATCTGGAGTCTTTGTTTCAAGTTTTATATTTTCTAACCAGGATGTAAATCGCTTCAGCCTGTAGTGGAATTTTCTATTGAGTTTGGCTTTGTCTGTTGGGGTGAGGGAAGTGGTTAAACTGATTACCGCACTGATTACCGCAACCTTTGCATATGTTATGTAGACTTAAGTTGGAGCTTGGATTGGATCCCATACAGATGCAAAACCTTTCCCAAGTCACAGGCCCAGCATAGCTGAAGTAAACAGGACTGAAACTGCACAGTCAATGTATAGGAAGCAGAACCTTTAACATTTGACAGAAAGGAAGCGAAGGAAAAAAAGAAAGCTTTCAAAAAGTCCCAAGCTGAGTTACACTTGTTAAATCAAATGATACCAGAGATCCAAATCTCAAAATAGAAGATTTAGGAACACCATTACAATCCCCCTGTCTTAGCAATACTAATGATATCGTCTTTGCAGGATTGTGTGAGAATAAAGATGCATGAATGCAACAACTGTCATTAATTTGCTCACAGTTTTGCAACTGAGGCAGAGCTTGGCAGGGCAGCTCTTATCTGCCCCAGGCAGTGTCAGCTGAGGTGGATCAGCGGGGCTGGAGGGTCTATTGCCAAGATGGCTCCCGCGCATAAATAGCTGGCAAGTGGTGCTATTGGCAGATGCTCAGCCGTGGCTACTATGGTCGTGAAGCCTCAAGTGTCCTCCATTTGGACTTTCCCTGTGGCTTCTTGGACTTCCTCACGGCACGTCAGCTGGGGCCCAGGAGAGAGGAAGTAGAAATTGCCAGTCTTCTTAAAGGCTGGGCCTGGAACTGAGTTGCACGGCATAACTTCCACCGTATTCTGTTTGTCCAAGCAGTCACAGGCCAGCCCAGACTCAAGGAAGAAAAGAAAAACACTCCATTTCTCCAAGAGGGAGGGGGCGTGCAGAATCAATCCGCGGCAGCCATCTTTTGAGATAAGTTACCACCACAGGGTTTTTACAAGCCCCTATCTTGTCAAGTAGGGGAGACACACAACAGATATTTCACATCTAATTGAACTCTGAAGGCCTGCAACTTTCATCTCTGAAATGATCGGATTGCTGTCTTGAATTGTGAGTTGACTTTTCCCCTGTCCTGTCATGGGTTGTGACATTCCTAATAAACAGTAAGCTCTTTGAGGGCAAGGCCCTCAGCTACAATGTACATTTTGTATTCCCCTCACAGAGATTTACACATAGTAAACGCCATAAATATGCAGCGCTTGATATATTTTCCTGACAGTCCTCGCATGGGAAAAGGGAACATAAGAGTTTCTTTTATTGAATTTTTGTACCGCGGGAGCCTCACTGGGCTCCAGGGAAAACTCAGAGAAACAGCCCCTTTGTTCTCCAGCTCTGCCCAGAGCTGCGCCCAGAGCCTTCAGAGGGGGAAGCCCTCAGTGAGGAGGCTGCAGACAGAGGGAGCGTGCTGAGGAAATTCCATTCTAGACCCTCATTTCCGAAACTGCTCCGTGATTAGTGGGGCTTTGTGTCGGCCCCAGTCCGGAGGCAGAGAGAGGACAGCCCCTAGGTCATAAAAAGCACCAGGAAAATGCAAATGCGGGTCCCCTTTACAACCCTGAACAGGAGGTTAAAGAATTTGCTTTGTTGTTTGTTTATCACTCAGACTGAAGCTAATTATCCTAATTACTTTTTTTTTAAGTTTACTTGTGATTGTATTTTAAGTTTATTCTCAAAAAGAGGTCTTAGAATACATTCCCGCACCCCCCCACCTCCCGCCCCCTTTGGCTCCAAGGACTCAAGCCAGTCTTTGCAGCAGAGAGGGTGGCCTTGGGGTCACAGGACAGAGGCCCCCTGATTGTTCCCAAATGCACTTTCAAGTAGCCATAGAGTTGAACTTTGCATTGTTGCAGGGGGCCTCTGGGCCAGCACTGGAGGGGTGAGTCTGGGGAGGCCATCTCTGCAGTTCAAAGGCAACTGCTCTGTTTTCATTTGGCTTATGGTTTCAATCTTTGAGTCAGTCCTGAACCCAGTCCCCAAGTTGCTCCCATGGATGGGAGGTGGGAATAGGATTTGGGACAAACAATGCTCAGTGTAACCTAAAGCTGCAAGCTTTGCAGCCTCACAGTGGCTTGGGAGCCAGAAACTCTCAGGATTAGCGTCAGCAGCTAAAAATCCCCTGCCTGCTTTTCAGAAGGCCCAGCATTTACCCAGAATGGGAGGAAAGGATGCTCCCTGCCCAGAACCAACCAAGAGCTCCTCACGCCCAGCCCAGCCAGGATTCTGTAAAGTGAAGCTGAATGCAAGACACTGGGGCTCAAAAACGAACCCCAAGTTCTGGCCTTACCCAAGAGTAGAGTACGTGTTTGCAAGATAGTGCAAAAAGAGGAGGTATGCCGTCCCAGACCATCCCCCCAAACAAGTGTCTCCCTGATGCCTGCAATCTACCAAAAATACGATGTAAATTTACATTTATTGACGTGGGAGGGTGTGTTAAGATATATTGTTCAATGCAAAAGGGGAATTACAGAGTAATACATGGGGTATGGCCCCAGCTGTATATGGGGTGCTCGCGCACATGCACACAGAAAAAATGTGGGAGAATATACATCAAAATGTATATCCCTGACCGGTAGGATTTCAAGTGATTTTTTTCCCTTTATTATTCTTGCATTTTAGAATTTATTTAAACTACACATATTCCTCATGTAATTTTTTTTTCAAAGAGAAAATCTAATGTTCGTGAATCAGCTCTTTAGTTCAGTGTTTTTCAAAACGTGACTTAAAAATACTGACATCAGACCAGAGAGGATGACCCGAGGTATAACCCAGACCTCTTAAATCAGAATCTGGGGGTTGGCCTGAGAAGCAGCATTTTAAACACTCTCTCCAGGCAATTCTAAGTGAATGCAGTCCTCCCGTGGATGTTAGCGTTCTTCAGAGGGTCTGGCTCCATTATGAGGCATTTCAGTGGCCACTCAACCCTTCAGCCCTGGGTCTGTTTTCCTTGCTGACTCTTCTCTCCTCTCTACCTCCTTTCTCTGTGTTCTCAGGTGCCAGAAAGAACCTATCTACCCTCACTCCTTCCCTCCCCTCGCCCAACAGCCCACAAGCAGAACTTCCCACTGTCATCTTCCTCTCCCTTTTCCTTGCTCTTCTCTTTAGCGTCACTATACTTTTTGGCTAGAAGGACTGACTGCACAGGTTGATTTGCATAATTATATAAGTCAAGGAAGACTAAAGCTGAAGGCCAAATTAAGTATGCGAGCAGGCAGCAGGCATAGAAGACTCACAGGGTAAGTGTGACCCTGCTCCTTGATAGACATGTGATCCTATATGAGGTATTTACCTCTCCAAGCCTCAGTTTCCTCAGCTATAAGATGGGGGTAGTCACACCTACCTCACCGAGTTGCTGTTACAAGGTTTAAATATAAGATTTTGTGTATGCTCAAAGCACCTGGTGCATGGTAGGTGCCCAACAAAAGTAGCTATTACCAACCTGAACCAAAGGACTCATGAAAAGTCTGAGATAGACGTTCTCAGACTCCCCAGGGAGTTTAGTGATAATGCACATTATTAAGTCTTCCCTTCAGATATTCCAAATTAGTCCCATGGTGGGGATTTATAGCTAGTCTCCCTGAGATGTGCCTCTGTGGTATGCAGATTATTTTGAGCTAAAGGCAATTTTAGCTTGAGGCTCAAGAGAAACTTCTGCCCCTCCCTTAACTGCCTAGAAGAACTTAAGTTAGGGGCCTTGCCCACAATAAGAGATTATCAGAGAAAACCTCTTTTGACTTATCTATAGGGCAGGATAAGCTTGGTTGTTGGAAAAGTCATGACACATTTTTGCAACGAAAAACAGAAAAAATACATCATGACTTTTCCGACAACCCAATATTTACTAAGCATTTGCTCTTATCATCCTGCAATGACCCTTTGACGTCCTTGGAAAGCACCTTACCTCATCCCTAGCTCAGACTGTCACATATACCTGTGTCCCCTTTCTATCTCTCCATCTCTTGTGCATGTGGGGTCTCTGACTCTCATGTATACAGGGTTCTCGTACATACTCACACGTATGTATTAAATTTGGTTATTTTCTCTAGCTAATATGTCTCATGTCTATTTGATTGTTAGCCCAATCAGGAGAACCTTGAGGGTGAAGGAAAGTTTGTTCCTGCCCCCCATCTCCAAGGTGATGCCCCAGGAAACTGGTATCTACAAGTACTCCAGGTGATTCTGATCACACTTTCAGGAACACTGTTAAGGCTTTCACCAGCAAAACAGAAATAACTGCAATTACCGAAGTCCTCCACATAGGCAGTTCCCGTTTAAGTAGTCATTCATCCATATCGCACATCACAGGGTGGTTGAGGTTCGGCTGATCTAAACTGGGCCCAGCTGGCCATGGTTCCAAGCTGGGGTCTAGGTTTGCTCCTTGTCTTTCATTCTTGTTGGACCAGCAGGTATCCAAGGTATGTTCACCTCATGCCTCATTTGCTAATAATAGTCCATCAGCCAAGCAATTACATGGCCACATCCAACATCAATGGGGGAAAGGGCGGGTATTATACTCTGCTTCAGAGACATGAATGAAAAACAAATGCTTGTTTCTCTAAACCAAATCCGGCCTACAGCCTCTTTTCATACTGTCCACAAGCTAAGAATGGCTGTTACTTTTTATAGGAGTTGTAAAGAAGAAATTACATAGGATCCACAAAGCCTAAAATATTTACTACCTGGCCCAGTACGGAAAAAGTTTGCGGATCCCTGCTGTAAGCTATGGAAATGTCAAGGTTTTTATGTTACACGGCATCACTGCACAAATAGAGGTGAGCAATTTCGTATTTTTGTTTGTTTGTTTTTAAATTAAGAGGGATTTAAAGATTTTTCTGAGCCATGGAGCAGGAGCCATGGAGAAGGAGGAGGGGAACCATTAAAAACACAAGAGAGGGAAGTTATTTAAAGGGGAATGGTCTTGAAAGAGAAGGGTCCTTGAAGAGGAAGGCACAGCTTTTTCTCTAAGGTTGGTGGAAATGGGTTGGGATCTGGTCCAGGGGAGAAGAGGATGGGGTGGGAAGCGTAGGATCAAGGTGTGCAATGATTGTCAAGGGGAAAAGGACAGCAAAGCAGGATTGTTCAGGGACAGAAATACCCAGCCCTTAGATAATCAGGAAAAATTGTCAGACTTGGAAATGGGCAAAAGAGAATCCTGGTGTCCTCGCAGAGAGTGCTAGGGGTTTTCTAGTGGACTTTCCCCAAGTTACCTAAGCCTCCCTGAACTGTGTGCCCCTTCAATTGTTTTTGATTGACTAAGCTACTGAACTCTGTGGGGGTGGAAACGAAGTTGTAGAAAACTGAAAACACAGATTTACCCTGTCCATAGGGATGTACCACCTGTTCACGGTGATGCAAAGCAAGGGTATTTTGTGGAGAATAAAAATCTAAGTTAGGGGGCCAGCTGAGTGGCTCAGTTGGTTAAGAGCTCGCTTGAGAGTGCAAGCTGTATCGGAGAAAGACAAATACCATATGATCTCACTTATATGTGGAATCTAAAAAACTGAATGGACGAGCAAAGTAAACAGAAGTGGTCTCAGAGATATAGAG
>NW_017731402.1:3969459-3985696 GCF_001890085.2 Hipposideros armiger
AAAGAATTCTTCATAGGAGCTCTGATACTTTTTCTTACAACCCCTTCTAAGTTATTGGGTTGTAGGAAAAGTCATGATGTATTTTTTCTCTGTTTTTCATTGCAAAAATGCGTCACCACTTTTCCTACAGCCCAATAGAATAACAGAGCTGTGTGTATAGAAGAGGGTTGCAAAGTCACAGCTTTGGGGGTATATCTGGTCAGGAAATATATTGACTAGAAGGACTTTTTAAAAGTAAACAAATTTAATTTAAATTTAAAAAAAAATAAAAGAGTGCAAGCTCTGGGCAATTAGCGGTTCGATTCCCGGCCCGAGCTGAGCTGCCAAGAGGTGGGAGGATGGCTCAGCTAAAAAAAAAAAAATCTAAGTTAGATCCTCATTTGAACCAGTCGTAATATTTACTGGTTTCCGCACTAACCAATGAGCTAAATAAAATCTTTGACACCAGTTTATTTTATATTTGCATGAGTGTCATTATTTTACTTTTTTGAAAAATAGAATATAACACAGGGTTTTTAAAAAACAGCCTTGGAGATTAAGAAGAAAACACAAAAATTAAAATGACTTTTAAGGTTTAGTGGTCGACATCCCCCTTTCACAAGCAGTTATTGAACACGTCCTTTAGGGGTCGTTTAGGGCAGACATTGTGCTGGAAAACAAGAAAAGGAAATGACCATCTTCACGTTGCTTCACCAGCTCTAAGAGCTTTTCTACAATCTTGTAAGTTTAGAAAACTGATAGTAATGCAGTGATTCTTGTCCAGAGAGATGCAAAAAAATTTTGCCTAGTTGAGGTGCAATCAATCCCCCCCACTACCACCCGCCCTGCAGAAGCCAGTTTTGCACTTATTAAATTCACTCAGCATCCCTGACTGACTATATGTGTCTAGTCTTAGTCTTCTCCTCTGAACCGGCTTTGGACACTTTACTGATTTTCTCATTAATTAATGAGTTAAATAAAATCGTGGACACATGTCTATTTCATAGTTGTGTAAAAGTCTTAATTTTACCACTTTTTAAAAATTGTCTTTTAACAACATCTATGGTATCTCATTTGGCAGTCATCACAGCCCTGTGAGGCCATTACTACTGTCGTTTGTTATACCCCCATTTTGAGAATGACATCCTTGAGGAACTAAGAGCTTAAGGTCACACTAGCAGAGAGTGGCAGAGTCAAGGCTGGCACTTTTCTATCTCCAAATCTGTTCTTTCCACTGTGGGGTTAAAAAAAAAAAAAGTGACACCCATCACATTATTTGCTTGTCATTGATGAGCCGAGGTAGGAGCTGTGACCTCCTAGGAAGCAGTGGGCCTGACATTCTTGGGCACATGACAGCTTACATGCGGCTCGCTTTGCCCAGAGCGGGCAGCATCTGACGCCAATAAGTGTCATGACGTTTAGATGAGTATCAGGGTATCTACTGATATTTTCTCCTCTAATAGATCATAAACCAAAATTCTCAACAGCTAAATGTCTCACATGTACAGTAAGTTCATCACTTAATGTCATCGATAGGTTCTGCCAAGACTTTAAATAAAATGACATAGAACGAAACCAATTTTACCATAAATTAACTGATGTAAACAAGACCTAAGTATCTGCAGCATCTCCTCAATGCTATAAAGATATGACATGGAACAAAACAAGTTAGTTGTTTGAGGACCTGCTGTGCTTTCCAAAGTCTTTTTGTTTTGCTGCTACCACAAATAAACCCTCCCCCCCCAAATATGTGAGCACTTCAGGTAGCTCCACTCTAAAGCGGTCTGCATTTTTTCTGAGTGTGATCACTCCTTTCCCACAAAAGCCTAACATTAAATGAACACCTGTGGTGGATGAGCTAGACATTCACAGGGCACTTTACAAACACCACCTACACAACAGTCCGTAATCTCTATAGTTATTCAGTCAGCAAATATATCCTATGGAAGTACAATAGTGTTAGTGATACAAATATGAAAATGAACTAAACAAAACACAACAGGATCGCTGCCTCGAGTTGTTGAGTCCAGTGGAGAGTCTTATGGGCAAACAGACAATTGCAACACAACATGCCAATCAAGTGTTGGTGGGAGCATGGAGAAACCTGTCCCTGCATGTTTGAGAGTCATGGAAAGCGTAATCGAGCTAGAGGTTGCATGGAGACTGGAAGAATAGGTAGGAGTTTGCCAGAAGCTCCTAGACAGAGAGTAGTGCTGTAGCAAAGGAGAAGAGAGAGCACAGGGTATCCAGGGGGCAGGAAACAGCCCAGGGTGGCTGCAGCAATCAGTATGCAGGGAAGAATTCCAAATATGAAACCAGACAGGTGGTCAGAAGCAAGTCATGGCAGGCACGAGGTAGAAACTTCCAGGCAGGCAACAATTGGGAGAGCCATTGCAACAAGGGCTGAGTGTATATCCTGCACAGAAGGACCCACAGGATACCTGGGAGAGAAGGCAAGGGCCCCTTCGAGGAGATAGTCATACCCTGATGATTGAATCAATACCAGGTCCATCCTCATTTTCCCATCTGTGTCCAAATGCCGAAACAGCTTCTGTGGCACTTCTGTTAGTCTGCTCGGGCTGCCATAGCAAAATACCACACACTCGGTGGCTTATAAAAAACGGAAATTTATTTCTCACAGTTCTGAAGGCTGGAATTCCAAGCAGAATCAGTGTCTGGTGAGGGCCTGCATCCTCATAGATGGCCATCTTTTCTCTGTCACCTCACGTGGTGAAAGGGGCAAGGGAGCTCTGTGGGGCCTCTTTTAGAAGGGTACTAATCCCATTCATGGGGGCTCCACCTTCATGATCTAATCACCACCACCCTCCCCCCCCAGAGCCCACACCTCCTAATACCATCACCTTGGAGGTTAGGATTTCAACATATGAACTTGGGGGAGACACAAACATTCAGACCTTAGCAGCATTCAAGATAGATACTCAAATGAATGGAAGCTAAGAAACTGATTGTACAATTGTAAATATGTTGTCACTGGATTATTTCTTCATAGACTGAGGTCTTCAGTTCTTTGCTGTGATAGTTTAAGTTGGGAAGGAAGAGGGCAAATGTTCAATGAGTCTAAAGGATTTACCCACTGTCGCGGCAAAGCAAACTGTTACTGTGGCAACATCACATGGCAAAAGCCAATGGATGTTTCTGTCATTCATTTATAAAGGTCTTTGGAGATGCTAATTGGCAGGATACAAATGACCCCCTTGGAGAGCGATGTTTCTGGAGACCTCTGAGGCCATACTTCAGTAAGCTTTGGGCCCCTTTCCCTCTCCCCATCTGCCACTGCCCAACCTCCACCCAGCCCCACCGTCCCCACTTCTCACCCTTCAAAGAAGGGAAAAATCTGCAGTAGGTACATTTTCTTCACTGACATCCTCATCCATGGGATCCTGGGGAAGAGTCTGCAGAGATAAAAAGAGAAGGAATTAATCTGTTCCCAAGAGAGGGCCTGCCTCAGCTGGCTGACAGCTTCACCTCCCCTGGGTTCCTACACATTCCTTTTATTTTAATGTGCTGTCTTTTTATTAAGTACTGTTGAAAAGAAACAGAATTTGGATAATTGGCCAGTAGCAGCATCTTTTACAGCAAAACAGAGACAGTCATTAAAATATCTGCGATAAACACCATAGGGAACAGCCCATTAATTTTTAGCAGCAAGGGGCATTTTAGCCCTATATTCTCTCCTTAACTAGTCTCACTTCTTGATTCTTTGTCCATTGATTTTGATGTAAGAAAGAGAGGTGTGGTTGCTCCCATAAGGATACTCATCCCTCCGTACAGCATCTTTGGAGCCCCAGACCCCCCAAATGTTGGGGGTTATGCTCTAATTGGAGGCCCCGCCTCCTTCCTGACACCATGCCTCATCACCACTGCCCGTAGCCCCCTGTCTTCTCAGAACACCTCAGTGGTGATTTTTCAGAGATTCCCCATGCCCCTCTCATTTAGCCTTTAACCCCGCATTTCTCTGCACCAGGCTGCATTTACTGCCCCCACAAATTGAGAGATTTTGAAGGCAGCAGCTACCGTATTTCCCCATGTATAAGACGCACCCTTTTTTGAAAAATTTGGGGTCTAAAAACTGGGTGTGTCTTATACAGTGATCGTAGATTTTTTTTACTTGCATTTCCCACTGAGGACGAGGCAATATATGAAGACAGTGATTCGTCATCAGACACAGATGAGAACAAGCTAATGGTTGGGAGTTTTGACAGTGATGAGGAGTTGTATGAAGTTTACGATGAATAAAACTTGAGTTCAATAACTTCATGTAATACATTTCTGTCAAATTTCGGGCCCAAAATTAAGGTGCGTCTTATACATGGGGAAATATGGTATGTCCCCAGGCTATGCAGCCCAATGTCTGACACCCAATGTACTACACTCAGAAGGTTGTGCTAGTTTCTTTTCTTTTTTGGGGGGGGGGAATAGTGTGTTTTTCCAGGACCCAACAGCTCCAAGTCAGGTAGTTGTTTTCAATCTAGTTGTGGTGGGCCCATCTCAGTGGCTCATTTGGGGATCGAACCAGCAACCTTGGTGTTATGAGCACTGCGCTCTAACCAGCTGAGCTAACTGGCTGCCTCAATTGTGTTAGTTTCTATTGCTGCATAACAAATGCCACAAACTTAGCCACTTAAAACAGCACCCACTGATTAACTCACAGTTCTGTAGGTCAGGTTCAAGTGGGTTCTCTGCTCTGGGCATCACAAGGTTAAAAAGAAGATGTTGTCTGGGCTGGGCTCTAGGGAAGAAGCCATTCCATTCAGGTTGTTGTCAAAATTCAGCTCAATGCAATTTTAAGACTGAAGTCCCCATTACCTTGCTGTCTGTCAGCTAGTGGTCACTCTCAGCTCCTAGAGGTTGCTCTTTGTTCCTTGAATGTGACCCCCACCATCTTTAAGCTAGCAAGGGTGCATCAAACCCTCCTTATAATTTTAGTCTTGCTGACTTCCCCTTTCGCTAACAGCCAGATAAAACTCTCTGCTCTTTATGAGCTCATGTGATTCGATCAGGCCCACTCAAATGGAGTCCCTTTTTGATTAACTCTGAGTCAGCTGATTAATAACCCTAACGACATCTGTAAAATCCCTTTTGCCATGTAACAGAACACAATTAGGGTTGGTAGCACATCATATTCCCAGACCCAGGGATTAGGACAGGACGTCGGGGCGGGGGGCATTTTATGATTCCTCCTACCACAAGAGCTCAGAATATATGCAAAAGCAAGAACTGTTGGAATCAGAGGACCTCCACCCTCCTTCACATGACAAACGCTGCCTGGCCTCCTGACCAGCTGCCAACTGTGTAAACCAAACTGGGCACCAGGATGATCCCAATTGGGGCACCTCACGTACATACAATTGTAAGGAGATGAATGTTTCCAACACTCACAGCTAATCACTTCCAGCAAGTCCAGGACTTACCTAACCAACAGCGCATCAGCCACACTCAGCAACTTGGCTCTCCTAAATTGGGACAGAGGTGGTCTTTCAGCTTTAAAAGTTGCCCATTTCTTCTCCCCAGCCTCATTTCCTAGAGCTTAGACCTGCACTGGACTGAGGTCCTTGTTTGACAGTAAGACTTTTCCATTCATTTCTCAGCACTTACTTTCTCAGTCTTTTTTTTTTTTTGACCAGAGGACTCTCTGCTTCCTGACCTGCAATCCTTTTACCCATTGTCATATCCTCTATCCTGTGCCATCCCTCCTCTCTTCTGCAGCTCCCGTAAGTCTTTTTTTTGGCCCCCACCTGCAGGTCTGAGAGTCTCCCACTCCCCACCCCAGATGCCACAATTTCTATTATATTTCTTACCACAGCCCTCTCTAACTCTGTATCTCAGGTGCCTGGGGTGTGGTAGCAATCAGTATATTATTTGTTAATTGAATGAACGAGCAAGTGAATGAATGAATTGGTGAATCTGAGTCATCTATACTTACCTGTTATTCTTTAGTATCAGTACCATGGGGCTGCCTTTCTGGTTATAGGACCAACCATTTCACTCTTTCACTTATCCCTGAGACTACAAAGATAGGTATGAATTGGATAAACATTTTCTCCTAAGCTTTTGAAGAACTCATGCAGTGCAAAGGATCTAAGGCATTTCCCCCTTTGGGATAAGCTTTGCCAGTCCAAAGCTATCTATAAAATTCAACATCCAGGAGTCCAAGCTACTGTCAAATTGAATCGTTAGGACTCCAGGTCTGCCAATCCAAGAGTGATAGGATTCCTTTCTTTTGTTAAATACAGCATTCTCATTGTTTTTCACTAAAAGAGACACTTAAATTTGCTTCCCACCAGGTTTGAAGCTGGTGCCTAATGTGGCTGAAAATGTTATTGAGCCTAGCGACGAAACTCAATGCGCTGAGCTGTGGGCTGAATGGCAGCCTTGTTTCTAAGGCCATTCTCCTTTGTCTGCTGGGCTCTCAAATGACATGTTTGGACACAAAGGGTCTTAGGTAGAAATTACTACATTTGCAGGCATTCCTAATTTGGAGCGAGGTTTATTATTTCAAAGTCTTTTTTCAAGGTTAGACTTCAATGAAGTTACAGCTGAGTCGCAACTCTCGTTTGAAAATATTTTATTATGTTTATTAGTATTCTTGTGAAATTTTTTTTTTCCTCTTTGAAAGAGAGCCATTCTGCACTGAAATTTTCCAGTGAGGATTTCACTTTCTTCCCATTGAATTCATTTCCTTGACCCCTTGGAAGATGTTTATCTTTAGGAGTGTAAAACCTTTCTGTGTAAAAAGAGCATAGAGAAAGCAGCTGCTAGGGCCTAAGAAAGAATCCTTGAGGAGTTTGGGGAGAGAGGCCCTTTTCCTAATGACTATTACTCTTAGGCCTGTACATGAAGTGGTTCCTTAGCCACTGGGGCAAGTTTGGGCCAAGGGTCCAGGCATCACAACCTTTGTACTTGAGAGCCAACCTGGGTTCCCCACTCACCAACTGTATTTCACTATAGTGTCATCCTTTGGTATCTGTGGGGATTTGTTCCACAACCCCCACAGATACCAAAATCTGTGCATGCTCAAGCCCCTTATATAAAATGACATAGTATTTGCATGTAATCCATGTTTGCATATAAGCAACAGCAGGGTATGCTTATACATTACTGCATTTGTTTGGATTCAGTGTAGTGCTCGATTCATGGCAAGTTCAAGTTTTTGCTTTTTTGGAACAGTGGGATTTTTTTTTTTTTGGTAGTATTTTCATCCCCAGATGTGAAACACATGGATATGGAAAAAACCACAATAAAGGCTCTTATCCATGTTTCCTCTCACCCTCTCTGCCTCCTGACCAACCCCAGAGCTTCCCCATGTGGCCTTGTGTGGCATGGTGTGTGTGTCTTGTTTCTAGGGAACTTTGAGTAACAAACTATGCCTGTGATGATAGTCGTCTCTTCATCTTTTGGCCTCCTCATCCCTAAGTAATAACAAAATCTACATTTTTAAAACATCAGCACTGCTCTTAGACACACTCCCAGGAATTAAGAAAGACAGAGAAAGAAGATTAAAACTTCAATCCAGAAAGACAGAGGAGAATCTGTGAAGGAAAAGGGTAGGTGACCAACATTTCCCGACTCTGGACGTTATCCAGATCAGCTCCATCAAGAGCTTGGAAAGTGATAGCATGTCAACTTCATTTGCTGATGGGCAATTAAGGCTTCAAGAAATTGAATAATTTGTCCAAGGCCACAAAGCCACACTAGTGGGCAATAAGGCCAAAATTAAAACTCAGTTTTGTTTCATTAATATTCAATGCCATTGGGTTCCATTCCAAAATGGCGTTGCTGTCCACCAAATCCCCTAAAATATCAGAGGTGAAGGTTTAAGGCATTGTGCCTCCTTCTAAAGGTACTTCAAACAGTCAACCAGTGGTTTTTCCTGAGTATCTGTCATATCCTCTTCTCTGGGCTCCCTGCGGTGAGGGAGAAGAGCAGTCCTGAGCATGAGATGATCTACACCTGGGGGATTTATAATCTCATCTGGGATATACAGTGAACACAGCGGGAGCAAGACCAGATAACATAGGGAAGTATTTAGTCAGGTATCAGATTGTATGGTACAAAATGAACAAGAAAGAGTATAGGAGACCTCTGAGGACTTCATAGATACAACTTGATTAGAACCTCAAATGGGGAACAACTGGGTAAAGGAAAAAAGATAAAAGTATTTTAAACAGTATGGCAATTCCTCAAAAAAATTAAAACTGGAATTATCATATATCCAGCAATCTCACTTCTGGGTATATGCCAAAAAAAACATGACGGCAGAGGCTTAAAGAGATATCTGTATACCCAGGTTCATAGCAGCATTATGCACAATAGCCAAAAGGGGGAAGCACCCCAAGTGTCCATTGATGGATGAATGTGATATATATAGGTTTATTTATAAGAATATATATATATGAATATGTAATTATTATACAGGGATGAAATTCTAGTACATTTTAAAATATGGATGAACCTTGAGGACATTACGCTCGGTAAAAGAGCCAGTTAAAAAAAACAAATATTGTATGATTCTATTTATATGAGGTACCTAGAGTTGTCTAATTTGTAAAGCCAAAAGTGAAATGGTGGTTTCCAGGAGCTAGGAAGAGAGGAAAATGGAAAATTATTTTTCATAGGTACCATGTTTTTTGTTTGGGATGATGAAAAAGTCTGGAAATAGGGGTAATGATTATGCAACATGTGAATGTCTTAATGCCAGTGAATTATACCCTTACAATAGTAAAAATTATAAATTTTATGTTATTTATATTTTATCACACTATAATAATTAATTTAAAAAAATTTTTTTTGCACTATTCCTGTGAGTGCCAAATCTTGAAACTATTTGTTTTTAATGGAAATGTTCTCAAACCGATAGTACATGCCCCTGCTCTTTTAAGTAGAGCATACCAGGCATGACCTAAACATCTCCTGAGGGTCCACATCATCAGCTAGAATGAAATGCAGCCAGACCGCTAAAGTTACCGGCCCTAAGTTGGTCCAGTAAGTTACCAAATGTACTCACACTGCTTGGCAGTCTACTGCTTCAGTCTGTTTTGCAGTTTTCCTCTTTCTCCTCCCTAGTTTCCTGCAGCCAGCAGTTCAGCATTTCCTTTCAAACTACTGTTTTATTTTTAAAATCGACTATGAGCTAAGAAAGCTGAGAAGAAAGTGTGTTCAAATCAGGCACAATGTAAGAGTGAACAGTCTCCTCAGACAGGTGTGGGGATGGAGGGGTCTTCCACGCAAGCTCGGTCACCTGCATATGTAACTTCTTACTGTCTTCTCCTTTGGGGTGTTTCGTGAACATTTCAGACTCAATGTGATCAAAACCGAAATGATTACACTCCCCTCAAGCTTGCTTCTTCTCCAGTGTTCCCTAGCTCTGCCATCTCTGTGGTCATCACAACTCCACACTCCGAAGTGAGCGTGCATCTCCCTCACAGTTCTCCTGTCTCCAGTTGATGCTCTTGACCTCTTCCCGTTTCCAAAACTCTGGTGAGGCCCCCATCACTGACTTTCAAAACTACTACAATAGCTCCAGTGCTGGTTCAGCCTTGCATCTTATAGCTGCAAACGATAGTCCTTCCTGGTTACCGACACTAGACTTTGCTTTCAAAAACGTATCAGTAATGTCGGTCTCATGCTTACAAAGCACCGATGACTCCTTATTGCAGTGGACTAAGTCCATACTCACCTCACAATCTAACCCCAACCTGTTTTTCCAACTCACCTTATCTCCAATCCCTTGCCCCCAAATGCTTACATGATCATAGTCATTTTCGTGACTGGCATACCTCCAAATCCTCACAAATATTTCTCATTTTTCGTAGCGTTTCTCTATGAAATTGCACATTCCTCAAGTCCAAATTCAAATATCATCTTGGTTAATCCCACACTAACCTCTACTCCAAACTTTCTCCCTGCCCCAAATTAGTCACTCCCTTTTCAGGACATCCAACATGGGTGTTCATACCTTGGACGAGCTCAGCACTAGAAATTAGCTACTTGGGGGCCGGTCGAGTGGCTCAGTTGGTTAAGAGCTCGCTCAAGAGTATGAGCTCTAAGCAACAGCGGTTCAATGCCCAGCCTGAGCTGAGCTGCCAACAGGCAGCAGGATGGCTCAGCTAAAAAAAAAAAGAAAGAAATTAGCTGCTTGTTCAGAAGGAGACTCTGGGCAGAAGGGGCACTTAGAGCATCATATTCAGCACACTGAATTCTGGTTAACTGCTTGACTCTCTTTCCTGCTACAAAACAATGTCTTATTCAGCTTTGTGTCCCAGTGCCCAACACGGCACCTTGAACAGGGAGACACACAGTAGCTGTTTGCTAAATTGAAATGAATTGTTGAGACTGCATTACAAATTAAGCACCCGAACTTGGGATTACCAGAAAAAAAGAGAGAAGAAATTGTACTGGAGCCCATGATAAGCTTCATCTAATTCCTGTTTATGAACACAGAGATCCTATTAGCATGTAAAAGTCTAATTGATGAGCTGGGGAGATATTTTGAGGCAGAAGTGACACCCATGCCTCTTGTTTATTGTTAGCATGTCCCTTCCCACATGCACCAACCCCTTTTGTACCCGTCTCAGGTGGGAAAACACATGGCATCAGTAAGCTTGCAATTCCCTAGCCATGAGTTTTTGCACTATTACATCTTCATAAGGAGCAGGGAGCCCCATGCACAGGCAGACCTCACAGATATTGTGAGTTTGGTTCCCAACCACTGCAGTAAAGCAATTCATCATCTTTCTGCTGGTGGAGGGCCTTGCCTTTACTGTGCAAAACACGCAACATCTGTGAAGCACAATAAAGCAAAGTGCAATAAAATGAGGTATGCCTGTATTTAAGAAAGCGAAGGATTCTATGCACATCCCTACGGTAGCCCTCCACTTTGGATTATTGTTATTAAATAATAAAAGCTTATTAAAAGTTTTCTTCCCAGGTTGAGCTCCTTAAGAACAGAAGTACTGTGCCTGCCACATATTAAGTGCTCAACATCTGTTTTACTGAAGTATCAGGTGGGTGGGTGGACGGATGGATGGATGGATAGATGGATGGATGGATGGATGGATGGATGGATGGATGGATGGATGGATGGATGAATGGACTAGTATTTTACTTTCAACCATTGACATGAACTATTGCCTTTCTTACCTCCCCCACAGTCAGAATGACATAGCTCCACTTCTAGGCTCAACAGAAAGGATGGGCCTGCCTGAAAGTTGATACTTTGATTCTTTTTCACAGTTGCTTTACTCGTGCATCTTTCTCTTAAACTACAGTGTTAGCGTTTGAGGGTGGAAGATAAAGGACAGAGGGAGATCATTTTGCTCAACAGTGTTCACCTGTTCTTTCCAAAATAGCATTTATGAAGAGTGTCTCTAAAATGTAGTTTCAGTTATGTGTTTTGTTTTTTTTTAGCTGAGCCATCCTGCTACCTATTGGCAGCTTAGCGGCTGCTCAGCTCGGGCTGGACTTGAACCGCTGTTGCTCAGAGCTCAAACTCTTGAGCGAGCTCTTAACCAACTGAGCCACTCGGCCAGCCCTTCAGTTATGTGTTTTTAAAGAGCTAACATTCTCACTAGATATAAAATTCAAGTGGTTGAAAGGTATACAGATGAAGAGTTATACTCCGTTCCCATCCACAGGGTAGCCTCTGACCATACTTTCTTGGATCTATCCCTTAGAGATAGTCTTAACTTATAAAGCAAATTCGTATTTCTTTCTTCTTTAAGCAAATGGAAGCATACCATATACCAGCTTTTCTCCACCTTGGCTGCACATTAGAATCATTTGGGGGAGCTTCCCAGAAAATGTAATCAGAATCTTTGGGGGAGGGACCCAGCCATCAGTAGTTTAAAAAATTCCTGTGATTCTAATGTGCATCAAGTGCAGAACCACTGCTTACACATCGTTCTGCAGCCTGCTTGTTTTTTCTAACAATGTCTTCAAGATCCTTTTTGTATGAGAATGACCTTGTTTTGTTTTTTCGTCTTGTTTTGTTTGTATGTTTGTTTTTGAAACTTTACACTATTCCACCAAAAAAAAGAAACTTTATCAGGGAACAGTGTGTTTTTCCAGGACCCATCAGCTCCAAGTCAGGTAGTTGTCTTCAATCTAGTTGTGGAGGGCGCAGCTCAGTGGCCCATGTGGGGATCGAACCGGCAACCTTGGTGTTATGAGCCTGCGCTCTAACCACCTGAGCTAACTGGCCACCCCCAAAATGACCTTTTAAAAAAAAAAAAAAACAGCTACATTGTATTCCATTGGCTAGATAAAATATTGAGGACATTTATAAGCACCAAGCACGTTCCATTATTTTGCTCTTACAAACAGTGCTGCAACAAACAACCTTTGGCATCTATCATTTTACACACAGGCATATATATTATACATATGATATATATGATATAGGCACCTATGTAAGAGAAAGTCCTGCAAGTGACATCGCTGAATCAAAGAACAATTGCAATTTTGCTAAATATTTGTGATTTTGCTAAATAATTCATGTTAAATATTTAATAGGTTTTCCTAAATTGCCCTGTGAGGATTAATTATTAATCTGGGTTCACAAGGAGTTTTTAAAGTGGAAAGTATGATTGCATTTTGGAGATGTATATGCTGCTAGGACATCTGTACTGGGGCTTCAATTTCAAAAAGTGCCCGGAGATGGAAGAAGCGGCTCCTTTGTCATAGTCAACGGGTTACTGGTGTCTTTCCTGATAGGGCTGGCTGCTCAGCTTCTCAGCTTCTTGTTCTTTCTTGTCATTAAAGCGTTTTGTTCTCAGAAAGGAAACAATATGTGCTCTTTGATGTGGTTCAGAAGAAAGAGACCAACACCACATTTTAAAATACTTTCGTGGAAGAGCTTCCAGAAGCGGTTCTTTAGAAGAAATAGCTCCCAGGGCGAGGGCTCAAATGCAAGACGCCTTTAGCACACTTAGAGAATTTCTGACTCTGGAGGAATTCTCTCATTTAAGAAAACACAAAAGCAAACAATGAAAAATGCAGATACAATTATTCTCACTCTGATGGGAATAACTTTCCAACCCAAGTAAATCTTTACTTTGAGGATATGCCAGGATCTGAAGACAGTAAATCAAGCCCTGAATTAGAAACACACGCTTGTACAAAGATGTGTGTTTCTTAGGAATAAAAACATTCCCTTTTGGAAGTTTCCACACTTTTATACGATTGAAGATTCTGCTCTATAGCATTCATCATCTCTGCTTTCTTTTTCAATCCTCCTTTCTCCTCCTCTAGCAGAGACAGACAGACAGACACATGGAGGGTCAGAGACAGATAGATAGAAATGGAGCTAGAGAGGAAAACAACAGATTTTTTTCTTCAGTTATGACATTTTTATTAATAAAATAGCTATCAGGATGTGCTAAGAGAAACAGACCATCATAAAATACATCATTTTCATGTTGAATGAGTTTTATGGTATTCCTACATTTCTTGAAGAAATTCAAGCATCAGTCTTCAAATAGTCTGTCAGTCAAGTTTCTTTGATTAAAAGCAATAGAAATTGACTCAAGAACTTAAAGCAAAAAAGGAGGAGGTTACTTGAATGATACTGGGCAACTACAGAATTGAAAGCTGGAAGCATCTGGGACGCCAATGGCAGAGGTTCATAATCAGCTTCTGTTGGAGATCTTGCCATCCAGTGGTTTGTTGTTGTTGTTTTTTTCCAAATTCCCAGGAAAAATAATCTGATTGGTTTGGCGTCAGCACCTTCCCATCTCCTGTGGTCAGGGTTTGATACCAGGAAAGGGTATGGAAAGTTGAGAAATATGCCAGGAGAGCTGCAATTGCGACTCCCAAAACACCCAGTAATTTATAGCGATAAGTATTTGACCCATGATAAATAGAAATGCTATCTTAGCTTATGACTTCACTCTTCACGGAAATGGGTAGAAGTCTGGTTAGGATTAGGACTAGACAAAAAGTTTTCAAAATTCCCTTGTGAGACTAAGGGGTTATTGAACATGTTTCAACCTCCTGGACAATTCCTACCATTTTTTTAAAGTGGGCATTTAAAAAGCAGTGTGCTCATATTTGTATACCAATGTTCATAGCAACATTATTCACACTACCCAAATGGTGGAAGCAACTCAAGTATCCATCAGGCAAATGAATGTCTAAACAAAATGTGGTACCTACATACAGTGGAATATTATTCAGCCTAAAAAAAAGAAGGAAATCTGACATTTGCTACAACATGGACGAGCCTTGAGGATACTACAAGAAATATTCTTCTTACATCAAGTGGTCAAATTCATAGAGATAGGAAGTAGTATGGTGGTTGCCAGGGGTGGAGAGGAAGGAGAGATGGAGAGCTATTGTTTCATGAGGGTATCGGTTCAGTTTCGCAAGATGAAAAGAGTTCTGGAGACGGATGGAGGTGATGGTTGTACCGTAGTGTGAATGTACTTAATACCACTAAACTGTACACTTAGCAAAGGTTAAAACATTACATTTTATGTTATGTATAGTTATTACAACTTAAAGAAAGAAAAAAGCAGTGGCTGAGGGTAGAGCTGCCAGCAGCAGAAGTAAGGAGGGTAAAAAAGGAGAGGTGAAATTAAAGACTGTATTTCCACACAGGGCTCCCCTATTCATGGCTTTCTTCAACCGGTTGGCTTGGCTGATTCCAATTGTTGTGCTTGATCAATTCTTGAATTTACAGAATAAAAAATTCATGAGTCCTAAAGAAAGATTTGAAAGGCAGAAAATGACTTCGTTTTTATATATGTTAGCAGCCTAGCTGGTAACCCGAACCCCCTGCCTTGACCCAGGCTGTCGTCCCTGGATTGCTCTGCAAGAGCCTAGAGGGGGGGAAAAAATGAAAACTTTATGACCAAGAGCACTATTTCATTTCCTTTCTAAACTCACCCTATGAAAGGCCACCCATGCAGGCTCATGCAGACATCCAGCGAGGCTGAACGGTGAGCTGAAACAATCCGATTTCTACTTCCTCTACATTGAAAAAGCAAAACAGCAAAAGCACAAAACAAAAATGCACACAATTTAAATGCATAACGACTGCATCTGAATAATTCACAGCTGGTCAGGTAGTGAGGTTAGCAGCAGTCTTTCATGGGGTTCGCGTCAAAATGTTATTTATTACCCTTGCCAGACCGTGGCTTTCTGGTTGGTTCAGTGGACTGCCCAACTTTTGGGGCCCCTCTTCTCACAGAGGTCCTTCCGGCCCTTTGCCATCCTGGAACTACCCACATCGATCAAGATTTCTTCTCGAAAGTCTTTCTATAAAAAGCCTTTTCTGTAGAGTCCCCCTGGACCTCTTCAGACCTCTTCCTCCAGCTAGCATATTCATTGCCTTTTTGTTGTCATGACGCACAGGACTTTGAGCTATCAAAATACAACTTTCAAGAAGTTAAAAACCTGACTCCCAAACAAATATAGAATGAACACATGTCAATTATTTATGTAACTCGATCACGAGGATGCCAGGAGGATGGCAAAGCTGGCTCAAAGGAGAACTTGAGGAACAGAGGTCCGTGCAGTCAGTCGGGAGAGGCACACTAAAGTACATTTTCTAAGTCACAGGCTAAACTGGTTAATGGCCTGTGGGGCAATAAAACTAGAGCCTTTGAAGTGATCTTCGCTGGTTTTGGAAATCTACAAGTTAACATGTAACTTCGGAGATTCTGAGCCTTAGTCATTAGCAAGTAGAAAGAAAATGAAAGTATATCTCATAGAGCAGGGGTTGGCAAACTGCGGCTTGCGAGCCACATGCGCCTCTTTGGGTATACACATGTGACTCTGAAGTAAAATTGAAAATGAAAATAAAACTATCATAGTTTCATTTATAACATTTTTAAAGGATATTATTCACATAATGGTGATTTCATTTGTTTTGTGGCTCTCGAATAGTTTTGAAATTGTTATGAGTGACAGGATTGGCTCTTCCGTCTCAAAAGTTTGACGACCCCTGTCATAGAAAATTAAACATTGGGTTGTCGGAAAAGTCATGACGCACTTTTGCAATGAAAAACATAGAAAAAATACGTCATGACTTTTCCTACAACCCAATACATTTTGGATGAGCCTTGCACTAGACAATGCTCCCATATGATTTGGAAGGGACATGTTGTCATCCTTTACCTGACAACAGAGTTTTGGGATAATTTTTCTTGACTGGGTCAAGCACCCAATGTTATGAGGAAACCCAAGTTTGGAAAGATTAGCTAACTTGTCCAAGGTCACACAGCTGGTGAGGAGATGA
>NW_017731402.1:3987186-3988640 GCF_001890085.2 Hipposideros armiger
CAGCATGTAGACTCCTAAACTCTCAGTGGTCAATTATGCTTCTTTATATTTTCCAGCTCCTAGCTTAGAAGTTCCCAGACTGTGAGGTAGAAAATCTCCCAAGCCCTCCGCCAAAGAACCTCAGTTCAGGAGAAGAATAAACTAAACAGACCTCTGATTAAGCCCCTCATCAGTGCAGGCTGACTTGGAGCTTTTGACCTCAGGGACACAGAAACTGATTAGTTTTCCCAGGAATAGGCTTAATTTAGATGAAGTGTACTTTCAGGAATATTGCTTGTTTAAGAGCATATGCACAATAAATTACTACAAAGAGCTGCATTTTAAAGATTCCTTGATTAATACAATTTTACTCCCATCAGCTGGAGGCTGTATTTAAACCAAAAAAAGACAGCAAAAGAAAAAAAAGGGGGGGGCAGCATTACATAGCCACTAAGAAGTTAGTCTTGTTTCTGCCATTACCAGCACCGTAATTACTCTGAGTCTCACTTTCCTCACCATATTGTTTATGGGATAACAATAACCGGCCTCATAGGGTTGTTCTGAGGATTAATAGGGTAATACATGGAAAGCCCTTCGCAAATGCCTGTCACACAGTGAGAGTGGAAGAGCTGTTTTCATGACATTCCCCTGCATCCTGCTTGCATTTTACTCATCCATGTGTTTATCATCTTTGTCCCCTGTTAGAATGTGAACTCTAGGCCAGAAGGAACCTCTATGTCTGTTTGGTCAGTTAGATATTTCAGGGGCCTAGAACCGGTGGCTACTGCAGAGTAGGTACTGAATAAATAAATGACCCATTTTCATGTACTTCTAGATCACTGTGTAATATCAGTATCAGTAATACCAGCAATAACAATCGTTAATTAAATAAGGAGGCCATTAGACTGAGGTGGCTCTGATGCTGTGGTGACCTCCATAAGTGAACCAAAATCTAAGCCTGTAAGTGCCTCAAGGTTGCAAAATCAAAACCTAAGCACAACCAATCACAAACTGCCAACTAGGCTTTAAGCTATAGCCAATCAACTATCCCCTTGCTTTGTTTCTACCTTTTCTCTATAAAAGTCTCTCCCTGAGCTCCTGTCTGTGGAGCCCTCATAACAACTTCTGGTTTTGCAACGTCAGATTTAAATCCATTTTTTTTCTCAAACTCTTAAAATTTTTAATATGTCTCAGTTTATCTTTTAAGACAACTAATGAACATTGATCACTTATTGTCAACCAGATACTAAGCTAAGATTTTACACACATGATCTTAATTCTCACCACAGTTTTTGTGTAAATATATATATATATATATTAGATTTTTTTTTAATTGGTGAGTTGGGGGAGGGGAACAGCGTCGGGGAATCGGGGAAGGGGAACAGACAGACAAGTTGCTGTCCTTTTGTTCTTCAGTCTAGTTGTGGAGGACGTCACTTCACTGGCAAATGTTGGTATTATCATTGCGCTCTTCC
>NW_017731402.1:3990695-4013900 GCF_001890085.2 Hipposideros armiger
TAGTTGACATTGGCAATGGTGTTTTAAATATATCCTCCACCCACTTCCCCCTTCCCCCAGGATTACTTTAAACCAAAGCTCAGATATCATATCATCTCATCTGCAAATATTTTAGCATGTATCTCTTAAAGATAAAGATAATTTTTATAACTATCTGTTTACATCTCTCTGGCCCCCGCAGTTTACATCTCTCTGGCCCCCGCAGTTTGTGAGACGGCAGACTTTATCTTCTTCCTTGTCTTCCCAGAGCTAGAGCCGAGGCTGGCTTCACGGGTGTGATAACTGTACACTGGCACAGGACCACGGTGTTCAGGAGGGTCCCATGCTTGGTTTAATGCTCTGTAGCCGCCATATTGAAATTCTTAATCATGCTTGAGCAAGGGTCCCACATTTTCATTTTGCACTGGGCCCCACCGATTCTGTAACCAGTCCTGGCTATAGCTTAACCAACCAATAAGCATAGGTGATGGAAAAGAGGCGCAGTTCTGAGCTCTGCAAAGAAAATAGCACACTCCTGATCTTTACCCTAACTGGATCCTCCTCTGGTATTCCCTAGCTCAGTGCATGACACCACTATCCTTCCAGCTTGCAAGTCTAAAACCCTCTCCCTCAATCTCCCATCCCCCTACCATGCAAATATCACCAGATCCTAACATTGGCAACTCCAGAAATTTTGTATAGGACGGGAAGGGAAGGAAAGCTAGTTTTGAGCTCTAACTTTTCAGGTTGAGGAATTTTATCAAGGTATCCAAAGGTGACCAGATTTACTCCAGCCAGATCTCATAAGACCAATTCATAAGCCAGAATGCAGAAGTATTCATGTCCAGGAATAGCGTGAGTGGTCAAACAATTGCCATAAACAGTCTGCTGGTCAAGTCAGCAGTCAGGGAAAATACTGGACACACATGGATATGTCCTTGTTCTTTGCTGCCCCCTTTAGAGGATCCATTGGGGCCCCCACCCCTCTTTTCCTACAAATAATTCTTTCTTGAGACAGATCCAAACACAGGTGTCTATGTTGCATGCTGTCTAACATGGGCACTTTGGGCCTGAGGACAGTCACTTGGGCGTCCACAGCAAGACTTCTTCCAAACTCCACAAATGCAAGAGATTTCAGCAGTGGCTCACCCACTCTAGTGACTTTCATTCCATGGGGTCACTTTAAATCCACATTCTAGAGGGACGGTCCTTAGGCTCAAAAGCTTATGGGAGCCAGGAGTGTAAAGGGGTACAGCAGGCCGAGGCAGTAGGGAGTGGTGAGGATTGTGGCAACCTAGAGCTCTCAGGCCCCACCTAAGGAGACAGCAGCTCAACTGTCACCGGCTGGGGCTACGCCCAGATGCAGGCTCCTCTTTACAAGAAACTCCTACTTCATACATAGAAGTCACGAGTCCAAATTCTTATGTGAAATATCTCCATTTCTAAACATTGGTGCATTAACAAGGTCTTTTATTTTCTATATTTCTGATGCTTTGACATCTGGGTCTTGCTGACCCTGGAGGGACTGTCCTCCCAGAGTCAGCCAATTCTTAGAGTAAACAACTCCCCCACCCCCAGCACACTTTCAAACCCAAACCAACCAATCCAGAGCTCACACCCCAACCACCTCCTTTATCAGGCTCTCATACTCTGGGTCACTATTTAACTGCCCATGGCAGGCACCAGACAGCCAAGGACACCACCTATACCTGCTGACATTATTCAAACTAGTCAGTCCTAAGCCTGCCGACGCTGTCTTGCCTGTTCCTTCCCATGGAAACCACCATCAAGGCTCTGGTCCACAGTCCCCACCTCCCTCTGCCTCCTGACTGACCCCTGGACTTTTTCATGTTCCTCCCTCCCACACGGCATGGTGTTCCCTCCTCTTCTTGGGAACTGTCATAAACTATCTTTCCAATGACAGTCGTTTCCTGATCTATTGACTTTACTAAGCTTCAATGTTTCTATTAATACACTATATTTTAAAACAATGGGAGGGCCGGTCCAGTGGCGCTTTGGTTAAGAGTTGACTTGGGACTCCAGCTCTGAACAGCAGGGCTCCGGTTCGGATCCCACATGAGGGCCAGTGACACTGCCCTCTACAGCTAAGATGGTGAACAACAGCTCGACCTGGAGCTGGGCTGCCGTGAGTAGCGGGCAACAGCATAGGCTGCAGCAGGACTGCAGTGGGCTATGTGAGTGGCTGGCAGCCAGCGTGAACAGCTGGCAGCCGGAGTGAACTGCCAAGAGCCGCCATGAGCAGCTGTCCAATGGCCGGCGACTGATCTGCCTCACCCGGGAAGAGCGCAATGATAATACCAACATGGGCCAGTGAAGCGACGTTCCTCCACAACTAGAGTGAAGAACAAAAGGACAGCAACTTGTCTGTTCCTCTTCCCCGATTCCCCAACGCTGTTCCCCTCCCCCAATTTCCCAATAGCATCTTAAAAAACAATAAAAAACAATGGGAAACATTGGTTGTTTTTTTTTTAATGGTGAGAACAGTGATGTCTGTTGTAATAGAGCAAAGAAGCTAACATCTATTAAGCATGCCTGTACTTGGTCTTGTGCCATGCTGCTTTCCAATACTTCATTTCATTGAAATTTCACATCAACCCTGTATTGTATTGTAGTGTATCATCAATTGCTTTCTTATAGATAAGAAACCTGAGGCCCAGAGAAGATAATTACTTGCCCAAGGTCACCGAGTAAGTGGCTTAAATGGAAACTGAATTTGAGTTTTGAACTTAAAGAAAGCAGGATTGGCGGGGAGGAGAAGCAGTAACTCCTAAAACAGAGATGATTAGGACTCAGTCTTGTCACAGAGGCCAAGAGGAGAGGTTGCCCAAGTGGGATGACCAAATAGTAATTTCTTTTTCTGAGGACATTAAAAAAAAGCAAACGTTGTTAATGCCCATTAGTGATGGCTAAATGCTAACTAAAGATTTTTGTCTTGTTATAAGGTATGTGTTTTACTTTGGATCTAAAAATATAAGGGCTTTGTCAAATCACAAATTAGTTGTGCTTGAGGAGGAGTCTCAAGCCTCAGGGTGGGTGTTACTCCGGGTTAATAAAACACCTGCTAGTCCTGAGCTAACAGAACTGTAAGTGGCTGCTGTAACTTCGGCCTAAGGTCATTACCCTTAGTTTGCACCAGCTGATAAACACTGATGTGTTGAGTGTCCTGAGTGGGTACCTTTGGCGTTTTCAGATTAATTATTTGCATACACAAAGAATGCATATTTAGATCTGATTGTTTTTTAATGTGCTGTACAAATGTCATCTCAAAATAGAAGATTCCAGGGCATCTCATTTCTGGGCTATTAATGAATTTCTTGCCGGGTTAAACTCTATTTTCAGCTGTATGACTCATAATACCACTAGGATGCCTAAGTAAAAAGAATGGCAGAGGAAGGGTGGGTCCTGAGAAGACGGGATCCCAAAGGAATACTGAGCTGGCCCTGGACCTCCAAGCACAGCTCCCACGTGGAGAAGGCGTCTTGGCCCTGGCCTTTGGTGTTGGGATTTAGTCCTATACCTCATATTCATATTGTCAACCATAAAACATCACCAAAAAGGATTTACTCGAGAAAAAGAAAGGATTGCAATCCTGTACATGCACCCAGACAAAGATGGAGGAACTACTTGACAGAGAAGAGGAAGTCAAGACAAAGGGCTGTACCAATCATAGAGCTATGTTGCAAACATAGAGTTCTTCCTGTAGGGCTCTCAAGGCAACATAGGATGTGAGAGAGTGCCCCCCCACCCCCCACAGGCCCTCCTGATTCTGGTCTACGTTAAGCAAGGTCTCTGTCATCAATTTTGACAGTCATATTAACTAAATTGGGATTCTTGCTAGAATGAGTTCCCCTGCTGTCTTCAGGTTTGAGGTGAGAAATGAAACTAGGGAAATGCAGATGGGCTGAAATTACCTAACACTTACAAATCTCAGCTCCTGTGCTGTTAAACCAGGGGACTTCAACAGCGGTTTCAAAGCCACTCAGGTCACTTGGCCTGGGAGCCTGGGAGCCCCGCGGAACTAGGTTAAGACCTTCAGGTCCTCTGTTAGGCAGAGGTGTTTCAAATCCTTTGAACTGTCCTCGGCTGAACCTGCTTCCACTCCCCCAGGCCAGCTAAGCCGTATTTTAAGAGCTTGCAACTTAAAGAAGTGAAGAACCAGCAAATACATCAGGTTGAAAATGAAAACCATTTTCTCCAGGGTTAAGCCAAGTCCTGAGGTTAAGACTTGTTAGTGGGGCCCACCTGCCATCTTTTTAAATAGATAAAAGACTTTTCAGTCTCTTGCCATGAAAAACTACATCCACTCCCTAC
The DNA here is from genome assembly GCF_001890085.2 of Hipposideros armiger. Lineage (NCBI taxonomy): Eukaryota > Metazoa > Chordata > Mammalia > Chiroptera > Hipposideridae > Hipposideros > Hipposideros armiger. The sequence goes on from NW_017731402.1 coordinate 3,995,007, forward strand.
GGCCCCTTCCGCTCTCCTACACCCTGTTCCCCCACCCCCACCCTCAAACCCTGTAATTAAAAAACCTCCTTTCAGACTGGAATACAATTCAAGCACAATCATTATGAAAACCCTGCCCTGTTTCTGTGGTTACTGACAACTCCCTTTGTGTAAATCTCATTAAATCAAACCAGGGACTCCGGGTTTTGTGACAATTCCTAGGAAGAGAAAGCTATGTTGATTTTAGAAATAATGTTGCAAGTCTCCAGTTTGAGGCCTCTTTGGGTTACAAAGTAATATTATTTATCTCTCTGAAACCACTAACAAGTCAACCATGAAAAATGGATAATGATTTTTGTCACCAGCATCCTTTTCCTATCCTGGCAGCTTTCTATTTCCCTCTTTAAAGGGAAGCAGAAGGCTTTCTTTGACAAACTGTCCCGTTTTCATGCCTTTAAGAAGACAAACAAAATCACTGAAAGTATTGCTTTAGAAACTATTTTCAATTCATTTTTATCCTATACATTTTTGGTGCTTTGGTGCAATTTGCTTCTCATTTGAAAAGAAAAATGGATTCTTATTTAAAGCATAAGCAGCAGTGGGTTTTCCATATTCCCTAAAAAACTTGAAAGGTAAAAATGGTTCTCATATAAAATAAAGACAACAGTAAGATTTCCCTGTGTCTTACAGAGTAGCATACAATATTCAATACTTACAACCTCTTTTTTGTTTTTTAACTGAGCCATCCTGCCACCTGTTGGCAGCTCAGCAGCACCTCAGCTCGGACTGGGCATCGAACCGGCAACCCTGTTGCTCAGAGCGTGCTCTGAGCAAGCTCTTAATCAACTGAGCCACTCGGCTGGCCCTGCAATACTTATGCTTTTTATCTGGGCCTAGAGGTTGTATTAGCTGCTATTTACCTTTTTTCCCTTCGATTTTGTTACTTCTATTCCCAATGTAGAATTTCCAAAGTCCTTAACTATAGAAACATTTCTCTCCCTTTGTGTCTTTTCCCATCAAACCTTATAAACGGCTTAGACATTTCCTGACCATCAAATACACAAATAGATTCTATTGGGCACTAGTCTGGGTACTCCCGGAAAAGGACAATGCTAGGACTGACCCTACTGACCCTGTTTTCTGCTCTCTGTGGGCTTATGTATGCATACGCCTTTCTTTGCATGCATTAGACCTCTTCTTGCCACTGTGCCAAGTCCTACTGACTGAGAGCAAGCTCCTTGGGCGCTTCATTTAGAAGATTAACTTCCAGTGACCCTTCGGTCTTACAGGAATCTTCCTCATGGTTGACCTTGCTTGAATTCATGCGTATTTCCTAACTCTGCACATGGCTGCTGCAATCTGTAACAGATGGTCAAGTTAGGAAAGCAGCAGACAACCGAGGTAATGATACAAGATCACGAGGAGTGTGACTATCAAGGTACACAGCTGGAATGGAGAATCTGAAGGCCACACTCAGCCCTGAGTTGCCCTCTCGCTCATCTCCAGGATGCCCCTGGCACCTGCCACCCACTCGGTGCTTCCAAGAACTAGCCTTTACCTTGCTTTCTATTGTGCCTAATTCATTCAGCATGTTATTACAGAGTGCTATTTCCTGTGTATTATCCTTGCACCAGACTGTAAGGTGTTATTCTTCTGGGGAGGGTCCCCCAGTGCCAGCATGCTGCAATGCCCACAGTGCCCACTTATAAATGTGGAGAGCACTCTTATCTAGTACTGTGACTATCGGGAAGTATTGATGCTGTTGGACCTCCGTCAGACATACTTTACAGAAAAAGGATAACCTTCTCATCAAAGAATCTTCAGACAGAGCTAAATGAAGAGTGCTTTAGATCAGAACCAGCAATATCTTTACCCTGAATGAGATCATGAAGACCCAGGCCGACCTTAGGAGGCTTAGGAGTGGAGAAAAGAGGAGCAGACAAAGGGAGGAGGGAAGAGAGGGCAAAAGGGAAGAGGATTACAGAGGCACACCCTCTTGTGAGATTACATAGTGATTAGTGCAGTGAACATGAATATTTATGAAGGCGGCACTGATTATATTACAGGGGATCATTTGAATAATCATGAATATGTGTCTGTGCGTTTGGACCTAATGGGACAGTTTTCTGTCCTTAATGAGACATTGGTGTGTGTTTGAAGAGCCAGGGAGAGGAGAGAGGGAGCAGAGAGAAGGAAGGGAACAATACAGGTCACAAGGGCTTGGCACTTAATTTTTCTCACTGTACTGCTTTTCTTATCTCTGTATAGATCTGGTGGGAAATGTCTAATGATGCACAGGGGTGCCTGTCTGCGCATAGGCTAAAATGGTTTGCTGTTTCTTCTAAACCTACTCTGCACTTTTAGAGGGGGAACACTTGACACTGTCCTTAGCAGATTATGAAACTGAGTTTTAGGAAGTTTTCCAAGGTCACACAGCTAAATAATGGCTGAACCAAGGCTTCAGATCCACCTGCAGGGGCACTCCCAAGCGCATAGGGCAAATACACATCCCCTTTGCCTGGTTGATTCTAGGTTATGCCTATTGTCCTGCCATCATTACTAATTTGATGGTCCCTTTCGTTCACAAAAGTGTAACAGTTAGGGTGTTAAATGGTTTGAGGAAAGCATCCATGTATTTCTTTTACCTTCAGTCCTTAGCAGGATGCCAGGAGGCCCTAAATGACGGTGGTTGTTTTGAAGGGAGAGATCCCAGGAGGGCAGATGGTGGGAGGCAGGAAAGGCGTAGAGGGATGGGAGCATTGATCTGTCCTCATGAATTGTTGGATGGGTGAAAGAGAAAGGCTGTGGAAGTGTGGAAGTTTCAATCTCAACAAACTGAGATGGATTCACTTCCCCTGGAAGACATACATGAAACCAGCTCCACACAAGGCAGGGCATACACCAGGATGCCAATTCAGTTATTTTCTACAAAGAAGAAGAGCTCCCCTTGGTCCAGGCATGCTCCTGTGGGCGGTACAAGGATGGGAGAGGAGAGGTAATCTTGCATCCTGGAGCAGGGCGAGCCTGGACCCAAACCAGCTCTTTCTTTATATGTAGTTTGACCTTGGGCAAGCCCTCTAGCTCTCTGAGACCTGGGTTCCTCGGCTAGAAGCTGGACTGTGTGAGGCCGAAATGCAACAAGGAGTGTACCCAAGTTTCCTGGCACAGGATGCCCACCAATCTGCAAGAGTTATTATTAGGCTCTCCCTGGAGGGTGAGGCCAAATCATATTCCGGGGGCCAGCTCAGGGGGATGTACAGCAGGGGAGGTAAGCGGTGATTCAGCTGATGCACAGAGAGGATGTGCAGGGCTGCACCTGACACATTAGCTGGCACCTCCCACCGGGAAGGTTCTGGGTCAGGCTCTAGCAAAGCAGGAGTCTGACTGGAGTTTATTTTCCCAAGGCTCTGAGCTAGCCAACCACCCCCCTTCTGATTGACACATTCTTTCTTTAGATATGCTAATACCTTCAATTAGATTACAGTTTTGTCTTGCCTTGGCGGGCTTTCTCTCTTAAAGGGACTTTGCCTATCTCAGGGCTTTTATATTAGACTTTTTAATAGTTCATCTCTAAGGAGGCAGGCAAACTTTTAACCTTTTTTCCCATTTCCTTCAGGAGTATCCCAGGCTGGATACCTTCAACCCGGACCATGTATCCATTCAACAAAGATATACAGAGGGTGCCAAAAAATGTATACACATTTTAAGAAAGGAAAAAGCTATTAAAATTGTAATACTCTTGGGGGAAGGGGGCTTACCACTTTGTGAGGGGTGAAATGTATAACTATTACATTGTTTTGTACACCTGAAAAGAATTTAAAAAAAAAACCTGCAATTGATTTCTGCAGTTATAAGAGGTGCTCAAAGTGGATACCATCGGCATAAGTTTAATACTGTTTTCTCCTTTCTTAAAATGTGTACACATTTTTTAGCACCCTCTGTATTTGTGTGTCTACTGGGAACTTGGGTAATTTTTTTTTTAAACTGAAGAAACTATATCTTATTTTCCTAATCTACAGACCAGGTTGTCCAGTGAGTTGTTATGAAGATCAAATGAAGTCATCCTTGAAGAAGGATTAAATGAGACCATAGTATATGGTGTATAGTAGACACTCAAGAAATTTGTTGGCTGAGCGACTGAATAAATATTAACTACGATTCCTGTGACTCTTGCCATGTGCCAGGTACTTCACTACTCTTTGGGGATATAATAGTGAACCAGACATGGGGTTCTGCCCTCATGGAGCCTACAGCCCAGGAGGGATAGAGACATATAAGTGACCCCTGGGCTGTGGAATAAATGCAATGACTGGGGAAATACAGGGTGTTATTGGAGCTCCTAGCTGGAGGACCAAAGTCAGGAACAGGTTCTCCGAGGCTACCCAGAGGAAGTGAGCTCCAAGCTATGACGTGAGCAATGAATAAAGTTAACCTGGCACAGAGGTGGAGAAACTAAGCACCCTGGTACAAAGCCCTCAAGGCAAGAAAGACTTTCTTCCAACAGTGAGACCCTGAAGAACTATGGGAGTGTACCTTGCCAGGGGATTTGGGCCTGGAAAGAGGCTGGGAAGTATGCAAGGCTTGGATTTTGGAGGGCTGAGTAAACTACACGTAGGAGTGCATTTTTCCTAAGAGCCTTGGGGGTGTTTGGGAGATAAGGGTCTGCAGCCTCGAGAAAAATTAGAGCATGGAGGAAAGGCTGAAGGAAAGTTATGGATGACTCATGGCTTTCAAGCTTGAGCTCCATATGGAGTAGTGGACAACAGACATGGCACCTGACAGCCTGAGATTGAAGGCTGACTCCACAGGTAAAAGCTGTGTGCTTGAGAATGTGACCTAATCTCATTTGTAAACTGAGTTGGTCACAGGACTCAGCTCTTGGGTTTGCATGAAAATGTGGGTCAAATGAGATAATATGTACAGAGCAAAGTACTTGGAACATTATTTGGCGTAGAGTAAGTGTTCCCTAAGTGTTGGGTATTATCCTTGCTACTACAGCCAGCGATCCAAAAACAGAACTGAGGAATGTAGGGGGAGGGGGAAGATTACCAACTACCAAAGGATGGAAACTGCAGGAAGGTGGAGCTTCTCTTAGTTGAGTCATGGTTCTTACAAACTTGGTTACTTGGTTTCAATCGCTGATTAGAAAAGGAGGAGGTGCCAGAAACAGGTCCCTGAGAAAGGCAAACATAACTGCTGGCAGCCCAAGGAAAGTCAAAGTACTAGAGAAACAGATGCCAGAACCACAGAAGTATAGCAAACTCTGGTCATTTAGGGCAGAAGGTAAGAGTGCTGTGCACCCGAAGCACGCCACAGGCTTCACTGCGTTCTAGTGCGACTACTGAGAGCATGAAGGCTTTGCTCTGAATGTGGCTCACCCACAAAGGCAGGAGAGTGTTTTATGAGCTTTAGAAATAACATTATGGTGGACAGAACATAGTGGATTCAAAAGCGATCCCATGCGAAAACAGCGCAGTGTTAGGTATCTCTTTTCTGAACCTCAGCGCCAACCTGTCTGGCTGTCTAGGTCTTAGGCCTGTTTTGACTTGTTCTTTTGGGGTTGGTTTCTTGGATCTTTGAAATTTTCCTGGCAGATTTTCAGGAGCAATCGGTCCCTGTGAACCTCACTTTCTTCCTGTATCCCACAGGAATATATTGTTGGTGTTTGGTCACTTCAGTGCATCCTGAGATAGACGTTGCTCATAATTATGTTGTAAAGGCACAGCCAAACTTAGAGGAATTAGCAAGCAAACACATACATGGCAAGTTATTTGTATAAAAGTAGATGTTTTCTAGTTGTTTTTGTTTGTTTGGTTTCCTCCAGGTAGGTGGGATGTCAGACAGGCAGAAGAAAATGAAAATTTGGCTTCCTTCTGGGTAAAAACCAAGTTCAAACCATGGCAAGAGACACTTATTTTCTGCTGCTGGGGAGAAAAGGTGTGCTTTCTGAGCCTCCAACCACTGCTCTGGCTTTCTGCCTCTGGAAAAGACCCACACAAGGGATGCCACGGGTCACAAGAGTTACTTAACTGAGTAAATACACATGAGTGATTGGAGGAGAATTACAAAGTCTTCTCTAAGTAACCAAGTCAAAACTAACAATACTCAGTTGTCAGAACATCAAATGAGGCTGCCCAAACTATCACCCTAGACACATTCAAGTTATTTGGAAGATTAGCTGTTAAGGACAATATTTGATGGGTGTAGTTTTGTTTTCTAGCTTATGGAAACGAGAGTTCAGTAGAGGAATCGCAGAGTGAAGGCAGTTGGGGAAAGAAATCTGGTGATTGTAGGGGTGATACTGGGCAAGACAAGAAATGGATAGGGGTATGTTAAAAAAAAAAAGAAAAAAAGGATTCTGTTTTCACTGCCAAATATATGGCTTAATTCTGATTTGTATCAGTAGGATTTGTAAGCTGCCCTTTGCCCAGGGTTTGGCAGTTTGGTATGCACTGGTGGTCTTAATCCAGCATCTGGACCAGAAAGCAAATGTTTTCATCCTTGGAATCCCCGTTACAATTGAAAATTTTCCAAGGAGACAGCGGAGGCCAGATGGAAATACGGCAGGCTTTGTCCTGTTAACACTAAGTCCTGAGTTGGTGCCGTATTGCTTTGTGCTGCTTTCCTTCACTCCTGAATACTTATCAGTGCCTGTAGCCTACCAAGCCTGACAAGGCCCCAGAACACTAGATTTGGGAATTTAGAGTAGTGGATCCAACGGACCACATTTTTGCCTCTGGAGCCTGCATTTGAATGGGAAGGCAAAGAATTAAAGAGGCAATACAATTAGGGTTGCCAGATTTAGCAAATAAAAATACGAGACACCCAGTTAAATTTGAATTTCAGATGAACAAGGAATAATTTTTTTGTATGAGTAGGTTTGGAAGATGGAATTGTATTTTATCTGGTCAACTTAAATATAATGCCAGGCAGTGATAAGCGCCGTGGAACAAATAAAGCAGAGTAAAGGGCTAGCTAGGGATGGAAAGGTGCAATTTTCGTAAGAGTGGTCAGGGAGGCTCCTTCTGACAGGTGACTACGAGGGCTTCTTTGGGAACTTATGCTCATACATTGCTCCATGCTAGAGAGTATAGGTGGTATCTCCAAAACTGGTGAGTCTGTCAGATAGAAGGCCTGCTTGAGCCCCTATCCTACAGGCATAACAGTTTGGTATGAGCGTTGGTGTCCCTGTTATTTCTACACTTGCACATACTCTTCATGGCTGTTAGCATCCATCATCAGAAAGTACCCTGGGTGCAGATAAAGAATGGTTTTCCAAGTGCTACCTAGAGAGATCCACAGCTCTAAGACAAAGGGAGGCCTTCCCTGCCTTTATATTGGTTCATGGGCTTTTTTTTTTTTTTTTTAGTTTCAGGTGTACAAACAATGCAATAGTTATACTTTTCACCCCTCGCAAAGAGACAGCCCCCTGTTCATGGGCTTTTGCGATTTAATCTTAAGTGCTTACATATTTGAGTCTTAACTAAGACAGTAATAAGAAAGGAACATTTTTTTCTTCTGTTATAAGTTTCCTAACAGAAACAATAGAAATATCTTAACACAAAATAAACAGGTTAAGAGAATAAAAATCAAAACATAGTTCTTTGCCTAGATCTGCCCTTTGCGTCCCTCAGATCCTACCGACCTGATCATGCAGGAGTGCTTGCAATGGTCTTAGTTTACAGATGGCAGGAATTTCCCCCTCTTTTATGGCAAGACTTTCTGGATTTGCTAAGGATAAAGGGATCAGATCATTTTATTGAGATTTTTCTTATTTACCCAAATGCTTTATTATTGAGTAGGTTCCAGAGAGGAAGGCTTTGGGATACTTCTGTGTATGTTCTCTTTCCTCTCCTGTCACCTGGCACTACAACCTCAGATAGGTCGGATGAGACGGAAGATGACACTGGCATCAATTTAGGAAGGACTTGAAGGGACAAAAATAGCGAGAACCAAAACGGGCTACCTCCACCCCACCCAGACTGGACACTGAAAATTTAAGCTACACTTTAGAATCTACATTAACACGACTTTGCTATTCCATTATCTTCATTAGCATTTTTAAAATTCTTCCAGAACTCATCTGCCCAAGAAAATGGTTTGATTGTTTCTTAGAAGAACTTCTCCAAAGACCAATCAACTCTTCTATGAAAAAGACACAATAGCTGGTGCACTAAGATTCTTTAAAATCCCTCACTTCAAAGTCCTCACCTTTCTGTCCCCACCAATCGTGGGCTCTTATAGCCCCTAGCCAATTCCACCTTAAACCAACCTTCCAATTTTCAATAAATTCTGACCTTACTGCCCAAGCTTTTCAAGGTGGTGTTCTTCCTTATTGACCATGGTAAGCCTTAACCTTAGCTTTGTCTTATCAACAGGTTGTGATGATCATGTTTGGGGAGCCAGCTTTTGAAAAGAGGGTCCTGTTTCTTTTAGAGGAAAGGAATAACATGGTTTATATATGCATTTAATATGATAAACTGTTGCTTAAGGGCTGTTTGGTGAGAAGAAACTGGTTGGAAAGAGGTTGGTGATTGGTTAAGAAGTCTCTGTAGGAATCAGGTGAGAGATTTGTGCTTAAACCAAGACATCAAGGGAGGAGGGAGCAGAGGACAAGCATGCTGAGAAGGCTGCAGAAAGGACAGCGACACTCTCTTCTTGGATGTGGCAGGGGAGTGTCATCTGACGGGGATTGAGAAAGGACTGTGGTACCATGGAGTTACATGCTGGCAATGGAGGATGGAATTGGAGGTATATGTTTTTGTTTTTAGCTTTATGGGTTTTTTTTTTTTTAAAGATCTTATTGGTGAATTGGGGGAAGGGAACAGATAAGTTGCTGTCCTTTTGTTCTTCAATCTAGTTGTGGAGGATGTCGCTTCACTGGCCCATGTTGGTATTATCATTGCGCTCTTCCCAGGTGAGGCATATTGGTTGCCGGCCATGGGACGGCCGCTCACGGAGGCTCTTGGCAGCTCACACCGGCTGCCGGCCGCTCACGGTAGCTTATGGGAGCCCACTGCAGCTCCACTGCAGCCTACGCTGTCGCCAGCAACTCATGGCAGCCCAGCTCCAGGTCGAGCTGTTGTTCACCATCTTAGCTGTACAGGGCAGTGTCACTGGCCCTCATATGTGGGATCCAAACTGGGGCCCTGCTGCTCAGCTGGCGTCCCAAGCCGACTCTTAACCAACGAGCCACGCAGCCAGCCCGAGGTGTATGTTTTTGGACCTCCTGGGTTGAAAGTTGTGGTCAGTTATTTCTCTAATTTAGTTGGCAATTCATGGTGATCTGGAGTTAAAGAGGTGTTAGGGCTAGAAACACAGATTTGGGGGTCCAGAATAAAGAGATATTTGAAGCCCTGAGAGTGAATGTGTTTTGCCAAGAAGTAGAGATTTAGAAGAGGGTCAAAGATAGAACCATGAGAAAAACCCGTATTTAACAGGAATGCAGAAAAATCAGCTAAGAGGAAAGACCCAGAAGGAATGGTCTTTATAGGAAGAAGAAAGGTGTCATGGAAGATAAGAGAATTTCAAAAAGAGGTGAGTGTGAGGAGCTTTATGCAGATTTCGCAAAGGAGGGAAACTCTTTCAGACTATAGTTTCATTAAGGGTGGAGCCAAAAAGGGGCCATAGGGTTTATTTTGTGCTCCAAGAGAAAGAATCTTTATTCCTGTTGAGTTAGTTTGTGTTTAGGCAGCGGTTCTCAACCTGTGGGTCGCGACCCCTTTGGGGGTCGAACGACCCTTTCACAGGGTCACCTAAGACCATCGGAAAACAAAAAGATACTTACATTACGATTCATAACAGTAGCACAATTACAGTTATAGAGTAGCAATGAAAATAGTTTGATGGTTGGGGGTCACCACAACATGAGAAACGGTATTAAGGGGCCGCGACATTAGGAAGGTTGAGAACCGCTGGTTTAGAGGGTCAGAGTAGGTTGGACTTGTGAAAAGAATCGAGACAGATGGGCAGCACCTAGAGGGCTTGATTTAATGTTCTTCGCAAAGCTATTGAGTAGCATGCATGGTGCGTGGTGCGTGGTGCCTGAGGTAGCTGGTTGTGGTTTATGCTCTCAATTTTCCGTGGGCTGCAGTTGAGTTGACTTAACACTATATGTGATGGACTGGGATGGAGCAAGATGGAACACTATATGTGATGGACTGGGATGGAGCAAGATGGAGGATCGAGGAGCTCGCTGTCAGTCATGCAACCTAGACCTATACATTTGGTGAGAGGCTGAGGAGGAAACTCTGAGGGTGTGATGATGATTATTTATCTGATACTTGGAGTGGGCTTATTCAGCGCCACATGCTCTGTATTTCCCCAAATCTAGACTGTCAGTGCAGCGAAACTAAGGAATACAGGTTTTCACTGTGTCCAGCCAAAGTTGACCTTGTCCACTCAAGGAAATTTTTTGAACCCAGTAACTTTTAGACCTTTGATCCATCACACCTATATAGTCACTTATAAATTAAATATAGGGAGTACTAGTCTGTCATATATATTACAAATTATATACAAAAATAGACATCATATAAGGTTGAAATTATGGGCTTAAGATATCATTAAAATGTAATTTCCTTTATTAGCAGTATAAACTATTATGCTGTCATTAAAATTCTTAATATTGAACTTGCTTTTGGGGAGGGGAAATCTTGGTATAACATTGTGATAAGGTGATTTGAGGGTCTTGTTCTAAATTGAGGATTTTTTCAAGCTTGGTTGTTTTAAACACTGTCATAATGGGAAAAGATACTTTCTTAAAGTTATGTACCATTGGGAGAGAGGGATTATTTTCCCCACTTGCTTAATGATAATGCCCATTTTTCAATCTCACCTCCCAATTATGCAAAACGTTTAGTTGAAATTCGGGTGGTGAATCTGTTTCCCAATGTCAGTGAATTTCTCCTGCAATGTAAATTGGAAGATGTTGCATTTGATTTTTAAGTTTAAACAAATAGGTTCAAACACACTGAAACACCTTACCTGGGAGTCTTTTGTTAACAGTTTAGGAAATTCTGTTTATGATATTTTAATCATACATACCTGATAGTTGTCAAAGGTAATATTCATATATAGTTTTTAAGCACCAAATCATGAGTGGTTTTCCAACATCTGTTTCTAAAATGCTCTCTCCATAGCATGCCTTTTCTTTCTAGAAGCACTCAGTTCTTTTTCATGGTTAAATATTATCTTTACCTCAAAAGGACAGACTAAACATTTTTTGTTCTAACAAAATATCTGCCAGGTAGCATATTATGGACAGCATTTACTAAAAGAAAAGGTCAGCAAGTTTGAAACTACTCTTTTTAAAAGGACAATGAATAACTTTTAAGTTCTTTGCCATAACATGGCCAGCAAATCACTGAGTGATACAAAAGATTTTAATAGTCATGCCTCATCTTTCTTTTTTTAAATGATTTTTTTTAAAGTTTTTTCATTGGGGAACAGCCATGGTCATTGGTTACACATTGCTTTTATGCTACAATGGCATAGTTGACTCTTTTAAGGAGGGCGCAGCTCACAGTGGCCCATGGGAGGATCGAACCGGCAACCTTGGTGTTATCAGCATGATGCTCTAATCAACTGAGCTAACCAGTTACCCCATCTTCATCTTTCAAAGTGCAGTAGAGGTCCTCTTTTTATTTTTATTTAAGATTTTTATTAAAATCTAGCTAACACAATATTATATTAGAGTTAGGTGCACACCATAGTTATTCAACAGTGGAGTTCCTGTTAAAGAGATTGTTGTGAAGTCCTTCTTACACCCCCTTCTCCTAAAAATAAAATTAACCTCCCTGGTGATATCCTGCAGCAATTTATGAACTTTTGGCTTTGGTTTCTTGGCTGTAGTAGCTTTTCTGTGAATGATTCAGTGATGAATTTTTTTGTATTGGAATTTTTGTCATTTCATCCCAGAATTTTAACTTCCTGTATAGAAGCTGCTTTTTTAGTTGTTATCGTTATATAGTTTAAAAAAAAATCATTTGTTTTGATTAAAGAAATAATTCACTGTTGAGAATATACCTTCTCTGCTAAACTTTTTGTTTACTAGTTCATAACAAATAAGTTCTTTCAGATATGTTATCGTTGGAACAGGATCAAGCCTATACCCTAAGCAGCAGCCTGTTAGAAATAGCTGTACTTTTCTTTCAACGGTAGAACAACCCTCCCACACTGTGTAATTTATTCTAATACATGTTTCTTCAAATCTACAGCAATATTTTCTAAGCATCTTCCAACTGTTTGCTGACAAACGAATGTATTTTATTATGTATTTTATTTTGCAGTCATATTTTCTGATTTTAGCATTTGGGTCTTTTTTTAAAAGATTTTATTGGGGAATCAGAGAAGGGGAACAGACAAGTTGCTTTCATTTTGTTCTTCAGTCTAGTTGTGGAGGATGTCACTTCACTGGCCCATGTTGGTATTATCATTGTGCTCTTTCTGGGTGAGGCAGTCACTCACCGCCCATTGGACAGCCACTCACAGTAGCTTATGGCAGCCTATGCCCACAGCAACCCACAGCAGCCAGCTCCAGGTCGAGCTGTTGTTCACCATCTTAATTGTAGAGGGCGCAGCATCACTGGCCTATGTGGGATTCAAACCCTGGGCCCTGCTGCTCAGAGCTGGCGTCCTAACCCAACTCAACCAATGCGCCACTCGGCCGACCCAGCATTTGTTTGTTTATATTTGTGTTTTCTACCTTTCCAGAAATAGCCAATGTTTCCCCAGTGCTATGTGGCTTTTGGCGTTAAATACATTTATGATTAAGTTTAGCAAAAATTATAAAGCATTTGATCATCTCTTATCTCTAAACATCATTGAAAAAAACCTATAGGCATTTTTTAATCATTTTATTATTTTTTTAGCTGAGCCATCTTGCCACCTGTTGGCAGCTCAGCAGCAGCTCAGCTCGGGCCAGGCATTGAACCGCTGTTGCTCAGAGCTCAAACTTTGAGCAAGCTCTTAACCAACTGAACCACTTGGCTGGCCCCCTATACGCATTTTTTATCAATCTTGATATTCTGAACATTTAAATTTTTTTTTGGGGGGGGGAATTAGGGGGATAGGAACAGTGCTGGGGAATTGGGGGAAGGGGAACAGACAAGTTGCTATCGTTTTGTTCTTCAATCTAGTTGTGGAGGATGTCGCTTCACTGGCCCAAGTTGGCACCATCATCGCGCTCTTCTCTGGCGAGGCAGATCAGTCGCCGGCTTCTGGACGACCGCTCACTGCAGCTGCTGGCCGCTCACGCTGGCTGCTGGCTACATACGGTAGCCCATGGCAACCCACTGCCACAGGGGCTGCAGCCCATGCCGTCGCCCGCGACTCCCGGCAGCCCAGCTCCAGGTTGAGCTGTTGTTCAGCATCTTAGCTGTAGAGGGCAGTGTCACTGGCCCTCATATGTGGGATCCGAACCGGGGCCCTCTGGCATCCCAGGCGAGTTCTTAACCATCACGCCACTCGGCCGGCCCGTGAACATTTAATTTTTAAATGTCTTTCTGTGTATGATGGCATTGGAGAGACCTGGGTGAGCCAAAGTATCACTTTCCTTGACCTCACAGGTTTCTTATCTCATGGGCAGAGAGCCAAATAAACCTTAAATATCATGTGAAAAGAACAACGTGGGGAAACATGTCACGGGCACCTACACTAAGCTTGTATATGTGGGGACAGGTCAGGGAACGCTTCTCTAAGGGCGTGACATAAATTGAGACCTACAGATAAATGGGAGTTACATGAAGGGGACAGAAGGATGGGGAGAGTCCTTTAGAAAGAAGGGACAGTAATGTGAAGGCCTGACAGTGGGAGCCATCAGGTCTCATTCAAAGAACAAAAAGTTCAACAAGATTGGATGTGAGGAGAGAGAAGCGAGGGATGTGGACAGCTAAACAGGTTGAATCATGGAGAGCTGTCTAGGTCACTTTTATTGAGTCTGGACCTTATTCTAAGGACAATAGAGAGAGATGAAAAGGTTTGAGCAGAGAACTGACAAAATGATATCTATAGAAAGGCTTTTAGAGTTTTCAGTGTGGAGGATGTATTGGAAGTTAGCCAGGTTGGAGGCCTGGAGATCAGTCAGTGACCAGTTCCAAATTGAGGTGATGGGCCAGAGGTTCATTCTGGTGATGGACATGGACAGAGAGCTTGGAATCCACAGATACTTGGGAGGTAGAATCTACAGCACATAATGATGGAATAGATGGGAGGTTAAGTAAGTGCCATCAGAGAGTGGAGTCAATGGGGAGATGGATTTTGCTTGGTGGGTGTCGGGGGCTGAGTTTCCTGTAAACAGGCTCTGGATACGCTTTGGAAATCCTCCTGTGAAGGACTGAAGAAGGCAGGATTAGGCAGAAGGAGAAGTTGACCCACAATGTTATGGAGACTGAGATTTCAGCCATTTTACAGGAAACACTGGAGTTTGGGTGGCCCTTTAGAATTTCCCCAAATTAAGGCAAGAGGGCCAGGCCTGTGTATCTCTTATATCAGCTAGACATTGTCTGCTCCCTGGGGCAGGGGCTGGGGGCGGGGGAGCACGGTAGGGATGGGGGGTGTGGGTGTGTGGTAGTGTGAACTTGGTCAAGACAGTTTTCAGGAATTGAAACAAGATGGCAGCCAAGGCAATTTACAGGGAGGGACTCAGCTGTGAGTGCTCAGTAGCTAATAGTCTCAGCAACTAGGAGTTTGGGCGTGTACATCCAGAAGAGAGGTTCTCTAGACAAAGTACTACAGTATCCACTCCAGTGCAAAAGATCTTGTGTTTACTTTGGGACATGCTTACTTTTAGGGGCTGGAAGTTTACTACCCATTCCTTAGTTCACTCACAAATAACTAATTTCAACTATGGGATGTGCAGGGGGACATTGTGCTAACTGGTGCAGATGCAAAGATGAAGATTCGCATACATAGTGCCCAGGAAGCCTCTGTGGTACAGGGGACCAATGAGATCCGTTCTCTTGTGAAACTGAATTTCCATTTCCTGCGCATTCCCTTCTCCTCCTTGAAGGATTAAGCCTGATTTCTTTTTTCAGATACTTTCCTAGCTTTCTCTTCTTTCTCTTCCCCCTCTCTTGGTCTTAACAGAGGAGGAAATAAGCCCAAACACCAGCTCCTTTCAAAGAAGCCCAGGAATGACGTAAAAGTTACGTAGGGGTAGGAAATCTTGCGAAGCTCTCAACAGGCCTTGTCACAGTTCCTGAAGAATACTTTGCTGGTCTTCCAAACCCCATACTTTCTGGCTCTCCTGTGACTCTCTCGAGTTCATAAAACAGTTTCCTCGGTCCCTACCCTTTTTCCTCTTTCCTTGGCAAGGCTGCCTTTCCAGCGTTTAGGCCTAAAAAGACAATAGGAGATAAAGATTAGTGGGTCCATCCAGTAGCCAGGATGTCACTGAGATATCTAGGGGTCTCCTAAATAATGCCCAACTTTGAACTGCGAATTAAACAAGGAGGCCATCGGACTGAGGTGGCTCTGATTCTGTGGTGACCTCTGTAAGCGAAGCAAAATCTAAGCCTGAAAATATCTCAAGGTTACACAATCGAAGCGCTAGGGCAGCCAGTCATACACAGCCAACTAGGCTTTAAGCTACAGCCAATTAAATCATTTCTTTGTTTCTGCACCTTCGTTGTCTTTCCTTGGCTCCTGTAGGTGGAGCGCTCCTAACCACTTCCGGTTTGGCACTGCCCAATTAGCATAGATTTTTGCTCAAATCAAGTCTTAACATGTAATATGCCTCAGTTTATCTTTTGATAGAACACAGTCCCCAACCCTTCAGGTGTCTGAGTGACGAAAGGCCTTTGCAGGCATTTCCAAATTAGGGTTTAGGAGCAAGGAGGTGGCTTTGCTACAGAAAATCTATTTATGAAATCACTAACAAAGGATAAGGGAAATCCTTTCCTAGACCTCCTCTTCTTGCGACTAATAATAATTTAAATCTGCTTATCGTTTCTCTCAAGGGTATGTTTTTGGAAAAAAAAAAGAAAATCCTGATTCTATCACTATTTTGATGTGAAAAATAAATGATGGGTTTTTTTTTCCTTTGCTGGCCACTCAGCTACAGATCTTTCAATTATAATGTTAGCACAGTGTAATAATTGCTTTAAAAACATGCCAACAAATTGAACATATTAAACTCTCTATAAACGCCTAGGCCTAGTTTAGTTTTGAGCTGAAAAATGTGCAGCTCAAGTCACGGGGCTGGGGCTGGCAGTTGAGGAGTGGTGTTTGTAAGGCTATTTGATAGTGAGATAAAGAAAAGGCGTTTCTTTTTGTCTTTCTTCTATCCCTGAAGGAACACACCTTTGTATACTGTGCCTAACAAAGGAATTTCCAAATTTCATAGTGGAATTTGGGGGGGAAGTATGATGTGAAGACTGCTATCTATATACGCCGGCAAAGCTGGCTTCAAACCACAAAAGGATTAAAAAAAAAAAAAAAAAAAGCTGGGCTTTTGCAATACACTGATTGGAGGAAAAACTCAGACATTGAGAATTAGCAATAAAAACAGCAACAACAAAATCCAAAAGGGTTTGGAATTCCTTTAGTTTCTATTTGGTATAATGATATGATTTTTTTTTTTGTCCTGTCCTTTCTTATCTACAGCACTCAAATAATAGTTTATTTCATTCTTGTAGTGGAGTTACTTCTATTGTTGTCCGAAGTGGAGTGGTGCCCAAGATAGCCTTACATATGTAGAATAATAGAATGAACCTTTGTATTGATTTTTTGGAAGAGGGGTGGTGCCATTCTAAGAAAAAAAAATTACACTAAAAACAGCTTTCTTCTGCTGTGAAATTCAATGATTGCATAGAATGGACTAAGATGGGTGCTTTGCTTTTTAACTATTGGTCTACCTGGCAAAGGGGTTTCTCCGAAATCCTCTTTGTAAAAATAGAACTGAGATAAATTGCAAGAAATTCTCTTTTATTTTTGGTTGTTTATGGTTTTTAAAAACAGATGCAATGTTATCTGTCGTCGTTTGTGCAAATGATGAATTGTGCTTTCAAACTAATTTCCTCCAGTCGAGCCTTGACCAAAACACGGCTTTGTACAAAGCTCTGCTCAAAAAGTATTTGGCATTGTGAAGTCATGAGGCAGTTCAACACCGAAGACTCTTTTCGATAAGCAATCCAGACTTCAGTGCAATGCTTCTAACCATTCAAACACTGCTGTGCCGTGCTTTCAACTCTTGAGAAAAGGGAGTGGGGGAGGGGCAGGAAAGTATTTGAAGTAAACAAAGATTTCAAATCTAGGAAACGTAGGATTTACTATGGTATGCACATTATGAAATTCCATATATTGCAATACGTGTAGCATCTCATTATTGCAGATTAGCAGATCTTTGGATACTTTTCAATACATGCAACATTTCACATGCATATTAATAAAGGCCCACCTTTGGGAGAAGGAAAAAGGACTCCTTTCAAATGAAATGAAGCCCAGGTAAAGCTGAAACTCAACCCACAGAGTACTGGCACCGTTTTCAGACTAAAAGAAGGTGAGAGTTTCAATTTCATCATCTTGTAACACTGATAAATGTGATGCCGTGGCTGGCAAAATTTGCAGACTACATAGGTCTTTCTAAACACGTGTAAATATGTGTCCCAATTTATGTGCAACTCCACACAATTTGCTGTTTGAAATGAAAGACCAACAACTCTTCTGTGAGACAATCATTCGGTTCATTTACATGAAAAGCCCTAAATGGCAAAAAATGCTACTTCAATTTACATCATACCGTGTCTCCATAACAGAGCACAATGGCTTCCTCAATGGAAGTTAATGCAAAGGAGAGGCATACTGAGATTAAAAAAAAAGGCAATTTCCCAGTACTTTGCAAATATTAATTGATCTAATTTAAAATAGGACACACTGGAATGTATTCTATGCTGGGAGTTTTCACTGCTACTCGAGTAATAGTAGTATCTTCAGAGTCCAATCAAACAGGAGTGAGCCTTTGTAAGAGGTGATGGTGACACTTTTTCAGATCTTTCTATTTTGTCCTATTTCTAGGGTGCGCACAATTAGCTTGACATGGGGTTTCTCCCGTTTTAAAGGACCTCTCAGTTGAGCGCAGGTCTGTGAATCATGTAGGATCCAGGACACAGGGCTGGATAAATAGCATGCCTGACCTGGCGGTAATATATTGTCTCCCTCTCAGATGTGTTAACGATTATACACACCTTTGTGGTCTTTATGGGGTTTATATGAGTATCTTTTTGTGTTCTGTAGGCTTTGACCACCTGCTGTATGTACAGTATGTGCTTGTTACATTGTACACCACCTCCCTTCTTGAATTTAAAGACCTAGCTATTACATCTTGTTTACTCAGTATCATTCCCCCATTTTAAAAAAAACCCACCAAACAAACAAAAAAAAACCCCTCCATGAACTGAACATGCCATGTTTCAATCTGGCCCCAGTGGCTTTTTCTCTGCAAGCAAAACGTGTGTCTCTTACACCAGGGCTTTCTCCCCACCCCAGGGGGTGTCTTCCATTCTTTTGTGGCTCAGTTTAAGGCGAACAGGGCTCCAAACCACTAACTAAACCGAAGGGAGCCCCTTCTTCCACCTCCAGGGAGGATTTCAGATTGAATTTATCTGAAGATAGCGTGCTCTCTTCTTACTTATTTGCCACCGTTACGAAGATAACAAAACACCACCTTGGCTTGTTCAAGATCCTGGGTGGAGAGGCTCACGGTCTTTCTCAACCATCTTTGGCGAGGCCTTGCTTCCTTCCACTCGAGTAAGTTGCGGCTTGGGGCCACGGCAAGGACTGGGTGAGCGCCTGCAATGTCGTTGGAGAAAACAAGCAGCCCTCCCTCCATCCCCTCACCACCACCAGCCCGCTCTGCGGGGCGAAGCTGCGAGCCGGCAGCCCCAGCTGGGCGAGACTTGGCAGGTCCGCGGGGCT
>NW_017731402.1:4014665-4024491 GCF_001890085.2 Hipposideros armiger
CCACCCCTGCGGGCCGCGGCGAGCGCGTGAGGCGCAGGCCCTCGCTCCAGACTGCAGCGGCCTGTCCCTCCCTGGCCCTGGGGACAGCGGGCCTTCGCGCCCCGCCGGCTTCCTTGGGGGGCCGAGGGCGAGCCGGTCTCGCTAGGCCCCACGAGTTCAGCGAGGGGGGCCACGTGAGCGCGGGAGCTCGCCGCCTCCCCCCGCGGCGCGGGCCGTGCCCCGAGGGTGCTGAAAGGCCTCTGCGCCCCTCTCTGCCCCGTCGTCCGCCCCCCGCCCCCACCCCAGGCACCTCTAGTTTTCTGCCCCGAGGTGAAGGGATGTGGACTTCTCCCCCCCAGGTGCTTGAAAGAAGAGAAGGTTGGAGGAGGAGGAGACTGGGGGGGCTGCTGGTGGTGGTGACAGGGCTGGGAGCGAGAGGCGAGGGACGGGAGGAGGGGGGTGGGGGTGACAGGCAGAGAGGAGCCTGGTCAACAAGCCAGCACCGCTCTGCGAGGAGGCCGAGGCCGGCGCATCCAGGGCGAGGAGACACACATAGCTTGCTTTCTGGGGGACTCTTTGTCAGCCACCAACACAGGGGACACACACTGACACACACGTACACAAAGATCTGAGCCAGGTTGTGGGAGGTAAGTGGGGGAAGGCGAAGGAGGGGGCACCAGTGTCTGCGGTGGGCTTCGGGGTGGAGGGGCGGGGGGATGGGCCCTGAGGGGCTCTGGGCGCGTGTGAGGTGGGCATTGCCAAGACGGGGTGCTCGTGTGTGCTGGGCGGGGGGTCACACGATGACCTTCCCCACCTCAGGAAGACCTGAAAGGGAAACGCAGACCCCCAGTGAGATCCCCTGTGCTGATGGTTTTCAGGGACTTGTTGGCAACTCAGCGAGGGTTGCCATAGCTTTTTTATGTAGGGTGACCAGAACCGGCTGAAACTGGTTTGAGGCAGATCAGCTCCTGAACACAATGCAGTCACTGAGCTTCTACAGTGGGATAGCAGCTTCCTCCCTTCATGGCAGCCAAAAGCAGAGGAGCTTGCAGGAAGGTGCCACCCCAACACAGTATGTGAATGCACACTTAGACACCACACAGCACTGGTACGTGACTAATGGAGTCCTAAAAGATTCTGTGTAGAGAAGATGGGAAAAAAAAAAGGTGCAGGTTTGCAAGGTCTGAGATTACTTGGGCTTTTCCTGCCTTTTTCTTTTGCTTAAGGGATGGACAAGGAGCTGAGATTTATGACCCTTATTAAAGGAGACAAAAAAAAAAAAGTGACTTGCTAGGGTGGGGACACTTGGTTGATGCAGTCTCTCTCTTTCTTTCTCTGTGTTTTTAACAAAACCAAACCAAAATGAACTGATGGATTTGTAATGGTAGTTTGTTTGTTGCTGGAGAATGCTACTTTGCATGCTTTTTTTTTTTTTTTTCTCTTGCAGGCTATGTTCTGTTTTGTGCTTTTCCTTTTAGAAGCTACTAAAGGGTGTTGGGGATACTTCTGACTATTATGAAGGCCAAAAGGTAACAATATTGTTCTAGGAAATGAGCATAAATGCTTTCCAGTGATGCTGTAAGGCATATACATGCTGTCTTTTTTTTCCTTGTAGGCCTGTTGACTGGGGCTGCTTTTAACCCTTTCATGTTTGCAGAGCATGCAACCGTGTGACAGTAACTGAACCATTGGTCCAAAGTCTTTCCCAAAGGTCAAGGTTCACAAGGTGAGATACGATATTTTGAGCATGAATGTTAGTATTTGTTTGAAGATCCATTCAGACACAGACTGACAATGGACTGGTACCCTGGAGATAATACTGGGTTCAGAGGGGAGCAGAAATACTCGTAATGTTATCCAAGTTTAATGGGATTAGAGTGACTGTGTGATGGGATTGCTATCCAGGTGAAATCAGAATGACTTCATTAAATCGCATGTGTCTCGTCATTTGGAAGAGTCAGGCCTGGAGAGACGCAAGTTTAGAGGCTGCTAGGCGTCAGGGCCTGGTGGAGAATGCACTGTTTTGCATAAGACTGAAGCAGTACACATGTAGCGTTTTCCTGACGATTACCAAATAGGAAGGACTTCGCCAAATCGAGGCAGCATCGCCACCTTTTTGGGATTTGGGAAGTCTGAAGGTAGATTTGCCTTTTGTTCACTCATCACCTTTCTTTTACCTTGCTCTCTATGTTAACCTGAAAGGTTTTTCACTCCGAGTCAAGTGGTGGAATGGCTTTTATTGATTTTGGGGCTGTTGACAGTGAGTTTGCCATTGGATTATTTGTGGCATACATTTTAATGTGGCATCTTACTGCAATACTAGGAGGAAAGCGGGTAGTCTGGCTTCCTCTGTGAAAAGATTCTGTTAACTCCAAGCTTTACAGCAGTGGATAGTAGAAAATGTCTCATGCCTTCAGAGATTGCAGTTAGGTTTGAGCTGGCATTTTTATGCAGCCTCCAGAAGCAGGGGTTGTAGAGGAAAGGCGAGAAGAAAGCAGTAATGACTGTAGCCAACTGAAGAACAAAGGCAGTGAGAGCTTACAGGGGAGCACTAAACATTTTGCCTTGGGGTTCCTTGTGAAAAGAACTTCCACTTCCCCAAACAGGAAACCAGCAGACCCAGAATCACATCCAATATGATGTCATCAACAGATAGAACTGGTTCTGTCTTCTGGTTTGGTAAAGAAAAAAAAAAAGTACAGTCAAGAGGAGCCCATAGAAGACATGATTGAAAATAAATTTCTCTCCTGCTTTGAAGAGGGATTTTGTTCCTCTTCGCGGTCAGCAGAACAGAGCCTTTTCAGAAATGCCTTTTCAGAGGATCTTAGAATTGGTTGTGTGCTGGCAGTTGGTGGGCAGAATATCTGCAGTGGAGGGTGTCAAGTATGCAAGGGTTGTGATTGTTCAAAATTGTTACATATGATTGCAGAGCATCCAGTGTGAGAAAACAGGCAAAGGGGAACAGGAGTGCATGGCTAGCTCAGAATACTTTGTGTGTAGCATTTAATAGAGATAAATGTAATCTCAGACTCGTATACCAGTAAATAGCTTACGCGATGGAACAAAATTCTTTACAAATCACTGCTAAAATTGGTTTTCAATTCTGCATCGTTTTGGACTGCCAGAGGTGCTGTGTCTGAGTGTGGGCAGAAATCTGCTTGCAAAGCAGGTCCCAGTCCATGTTGCATGATGTACTGCTCCTGCTTTTTTGGTGCCAACTAAAACTCAGATGGCTAATATGATAAACCTTAATTAGCTTAATACAATAAGCTGTTTTATAATTTAGTCCTTCACTCCTGTCTTTAGAAAGTCAGTGATTTTTATTTAATTTTGACTGCTAACCCCTTGCAAGGACTCTTTTCTGGATTATACGTTTAAAAGCCATTCTTTGTAAGGCATTGCATGTCACAGAATGTTCTGGTTTCCTCTCACTGTGGGTTTTAGCTTTGTTCCTCCCCCTCCCCCCAGAAGGCTCCTGGAAAATAGCATTTGTTTTGCATTTAGGCTGGTCTTTTCCAGCTGCAAATGCAGCAGTGAGGTTGGAGAGCTGGTTCTCCAGGCCAGCAATCAGGGAGCTCATCTTGGATGGAGGTCTGTCTCAGGTGGTGATCTCATGCTGAGGTATAACAATGTGGCAGGCCCAGGTCCCCTGGGAGAGGATCAGAGTTTCTGGGCTTGGGAATGTGAATGCGAGGGTGGAAAACAAGTAACAGCCATTAGCCTTCTTTCCTGGAAGAGCTAGGAGGGAACAGGGGGGCACCGACTTTTGGGGGCTGGGGCCTGTGCGTTGCTGTCACTGTTGCCTTGGCGGGGGGGCAGCCACACCTGGAGCCCGGAGGCCCCCCTCCCCCGCAGCCGGGATTGCCTGCGGCAGTCTCCCAGGCACCAGTCCCCTCTGGGGGAGGAATGTGTGGGTTGGCTGAAGAGAGAGGGTACACTGGAAAGAAAGTGTCACTGGTTGTTGAACCTTCGTGTGTTTTTGTCATTTGCCTACTTAGAATCATTTTTTCCATGTCAAAGAACATTGGATCTGGGACTTTTAGAACTCTTGGCCTCCTGGTTCGGGAGGACTCTTCTCATCCCTTTTTTCACAAAGGGACCCGCCCCCCACCTCGACTCCTTTCTAAAGGAGGGCCTAGGAAGGAGGCATCCAACGCGGAAATGCAATCTTCCGCTTACACCTTTCCTTGCCTAGGCTGGGTTAGAATTTTAGGATTTGTAGTCTCCTGCCCCCTTTGTTTCTTCCCTTGAAATGCTTTCTTGGGCATTGCTGTGGGGGTACAGCCTGTCTTCTGCTGATTTTGAATAATCTTCCCCGTATCCTTAGCTGAGCCCCATCTGGCTGTTCACAGATGGCGCAGGCGTTGTCCTGATGTGGAGCCGCAGAAAGGTTACCAGTACAAGGGACACACACCGGAAGTAGCTGGAAAAGATGGGGCCTTGCCCCACTCCGTGTTCCTCTAACATCTCTTCCTAATCAATACAATTCAACAACAACACAACGGCAGCAGCTATGGCAAACATTAAGGAAATCCACACCTTTGTGTTAATTCTGTTGAGGGGGTGATCCTTCACCAAGTGGTAATTACATTAAAAAATGTTAGCTTTTGAATTTACATGCAGTAAAATTCACTCTGTGGCGTACAGTTCTCTGGGTTTCGGCGAGCGGACAGGACTGTGCATCTGCCACCACTGTCCCATCACGAGGAATGGTGCCATCGCCCCCCAAACCTTCCGCTTGCTGCCCCTTTCAGGTCAGACTCATCTCCGTACCCCAACCCCTGGCAGCTGATTTGTTCCATCCCTGTATTTGGCCTTTTCCAGAATGTCATACAAATGGCTTCTTTACCTTAGCGAAGTCTCATGTTTGAGATCCGTCCATATTTTTGTGTGTGTCCATACTTGGTTCTTCTCTATTGCCAAGCTGTATACCACTGTATGGATGTACCACAGGTTGTCACCCATTCGTCAGTTGAAGGACTTGAGGGTTTTTTCTAGTTTTTGGTGATTGTGACTAAAGCTGCGGTAAACATTGGCATGCAGGTTTTTGTCTGAACACATTTTTTTATGTCCCTTTGGCAAATACTTTGGAGCGGGATGGCTAGGTAGTTGGGTAACTACATAAGAATTAGATGTTTGAATAAAAATAAATTCAGCTCATCGTCGCTCACAAAAAAGATCTAGCCTTGTCAGCTGCAGTTCAGACTTCCCGAGTCAGAGATTGTAGTGAACATTATCTGACGACACACAAGAGATGATCGTGATAATAGGCCACTCACTAACAGGATGACATGCTTTATAACCCAGAACTAATCGGAATTAGCTAAAAGTGGAAACCAAAAACGGCAAGTGGTAAACTCTCCTTTATTTCCTACAGCAGTTATTTTTAGCCTCTTCAGAAATATATGTCGGTTTAATTTTTATATTTGTCTTCAGGTTCAAAAAAACACCAAACAGTAATAGAAGCAAAATTTTGGAACGTGATACCAGAGATCTTTGTTGAAATCATAGTTATGTAAGCAACTTCATTATAATTTGTCAGATTTATTGACTGCTGAAATATGGGTGGTGGTGGTTTCTTTTTTCCACTGCTCAGTTTAAAATTTATTGAGTACCTATTAGGAGCCAGGTTATATGCTGAGTGATGGGTATACCAAAAAGGTGTGCAAACTAGAAAATAGCAAGGCAACCAGGATTAGAATCTGACACAAAATGCCATATGCTTTGAATTTTTATCTCCTGTCTTCAGTTATTTTTAAAGCTTAATTTTGTTTTGTTTTTTAATGTTGGTGGTGTTTTAATACTTGAAGTTATTATTCAGCTTTTATCCCTTTTAAGGAAGTGAAAATACAGAAGCAATATCAAGGCGAAGAAGTAGGAAGATTTTGGAAGCAGATTTTTTTTTTTTTTTTTAGAGGATAAAATAGCGTTCAGGATCGGGAAGAGCAGATATTGTAGATCCGAGGTGATGGTGATGGAGGAGGAGAGCCCAAGAAGTGGGGAGTGATGCTAAATTGGGGATTATTTCATCCACTTAACAGATCCTTACTGAGTGTTTACTAAGCACCGGATATTGTGCTAATAAGCACTGGGAGTACCGAAGGAAAAGGAATCCAGAGAAAAATGTGGTGGGGAGTAGCCTGTAGATGCTATGACAGGAATGTGAATGAGCCGTCTAAGCCGAACCGTGAAAAACGAGTAAGACTATGTGAGGCAGGCAAAGCCTTGGGGGGAAGAGCATGCGAGTCCGATGGAGCGGAGTGTGGAAGGGCGCCAGGGGAGCTCGGTGCCCCCAGCAGGGATGGGAGAGGGGGTGTGGGGGAAGAGAGGGAGCTCAGGAGGAAGTCAAGGGCCAGACTCCTGAAGGCCATTCTGTGTAGTCCACTCGAGAGGGGACTTCCTTGCGTAGGCAGTTTAGGCAGACAGACTTACTTCTAAGGACGAAGGTTGTGGGGCAGCACCACGAGGATGGAATGCAGGCTATTCAGGTGGAGGCAGGGAGGTCAAATGATGGGACCACAGCAGCAATCCAGGAGAGAAGAAGAGGGCTGGATCCAAGGTGTTGCAGTGGGGATGGAGTGGGAGGTGGTGATGCTTCAGGTGGCAGGTGTGCATATGGCTGGTACCTGATGAGATATGGGGAATGATGGCGGGGAGGGATAGAGGCTCTGCTACTGCATTTATATCTCCAGTAGCAGATTGAAGATGGGTTGATGGTTGAATTTTTAATTGTTACTTATGGATGTTCATAACTACATAACACAAAGTTTTCCTTAGGGTCTGGCCAATGCCGTCACTGTTTCTCCTTCACAGGAAGCTTATTCTGCCTCTAGGTATGGGTGTGTTGCTTGTTTTTGTCTCTTGTTTCTATCTATGCATCCTCTGAGGTCAGTGAAGGTTACATTTCTCTCAATATTTCAGCCCAGGACCTTGTCCCTCCCCTAATTCACGATTAACTCCTCATAGACTGACGACTAGTAATTTTGTCACATGCTGTTTTGTTTTCTAATTAACTGTATTGAACAATTTAGTCGCTGAGGTTACTTGCTGCCGCTTGTCTCTGTCTCTGAGACCCTGAATTCAGGAGGCAGAATAGATTTGGGAAGTCGAGGTGGAGGGGCCTGAAACAGTCCGCTCAGGTTTAGGTGGTGTTGCCTGTGGAGGTGTCCTTTGTCGCCCAGATCTGTGTGGGCTAGAGGTCTAGACTGGGAGAAATTTGCATAGAACAGAGGTGATAAAAGAAAGGTGTAAAAAGGGTTGCGTTTGGGGTCCCATATGATAATGGTTTATATAGTAAAAACCATAGGAGAATTGGGGACGGGGAAGGGAGCTGAAGAACTTAAGATGCATTCTTCAGGAAGTTGGAGGGCCAAACATTTCCAAAAAGTCAGACAGTTAGTAGCTAGCACCTGCAGACGCGGTAGTCCCTCGAGGTGGGCCTTTGCGTATGTTAAATCATTTAATACTGAAACAGTGAGATGAGCTACGTACTGTTATCCCCATGATGCATGTGGGGAAACAGACAAAGATCCTGGCCAGTATCTGCCGGCTCGTAAATGGCAGTAAAGGCAGAATCTGAAGCCTGCGTCTCACCATTAGCCTATTCTACTTTAGGGGAGCAGAGTTGGTGGACGCGGTGGGTGGGTGGGGGAACTGGTGGAAGGTGTTTAGGGGTGTGGAGCAAGAGGAAGGAGTCCGAGAGAGGGTACAGGTAAGTGCCAAGCAGCACCGAGGGTGTTCAGGCTGCGAGTGCCAGAAGGTGGAGGTAACGGAGAAGACTGAGTCACAGTGAGGGCCCTTGTAATTAGCCGGGTTTTCCTGACTTCAGTCATCACGGAGAGAGGAGAATATGTGTCTACACCAGAGACAGGGCGAGAAAGAGCGTGTTGAAAAAACATTTTTACCGGGACTAGGATGAGAATACAAATTGGAAGGGAGGAAGAACAAAAGAGATGTTTTTGTTTTATTTAGTCTTTGAAAGGGATGAGAAAGCCAAAGTAAATTGAAAGGGGTATTGAGAAAAATCTTTTGTTCCAACAGTACACAAACACAATTTAAAGAATTCTTTGAATCATCTACAGACACAAAGTTCTAAATTCTGTTTTAGAATTGGGGTGAGGAGAGCAAATGTCTACTTAATCTAAATCTGGAGACCGAAATAAGTGATTTTTAGACAAACTCAAGAATGGCCTTTTGAGCTGACCAAGTAAATGCCTCTGGTTGATGGTGCTTAGGGCCCGAAAATGTAGGTTTTATTCAGTCAGATATTACAACTTGACATAATTAGAGATTCCAGGCACCCTGAAGGATTCATAGAGGCCTAAAGATAAAATCAAGGTGTTGTAATTCTTGAATATTTCCTCCTCAACTCAGCGTTTTCTTTGTGGAAGATAAACTCCTGCGTCCCAAAGGCTGACTCATGAGTCTAGTAATGGGTATTGATTTTGATCATTTTCTTCTGTGAGGAACAAATGCTTTCTAGGGATCTGAATGGTAAGAATTAGATTGCTGAAAAACTTACTAGGTTAGAAAATTCAGAGCCCTGTGGAAATACTTCCAATCTGTACAGTGACCGCCTCTTTTTCTATAGTGAGCCCATATTGGAGAGGGTAGAGAGGAAGGGGGAGGGGTCACCCAGTAGTTTTTGGAACTGGAACCCAGTCCCGGGCTCCTAGTCTGAGGCTATTGCATCATTACTTTCTCTCTGCCTTCCAACATTTATCATATGTGTTTTGATGGTATATAAATCAGCTGGTATTTATAATCCCTCATATCATGTGAATCTGAAAACATGAGCTATTCACATTAAGCCTCCCACAGATAGGGGCTCATTAATAAGCCGGTCCTTAACACTTGCTGATTTAATGTAGCAAGAGTGAGAGGTAGTTAGAAGTTTGTAGCTTGAGAACTGATTATACCTGGTGTTCTATTGGGTTGTCGGAAAAGTCATCGCACATTTTTGCAGTGAAAAGTAAGTTAAATCTAGGTGGTTAAGGCCATGGAGATTTTCACTTGCCGTTGCCTAGCCCTCAACGATATAAACCTATGTTCTGTCACTGACTAGCTGTGGAACCTTGAACAAGTTACTTGAATTATAAACCATACTTTTCTTGAGTGTTTTTATGAGGATTACATACATTAGCAGAGTGCCTGGTATGTGATAAGTCCTCCCTAAAATTAAAATCTTAGCTATTCTGTGTTCCCTAGTCCTGTTTTTGGGAAGGGTCCTTGCCTGACATTCTTTTTTTCTGTCTTGGAGGGGGTTGTTTCTCCTGTCCTTCCTTTGATCTTATTTATAAGTAGAGTTTTTGGGGGGTGGGGTATGAGAACACACACAGTGAGTGTCTCCTGTCTTGGTTTATAGGTCCTCAGTTATAGCTGCGCTGTATCTGGTTAAAACTGGGTGAAATGTAGGCAAGAAGGCAGCATACTTATTCCTACTTGGCTGCACTTTCACTTGTAGGTGGAAAATCTTGGACGAATTTTGTAGTTATGGTCTTATATGTCAACTGTCTTTGCTTCTAGAAAAATCCAGCCCAATCAGTGAGTGGCTGTGGTCCAGATTGCCTGTCTATTGATGCAATTTATGTTAATCAGAGTTTTAAAAACAACTTGATTGTGAAAATATGGCAGGTTGTCTATCGCCTCTGATTTGTTCCTTTCCTCTGGCACTTTGCTTCCCACGTTTGCCGACAGTGAGCAGGTATTCGTGTCGTGCCCACTGGGATTTGGTGGTGATAGAAGATTGAGTGGAGAAGGCATACAAAGGGTCTAAGGAATAATTATTTTGTGTCTAGAATTGCTGTTGCTCTGTCCAGTATGGGAGGCACCAGCCACATAGGGGTAT
>NW_017731402.1:4028011-4028865 GCF_001890085.2 Hipposideros armiger
GTGTGTGTGTTTCACCCAGCATTTCCCAAATTCCTAGACTGTAAATCCCTTCCTCCCCCATTTCTGGTGGGAAGTTTAGTGATGGGAGGAGCATTTCTGGGTGAACATCCAAGCGGTTGGTCGTCTCTGATGAAATTTCATGAAACATGAGAGAGGACCTTGTGAGGAATACGAAGAGAGCTTCCTCCATTCTCCTCCTTTTAATAGAACATAGTGACTGACAAAATGATGTCATTAATTCTCTTTCTCTGTGGTTTTCTGTTTTCCATCCACTCCAGGAAGAGAGAATTATTAAAAGGGGTTATTTTTAAAGTCAGCAGCCAGTATGCATGCTGCGAATGATAACTTCAGTGATGCTCACATTTTATAGATGCAAGTACTACATTTCATAATTCCAAACACGTTTTAGGTGAAGTTGATCTAGGAAGTAAGATCTACCTCATGGAGTAACTATTCTCATCTGGTGAGAATTGTTTAGTGCTTTGGCGATGGCATCATTCTGGAAATATAGAAAGAGCTGGGATAACTATTCAGGGAGCCCATGTGTCCACACCCTTCCTCAGTGGGTGGGACAGGAAAGGGGCAGGGCTGACCTGGAGCAGGGAGTGACCTGCCCCCGTCTCCATGCTAGGAGAAGGCCCTGGTGAGGAAGACGGAGGGATGTAAGCAGGGTTATTGTGGCTTTAGGAGGATTAGGTCTTGGTGTGAGGACAGGATGATAAGGAGAAAGTGTCTGTTCGCTTAGAGCAGGGTTTTTCAACCTTAGCACCACTGACACTTCGGGCTGGGGAATTCTTTGTTGTGGGGGTGTCCACTGCAGTGTAGGATGTTGAGCAGCACCCCAGGCCTCTACT
>NW_017731402.1:4029936-4032046 GCF_001890085.2 Hipposideros armiger
AAGTAGAGATTCTAATAAAGGTAAATTTTGGGTAGAATTGAGAAAAAGGAGCTTGACAGGATTGGAGCTTGACAAAAAGAAAAGATGATCCAAGGAGGGAACTGATGGGGAAGTTTAACAGTTGGCATGAGAAGAAAATATGCAGAGGACCCTGAGCCTAGCTGTCTGGCTAGGACAGAGAGTTTGAGCCAAGAAATGATGAAAAACAAGAGTCTTAAGGAAGATTAGCTAACGTGTGACTTGGTCACCTTGGCAAAGTGCAGCTAAGGAAACTGTCTATTCAGAGCCGCTTTTGATTTCTGAGTAGTTAGGTGTCACAGCAACCCTGACTGACAGACATGTGGGTGGTCTTCACCCACTTTCTGCTGGAGGAGTTTGAGGCCCCTTAGTCAGTGTGGGAGTTGGCATTCACACTTGGGTCTTTTTGACCCCAAAGTGTGTACCTTTTCCCATTCTTCAGTAGAGTAGCCAAACTGTCTGAGCGCTTTAGAGTATAGAAATGGAATCTTTTCTCGGCTCTGTATTTACTCAAAATCACCAAAACAATATATTTAGCTTTCAGTATTTGTTCCATAAATGCATAGCAAATGCCGATATTGTCTGAGTAATGCATTGGACTGAGACACTGGAGGTAGGAAATTTGGCCAAATGTCTGGAGGAATTAATTGTTCATGCCTAATGTTTAGGGACTTATGGGTGCATAAATATGTGTTTGAGGCCTCTCATGGGTAGGGGTATGCTGTGTGTGTGTGTGTGTGTGTGTGTGTGTGTTTGAGTCCCCTCCTAAGTAGGCATATATCTTTTTGGCAAAATGCAAGATTGGCTAATGTTAATTTGGGGAGAGATTAAACACGCAGTTTAGCAGCTGAGTAATAATAATTGGGCTTTAGTAGATGACTCATAGAATTAAAAAAGTTTTTCTGTTCCTCTAATCTTGAGCATTAGGATATTGTTGACCTCTGTTGGAGTTTCGAATTTAGCTGTAACTTCTTGGGTTACACCGTGCTCTAATTTCAGGTCGTTGAGGATAGGAAAAATTTGTTCTGCATCTGCTGTGCTTCTTAGAAGGCCTTGCCGGCCTGCCTTTCTGCGAGAGGCGCTTCAGTTAAGGGAGCTCATTGATCCGTGTGGCTGTTGGACAATCTGATGGCCTCTGTCTGGCTATCATGCCTATTCGGGGGCATCGCAGTAGTGGCTTAGCGTCTTCTAGGTCTATCTCTGCTAGAATTCTATTGCTGACCTTGTTTTGATGTTTTAATAACTCACTCTAATAAGTACTCACTATATTCCAGGTACCATGGTAAGCGCCTCCCTGAATTGTTTTGTTTAATCTTCATAGTTACTCCATGAGGTAGATCTTACTTCCGTTTTATACCAGAGAAAACAAGTTGAAAGAAGTGAAGTCACTTGCTAGGAATCTTGTAACTTTTAAAGGGAACAGCCAGGACTCACTCCGGTTTGTCTTGCTCCGAAGCCCGTGCTTTTAACCACTCCAACGGACTGTGGTTTACAGGTGTTATTTCGATAGCTAATCGGTGGCAGGCTCAAATGTCTTTGAGGTTCAAAGCCACTGCTTCTGGGTCAGCCAGTGTTTCTCCTGTTGTCGCAATCCGGGAGGTATTTCTTGCTTGCTCCATGACACTGACGAGGCTGTGGCTACCGAAAGTAGGTAAACATTGAGAGATGCCTTGCTCCCCTTTCTGACTTCTCCTCCTTTACCTTATAAACGCATGCCTACTTGTATGCATGTGCACTTTACAACACAAATAGCTTCCTTTTGACAGCACTCACAGAGCCAGCCAAACAAGGGGTTTTCAGTCATTTTCATGACATGAAAGTTAAGGCAGAGCCCCTTGAGAAATACCGTTTGATTGCTCTTCCTCCATATTTGGAGATGTGTTCCCTTGGACTAACGCAGAGGTGCCCCGGGGAGGAGAACCTACCAGGAAACGCATGGAGTCAGAGTTGGTAAGAAAAATGGTCAGGAAGCATCTCGGTCACACTCCGTTTTCCTAATGCCATCTCCCAAGGAGAGTACTTTCTTAAACCCTGTTTCAGATGTGTCCCAAAGATGTCTCCCCCTGTAAGCTTCCAGCCTCGTGTAAGCTTG
>NW_017731402.1:4033296-4036539 GCF_001890085.2 Hipposideros armiger
GGTCTTGAAGCCTTGTAGCAAGAACAGTCTTCTAAACTTCAGGTAGTGAAATTCCAGAAGAAAGACCTCCCAGGGAAGCAAGCAAGCAAGCAAGTACCCATCGTTGAACTGTAAAATCCCCAAGAGAAGCAAAGACGAGTCTACACCTACTTGTTTTCTCTTCCATTTTCTAATGCTGGAAGTCTGAAACATGTTTGCAAGTATTTTAAATTTAGTATTTCAAACAAAGAAAAATTACTGGTAAAATTGGTTAGAAAACATCAAAAATAGAGCTGCTGCTTCAATTGGAGCATTTCAGGTACAAAGACTTCTGTGCAGGATTTAGGATTTGTGTGCAGAAATTTTACAAGGCTTATTCAGGTGACAAAGGAAAATGACTTTGAAGTTCCCTTTTCTGTACTGAAAACATCACTTCTAATTTAGAAAATCTATACTTTGCTTCAAGCTAGAATTGTGGACATGCTACTAAAAGCGTGATATTTATAAAATGCCAAAGGAATGCGCTTCTAAAGCCAGTGAGTTTTCCTCCTTAACCAGGAACCCTTTGTTTTTAGTACTTAAATGGATAAGTCAGTGATTTCTTAGTTTAGAAATATTGGAATTCACCAAACATGCTTCATTAAAAAGAAAAAGGCAGTTTCTAACCCAACAGTGAAGGAATTTAGACGTGTTTTTCTTGTTTTCTCATCACGAAGCTATTTGAATAACCCACTTCAAGCAGAGGCTGTGATGAATTTCCCTGAAGTTTATTAACAGTGACAGCTTTAGCCCGGACCCTTTCAGTATTTCTCATTGACGAATTAGTGAACTGCCAGCACAAGGGTCTTTGAGTTAAAATAATGTATATCCAGTGGGACACAGAGCTCATACAAAAAAGTACCTTTGCCAAAATTGCCAAGATTGATGATTTTGACTATCTTTGAGTTTATAGGAAATTAAACTTCCACCTACTTCCCTGCAGATAAGAGATTTTGAAAATGCACACCTACACTTCAGTGGGTGAACTTTGAAAGCCATTTTTCCCTTATCAAAATGTTTGATGTGCATCCTAAGCCTTTCTATGAATTTTACATATATGTATATGTATAAACATATAAAAATACAGTCTGCTTTAAAAAAAAATTTGAATGTAGTATATGTTGTTTTGATGACCTGATTTTTTTTTCTCCACCAAATGGTGTATCCTGATTGCCCCCTGCCAGTTTCTATAATATTTCTGCCTCACTTTTAACGACTGCATAGTATTCCATTAAAAGATGTGCCGTAAGCACTGTGAATGTATGTAACCCTACTGAACTGTACACTTGAAAATGGTTAAGATGGTAAATTTTATGTTACATGTATTTTATCACAATTAAAAGAAGAGTGTATGATGATTTATTTATTATGTTTCCCTACTGAGGGACATTCACATGTTTCCCAGGGTTTTGCTACATTACAAATAACTGCACCAAACATTTTTATACAGATGCCCCTCACTTTAGAAGATTTTGTTGTTTTGGTTTCAAACATTGCCCCTGTGCCCTAAGACCAGTGACATGTCGCCCAGATACTGCAAATATGACCCTTGCCCTTTTTCCTTTGGAAGGAACTAAGGAGCTGTTGTTTTCTTTCTGGACTTGAAGGATTTATTGATTGCTGTTGGAGCCAGAGAATCCTGCAGCAATCTCCTTAGCCAAAGGTCTTCTTTCATTAGCTCGCAAACTCAGTGGAGGCCTGGACAAGCCCTGCCCTGAGCACGTTTTTCCTGTCCCACACTAGATATCTGCAGAGATGGTCAGCCCAGGGTGATTACCTGGTTCCCAGAGCGGTCCTGGAGGTGGAAGGAAAGACAGCCCGAGGGTGAGCACCGCCAGCTAGCTGGGTTCGGCAGCTTATTCCATAACTCTGGGCCGAACCCAGCCAGCTGTTCAGACCTGGTATTTAGTTAACTGACTTCTGTGTTTAATTGTTTTAGCTGAGCCATCTTTTGAAATGCTAACCTGAGGGCAGTCCTGCCCTTTGAATTTACATTCTGCTTTCTAAAGAAAAACAGGGGGCAGGTATTTCTGGAAGCTTTGTATATTCAGTAAGCAGATACTCCACTGTTCAAGAAACTTAGCACACACAGCAAGTCAGCACATTTCTATTTTTGACTTTCTGAGCAAGAAAAAGAAAACATCGGTCATGTGGATTGACTGGAGTTGCTTAATGTGGGTATGTTGGATGCAGGTTTAATCACAGGGTAATCGAGCTCTGGGTGTCTCATGGGTGGGTGAGGTGGTCAGTGGGAGAAGACAGAGATAAAGAAACTGTCTGGTCTGCTGCAGCAACGCGGGACCTGTCACCCTCCATCTGGGCCTCGACCAAAACCCACAAAGCAAAGCAGAACCCCGAAGCCCGAGCGCACAGGGGTGTCTGCGTCCTGCGGGACTAGGCAGCCTTGCGAGCTATGGGGAAAGTGTCCTGTTCCAAATCCAAGTCTGCCTCTGAATGCTGGGGTGAGCTGTGGTCAGGCCCACTTCCTGAGGAAGTGACTGAGGCAGCCAACTTGGTGAACGCAGCTTCACCCAGGGAGCCCCACAGGGCCAGAGGAGTCGCAATCGCATGCAAATTGATTTTCCTTTGAGCAGGGGCTTTGGAATTCGAGGAGCCCTCCACAAACGATCTTTTTGTTAGGTTAGTGCTTTGCTTTCAAAAATGATTTCTTACTGCTCTACTCTTCTCAGTGCCTCTTGTGGATGTCTTGTCTTCCCGGAAATCAGAACCTTGACAGAGAGAACTTTGTCTTCCATAAAGAACTTTCTGGAATTATGCTCTGATCTAAGTTATGAAAGCTCAATATATTTGAAAGGAACTTAGCCACTTGAATAATAAAACACAATCTTCATGGGATAGTTAGTTTTGTACAAGCAGACTCAGGACAAAATTCCTAGCAAGTTCATTAATACAGGGAAATGTGAAAATGGAGCATTTTGGAACTTGCATCTGATTTTAGCAAACTACAAATGAAAATCGAATATTAAATCAGTCAGCTCCATGTGTAAGTAAAGACCCCTTTGAATGTACCCATCATGTAGTTTCTAATTTTGTAAACATGTAGCCAAGTATTTTCATTTTGAGTTTTTTCTTTTTAAAAATGAGAATATATATGATTGATTCAACCTCCCCCCGCCCATTTCAGCATCTTTTGGACCATATTTTTCGCTTTCCTTCTTCCTAAGTGGTTAGATAACACATAGGAGTTAAAAGCTCTGAAGTGGG
>NW_017731402.1:4038594-4039599 GCF_001890085.2 Hipposideros armiger
GGCATATGGATAAATATGAACAGTTATCCATAGGCAAACCTAGTTTACTATGAAATAAAAAATAGGTAGTCTCTTGATGGATGGAATGACAGCAGTTGTTCTTTGAGACATGTTAAACATAAGGGTTATGATTTAAGAGCATGAGTCAATGATTTTAATGTCTGTTTCGCTCATCTTTCATTTTATAACATGAGTTAAAAATACATCTTCAGAATTTTAAAGCAAATGGGTGAAACTCAGCACTGTGTCTTAAAGGTTAGTTTTTGAAGTGTTCTTATTTTTGCAAAAATTCTTGAAGAAAGGTCTATGGTTTCTTGCTTTGGCAAAATTTCTTTGGAAAATATCAAAATCTAAATTAAAAGGGTACTCTTGAACAAATGCATCTGTTCAATTAACATGGACATACTCGTATGCCTGACATGATGGAAACATGCATAGATATAAAAAGATGTGTGTGATATATTGTTGAATGTAAAATAGTATAATGTTAAAATTATACATGTGTATATATATTTATGCTTTTGTATGCAGTTAGAAGTCTATATCTCAAATGTTATCAGAACTTATTTCCGACAAGTGGACTTCCTGGAGACTGACTTTCTGTTGCTTATATTTCTGGGTTTTAGAACATTGGCCAAGAGCATTATACTACTCTTATAATAAAAAGGTTTTAAAAATCCAGGCATGAAAGAGGAATATGTATTTTTGAATAGATGGCAATCTGTTGGATAAACAAAGCTCTTTTCAAAGGTGCTACCTGGGCATTCAAGTTCAGAGTGATTCTGATAGAGCAGCGGTTCTCAGCCTGTGGGTCGCGACCCCTTTGGGGGTCGAACAACCCTTTCACAGGGGTCGCCTAAGACCATCGGAAAATAAAAAGACATTTACATTACGATTCATAACAGTAGCAAAATTACAGTTATAGAGTACCAATGAAAATAATTTTATGGTTGGGGGGTCACCACAACATGAGGAACTGTATTAAGGGGTCACGGCATTAGGAAG
>NW_017731402.1:4039850-4059953 GCF_001890085.2 Hipposideros armiger
CTGTGATAGAGTAAGCAGGGTTCACATAGAGATTTTGGTTGTACTGGCTAGAAGGTCCCTGAATGGGGGTGTGAAATAGACAAGAGAGGTGGGACGTCATCACTGCAGCAGAATCCATACAAAAGAACTCGAGATTCTGCTGCTAGTAGATGAAATGATGGGGCTCTTGACCTATATTATTGGTGTAGTGCTCAGTACGCAGCAAGTCTTAAGAAATGCTCGCCAATAAACGGAGAGCAAGTTGGTTATTCCAGGTTATCAAATCAGCAATTCCCGATTTGTACTTCAGAGGAAAAAAACCAATAATTAGAAGTTTCTGTGAGTTACTGAATCTTCCGATTATGCAGTAAGTTAATAGTTAGCTTTCAGAATTGAGGTAATTCGGAAGCTGTATGCATTTTTAGATCTAAGTGCTTATTACTTAATATATTAGAACTGCTTGCAGACCTAGCTTACCTGTGAAGTGGTTGGGTTTAATATTTTATCTATCTGTAAAGGGTTTGGCTTCTGCTTCTCGTGTGTAAGCTAGAGAGAGCAGTGATTGCATGGCGTAGAACGGTGGCATGTTTTTACTTAACTGTGGGTCAGCTGAGTGGTTCCAGATTATTCGGATCCCTCTGGAAAGTTCCCTAAATGTCCACTGGGTTTATCGTGGCTTTTTCCTTGTCCTATATTTACTGTCTTTGGCAGTGAGATAGAAGAGTCATTTCCTCTGGTTTTGGCTTATAGGAGAGATTCTCCATAGCCCACCTCTGTCTTGCCAGTGCCTTTGAGTAGATTGATGTCATTTTTCTTCTTCTCATAGGCCATCATTTGTCTGGTCATTCTCAGCACTTTTGCTAAAGAAGCATAAATATGTGGTTTTCATCACAGAAAGCCTTTTCTCTGTTTCAGAAGGGTTTAAATAAAATAAGTGAAGATCATATTCTTACTATCAAATCCAATAAACCGTGGCTGGCTCTGGGTATTAATTTGCGAGGCTTTAAGATTATTGACCTCCTTATTCTTCCCTAAGGAATTAATTAATCATTTGCCTTTTCTGCAGTTTTGATCTTCCTCTAACCACTTCATCTCCATTAGAATTGGAATCTTCCTCAATTGTCTGGCGCTCCTTGGTGTTTTATGGACAGGAGTAGCCTATCCATTTTTTCTAGATATTTTGGCAGTTTTATCTAGGTTAATTGTTCCCTTCCTGGAATATTTTATAAGTTAATGTTCATTAAAATTTTGGGGCCTATTGGAATCATGAGAGAGATGCATTGTGGGACTTGGAAAATCGTTAACATCTCACAGGAAAGGCCCAAACAAATTGTGCCCAAATTCTCCCCTTCTCCACGTCCCTTTGGCATGGGGCCAATAGGCAAAGGCTGTAACTGGGTTTTCTGTGTAAATTGTCACTCAGGTTCGACCCAAGTTGGATTGCCCCAGTTGGATAGGCTAACAGCATGCTAATCCCCGCTGGCATTGGTGGCCCTCTGCAGAGGAGCAAGTATCTTCTGGATGTGTGGCCATCTCTGCTTTGTGTGGTGGTTGCTGTCTCTTTGTTGGCTGCAAACGAGTAGTAGTTTTTTTTTTTTTTTTAGTCATTTTTTTGAACATGGTATTTCCCAAAAGGCACATAGTGCCTCTGAGATGCTCTTAGAAGACAAAAGAAGGGTTTTGAGATTCAGTAGATTTGGTAAACATTAGATACTCCAACTCTTTTTTGTGATTCAAAATGCACATTACTATAGTAAAGATCTCAGAAGGGGGTGGGGATAAAGATTTGGGGAAGCCTTGTGGTAAGGAAACCAGTTAAAACTTGAACCATTTGACCCTAGAGTCTTCCTTCCCTCCTAATATCTATACACAGGGACATGTTTTGGGACACAGTGCTGTAGAGATGACTTGGCATATTGGAGCGGCCTGACTGGCTCATGGCACATTGCACATACCTCTTTACCCCACCAGTGACATCATGGTTCATAGTAGCTTGAAATGCGTCATGGTGGGAGTCTTTAAATCATAGACATGAGTAAACAATCAGGGCTCCCTACCCCTCAGACTGCAGGTTCTTAAAGATTACTAACACTGCTGATGTTTAACCAGCCATTTTCCTAAAGTTGTTGCGAAAGGGTATACCAGACATTAGAATACTTAAATGTTGAAAAGACCGAGATAAGTTGGGCAGATTGAAGCCAGTGGGGATTAATCATAGAGGTCTTTTCAGGAGGCTTTGAATGGGAAGAAGATAGACTAGGTTGAGGAGTAGAGCATATGAAGATAAACCAGCAAAAGAAGAAGCTGGGAGACAAGTCCCAGCCCTGTGTGACCTTACATTTGAAAATGGGCAGCCTGGTTAGCTAGAGACATAAAAGGCTGTATGGACTACGTTTTTCAGAGGCTGTGGTTTTGTTCTGGGGTCAGGTCTTACGTTGTAAGCCTGTTTCTTTCTGTCCCCCCTCCGCCCCCGCCCCCCCAGAGTTTGAAAAGAAACACAGAAAATTCTCTCTGGGTTGGAATTTCTCTTCGATATTGATCCTGGTCTAAGGGGGACTTGTTCTTAACATTTCATTATGTGTGCTCTTAGATTTGGTAAGTTTGATGGAACAGTTCAGCTGTTTCCAAATTAAACAGATAATTTTATTTAAAAGCTGTGTACTTTACTGGAATAGAGATAATTGAAAAGTAGTTAAATGCTGAAAGGTTTTCTTCTCGTCCTGTTTTTTTTCTTCCCTTTATTTTTAACTCTCACTGAGTAAGGGTCTTCTAAATGCATTGAGGTTCAGGAAAAGAAAAATACATTTAAAAGTTCTTTCTGAATATTCATGAAACCTAATTTTGTAATCAAAAATGACTATTCCTGGGTTTTCAGTTATGTAACATTTTCTGACAAATAATGGGATTTTGCTGTATTTCACTGTGAACAATTTTGGACCATAGTAACTGCAGTAACACCCTAAGGGTTACAATTAGTGAACTGTTTTCTTACTGTGACAGATTTGCATTTGCATTAGGAAAAGACATGAGTGTGTTTTATGCGTTTTTTGAAGAAATGAGGCTTGAGCAGCCGAGTGATTTTTAAGTTGTTTACATTGAGGAAATAGATGTGTCGTTAAGATGGTTATTTATCTATTTTTAACAATTTAATTTTTTGTTAAAGTAATACATGTGCATAGATTAAAAAAAAAAATCAAATGGTATTTTCTAGTCCTCATTCCTGCAGGCAGTTAATTTCAACTCTTTGATCTGTTCTTCTGCTGTTGACCTTCTTATTTCTAAGGAATATTCTTCCTCTGCCAAATCTGGACTTCTTCATTTGAGCTATTTCCTCCCCACTATCTATTCTGATAGAGGTGATGAGCCTGGGCTGTGGAGGCAGAAGGTCGGTCGGTTCTGGTCCGTCCTCTACCATTTACTGGCCATGTGTCCTTGAGCAAGAGACTTAAACTTTCTCTCCCTGACATATAAGATGATGATGATGATGATGATTGATGGCGATGGCAGCGGCCCCCAGGCCTGCCCTTCATGTTTCAGGGCCTGGGGACAAGAGTATAAATGGATAAATGGAGACCAGATGGCTAAATATTTAAAAGGTATAATGAAATATTTAAAAGATATATTTAAATATTTAAAAGGCATATACCATATGCCTAAATATTTAAAAGGTTTAAATCAAGCTGTATCTATGGTCTGGAACTTGTTCCCACCCAGGGCCTTGCCTGTTCCTCTGGCGTCTCTCTTAAAACCCAAAGTCTGAAGACGCTCCCATCCTTGGACCAACCCTGTGAGTTGAGTGACAGCAAGAATCCAGCCCAAGTGGCAGCTGGGCCTGGACCTACCGAACCCCGCGGCAGGCTGCGCAGCTCGGGGTCCCCAGGGAGCCTAGATGGTGGGTTCTCCATCAAGGACAATTTTCTTGAACTTCCTCCACACCTAACTTTTCTGACCGAAGATTTTCAAGCAGTTGTGAGCACCTCCACAAACCTGTGCCGTCTGTACAGCGGGCACCTCTGGCACCCCGGGGCAGAGGCTGTAATTGCACACACACACCACCTCCCCTTCCCGTCTCTTTCCCATAATTCCCATTCACTCAGCCAGTTTCCAAAATTAAACAAACAAACAAAACTTTCCCGTGAGCTCGAAAAGAAAAAAAAATGCTCTGTGCTTGAGTCCTCTAGAGCAGTGGGCTGTCTAACGCCCAGACCCAGGGCGAGGCTCCTTGTGTCTGGAGGCAGAGGCACCCAGGGCCCCTTCGGCAGTTGTGCAGATTCACGCGTTAACACGGGCAGAGCTCTTCACACAGTGCCTGGGCACAGTAAGCCTGTACCCTTGTTCGTTGCATGTGCTTCTTACATCTTTGGTGGTTAATTTTGCTGTGGTGTGGACTTTTTCATTTGATGTGCTGGGCCAGGAGAGGTAGAGAGAGGGTGGCCAGATTTAGCAAACAAAAAAGTCAAGATACCCAGCTCAACAATGGCACATACTTACACTAAAAGATTAGTCATTGTTTATCTGAAATTCAGATTTATTAACTGGCACCCTGTGTTTTATCTGGCAGCCCTGCGAGGGCCCTTTCCATCCAAGATTTGGCTCCTTTAGTCTTGGGAGATAGTCCTGTATTTTTTCTTTGATAATATCCTCTCTGCATTTTCTCTTTGTGAAACACTCATATTAGTCAGATGTTGGACCAACTGGATTGAACTTTTAATTTTCATGCCTTTTCTCTCCTATTGTCCGGATCTCTTTTCTAGTTCTACTTTATGGGAGTGATCCTTGATTTCATTTTATTTTTTAACCTGTTTTATCTTTCATTTGAGTCATTAATATTTATTTCTAAAAGTTCCTTCTTGTTCTTTGGGTGCTTCATCATAACTTCCTGTTCTTTTTTCTCTGAGGACACTAATTATATGTATGTATATTCTTCGACTCTTTGCGGCAGCTCTGTCCTCTGTTTTTTTTTATTTTCTGGTTTATTTTAGTCTCTTTGGTGTTGGAGGCTTTCCCACAGGTCTGGCACTCTTCTTTAAGGAGGAGGCTGTGAAAAGCTGGTTGGAAGCTCTGCCCGCACAGGTGAGACCTGTCCTTTGCGGGGAGGGGGGGGGGCGCTTCTCTGAGGTCATTCGTGGAGCTGGATTCTTCATTGAAGGACCCCTCAAGTCAGCATCTGGAATCTTTTCACTGGAGCTTTCATTTCCTAGGAGACCCAGCCCTTTTCCTGCCCGGGGAATAATCTTGGCTTGTGGCCTTAGGGGTGGAGGAAATGGAAGGGCA
This sequence comes from Hipposideros armiger, assembly GCF_001890085.2. Lineage (NCBI taxonomy): Eukaryota > Metazoa > Chordata > Mammalia > Chiroptera > Hipposideridae > Hipposideros > Hipposideros armiger. Next base: position 4,045,104 of record NW_017731402.1, read on the forward strand.
GGCTTTCTGTCTCATACCTCACTGTGGGGCTCTGAGCCCCAAGCCTCAGGATGACCCAGGGACTTGTCCTCTTGCTCTTCCCTAGCTGTCCCAGGTTGCAGAGGGCCAGGGATCACACAAGGGCTTTGTATACTGACTTCTATCCGCCCTTGTTTTCAGCCCCACCTCACTTTTAACAGGCCTGAGCTGCTTTGAAGCTCCCTAGGACTAACCGTCCTCCATCTCTGCAGCTGCCTCCTGCAAGACCTTGAAATGGAATGAATTTCTCGACTCTGCTGAGCTGCTTGCCACTCTTCCTGTCCCCAAAACTTGATTGGTGACTTACACGGCGTTGAATCCATCCTCACTGTCTTGTCCTTTGGGCATATGACACTTTTTTCATAACAGCCTTATTGAGATAAGTCACATAGAATGCAATTCACCCATTAGTAGCGTACAGTTCCGTGGTTTTTAGTCTCTTCACAGAGTTGTGGAACCATCTCCACAGTCAATTTTAGGACCTTTTTGTCACCTCAGAAAGGAACCTTATAACTTTTAGTCATCACTCTCCAGTTCTCCCAACCCCCCCAGCCCTAAGCAACCACAAATCTTTCTGTCTCTACATATTTGCCTATTTTTATTTTTTATAAAATACTTGTAATGTCATCTTTGTAGAATTTCAGGAGGGAAGGATTGAAGAAGCTCATGAATTCAGTCAGCATGCTTTCATGGAAGTTTTTGCCATGTATAAAATAGTAAAACACCAGAAACATTCTGCCTGTTTCTCTCCTTCTGTATTCTGAAGATTGACTAAAGTGTCCTCTGGTAGACCTGGGAATCCCGTGCTTAATGCCGGTGGTGGACCTGAACTTCTGATCATTGCCAAGCCCAGATCAGTGGCTCTCATGTCCTCTTGGCTTCTAGCAATTTCCAAGCGTCTGAAGAGTGGTTGTACAGGGGAGCTGACTAGGGAGCTAGAATATCTACCTTTGACTACAGGACAGCAAAGTATCTTGGCATTTGAGGAAGTGGAGGCTATTTGCTGTGTGAAAGTAGACATTACTTTTAGTCACTTGGTAGATCTAACTCATGTGCATTTACTGTGCAGTCAACACCCGCTCTTTGGAGAATGTTTTTAAAATGGACTTTTGGGCTCCGACTGAAGCAGTTAGGGAAAGAAGACAAGTAAACAATACATCTGTTACAAAGGATGATGCATATACCTGCAGGAGTCACAGTTAACGTGGCCTACGGATAGTCCTGAATGGACGTTACCCGTTGCTGCCGGGGAGCCCTGTCCCCCATCTCTTTTGGACCTTTAGGATTCCTGTGTTGGCTCCACACCTTTGCTTCACAGCCAGCCAGACTATGGCCTCCCCTTCCCCACCTCCAGGCCTACCTCCCATCCTCTTCCCTGAAGAAAGGGCATCCGCTCAACTTTCCGGAGAAGCAGAGGGCTGTGGGTAGATACTGCTACAACACAGTAAGGACTTAGCCCTCTTTTGCTTTGACTCTTCTCCAAGCCCAGTTTCTCCATTCCTGTTTTTCTCTAGTTCCCTTTGAGCCTTGGTTTAGGACCTTGGGGCTGCTCATGCTGGCATGGGGCCGTGTGTGGCTATCAGTCAGCGGGGGACACATGCTGTAGAGGTGGGTGGGGCCGGGTTGGGCAAGGAGCGGTAGAGATTGCAGCCAGGCCTTGGTTAGGCTTGACGGGGAAGACGGTTTTTGAAATGAAGAGAAAGGGTCACAGAACAGTCAGGGAGACATTGAGGTATTTTGTTTTGTGAGTTGAAATTTTGCTGCCCGTTTAAGAGGAAACTGCACTCCTTTCCATGTGTGAACTCTAGGTGACCCATGGCTGGTGCCTAAGCAGCTCAGGAGGCACATCCACATTAGGCAAAAGGCCACACATTTTTAAATGAGGTGTAATGAGCCAGTGCCATCACCCTGGAAAGAACCCAAGAATGCTCTTTCTTTTTATCAATCAGGCCATCGTCACCTCAAAACTACTTAACCTTTTATTGTTGTTGTTAATTCACTTTGTTTTTAAAATTTATTTTCCGATTACAGTTGACATACAATGTTGTATTAGTTTCAGGTGTACAACATAGCGATTAGACATTTATGTAACTTACGAAGTGATCAGCCCGATAAGTCTAGTACCCCCATCTGACACCATACATCGTTATTATAGTATTATTGATTATATTCCCTATGCTGTACTTTACATCCCCGTGACTGTTTATATAACTGGCAATTTGTATTTCTTAATCGCTACTCCATTTCACCCGTCTCCCCTTCAGAGAAACCTGAGGAATGGGTTCTTCATACTTGGCGGATGGAGGGTGTGTGTGTGTGTGTGTGTGTGTGTGTGTGTGTGTGTGTGTGTCTCAAGTGCAAGAAGAAAACATGCATCTGCAAACAATACTTGTGGGGCTGCAAGAAAACAGTGGTTGGATTCCAGTTGGTGTCAGGTCTTAATTTGAAAGGTGATTCGAGGATTTTTAATGGAGAGAGTGATCGATATGAATAAAATGGAGTTTTAGAAAGGTTAATCTGGGACTTCTGAATGAGAGGATGGAGGAATGGAGAGCAGGGTATTATATCTGTCTAGGTGTAAGGTGGGATGGTCCGAAACTAGAGGCGTGACAGGAGTCAAAAGAGGATGGACGTCAAGTACATCTCCAAGGGAAATGGACCGAACTTGGTAAAAGAGGTGTTGGAGGTGAAAGTCTTACTTTGAGTGATGAGAGAATAACAGCCTGGAAAGAGGGGAGTCCATTCTTACAGAAGTAGGTGGTGACTTCAGTTGAAGATGTTTAAAATGATTGTGGGATATCTGGTTGTAAATATTCCCCAGGCACCTTAATTAGATATTTCAGGAAAAAACAAAGTTTGATTTGAACCTCGCTGAAGCAAGTGACTGTAGTTTTATGATGTGTGGGTGTTTAATGATTATATATATATATATATATATATATATATATATATATATATATATATATATATATATATGTAATCTCTCAGAAGCCTGTCTAAATCTTGGATAATATGTGTATTTAGAAATTGCCCTTTAGATATCTTTAAGAAATTTTCAGCCTACATTTGGGGACAGCTCAGCTAATTGTTTTTTATTCCTCTGCATGTCTTCACTTAGTAATACTAGGTAGCATTTTTGCTTTTACTATTTTCTATACTCTTCATATAAAACTTAAATGTATAGAGTTAAGATGGTAAATTTTATATACCGTATTTGCCGGCGTATAAGACGATTTTTTGGCCCTGAAAAATATGCCTCCAAGTGGGGGGTCGTCTTATACGCCAGGTACACTTCAGATAGACTGCCCATAGTGCTTGCCCCGTGCCATAGTGGCCTCCCGATGCCCGCCCACTTCATTCCACATACCGTTCAGGCATCAGCAGCGCTGCTGGGTGTATGCTCAGCTGTTATGCGATTTTGCTGTTATGCGATTTTACCACACTCGCAAAATCGCACACAGCTGACCATACACCCAGTATGATAGCGCAAAATTGCGAATCGCGATTTATGTATATGTTTGATTACATACAGCCTTGTGACAGTTTTCCTGCATGTCATAAGCATTTGAATATAAATATAAATGTTGAAATCAAATCTGATATTGTTTTACCTTTTATTTGGTGTGTGGAAGGTGTGCGGAAGAGGGGGTAGTCTTATACGGCGAGTATATAACAAACTGTATTTTGAGTGGAAATGTTAGGGGGTCGTCTTATACGCCCAGTCGTCTTATACGCCGGCAAATACGGTATGTATTTTACCACAATTAAAAAAAATTAAATGTCTATCTTGCTCTGTTTTCCTGTGTGTGGGCCATGAATTACATTGGCTTTGTGATATTATATGGATTTTGGAATACTCATATGATTGGGAAACTATACAGGGAAACAGTAGTTTCCGGTATGGCTGATAATTTTTGGAATGGCAAAACCCAGTTACATTGCTATTGTGGAAGGAAGGACTGGCCTTATTAGAAGGTACGTGAAGGCTGGTGAGAGGGGTCAATGATTCATTTTCTGCCACGTGACCCATACAACCAAATCTTTAGGATGGACCTATTTTTATAGGCTGTTGTTTTACATATTAAACAATCAGTAATGCAAGTTGTTCTGTTGCCCACTGTTGGGCAGAAAGAGAAACCGCATAATCATTTATCATCTCTGGACACAGGCTGGGACTGGCTGTGGTTGCTGAAAACCCTTGCAGTCATTTTGTGATTCCAGAAAGCATGGAGAACGCAAATGTTTGGAAATTCTGTTTCTAGTACACTTTGGTTTAAAAATTGCTAAGTTGTTTGCATTAGTCAGTGGCCGACCTTAAGGCAGCTTATTGGGAGGAGGATAAATTGGAAAATGAAGCTCCACACACACAGAGCTGTTATTTAAAAATTTAGGAATTATTTCTTGTTTATAGTGCTATTCACCAACACTGTTTGGAAGTAAAGAGATTGTAGTACCCATCTGCTCGTCTCAACTCCCCTCTTTGCATTTTAATACTCCACACTCTTAGCTAGTCATTATCTGTCTTACTTTTTAAAAGACCTAAAGTCCATGGTTTACTTAGATGTCCTCAGTTTTCACCTAATGTCCCTTCTCTGTCCCACGATCCCACCTAGGATATCATCACACTTAGTCCATGTCTCCCAAGGCTTCTCTTGGCTGGGACAGTTTCTTAGACTTCCTTTGTTTTTTATGACCTTGTCAGTTTTGAGGAATACTGGTCAGGTATTTTGTCCCTGAATGTCCCTCCATTGTGATTTGTCGGATGTTTTTCTTGTGGTTAGGCTGGGGTAAGATGTTTCTGGGATAACCTGTCGTTCTGCCGTCACATCAAGAGGACATACTATCCATACGACTTAGCACGGTTGATGTTGACCTTGGTCACCTGGTTGCGGTGGTGTTTGTCAGGCTTCTCTACTGTAAAGTCACTCTTTTCTCTCCCCTTTCCATGCTGTCCTCTTTGGGAGGAAGTCACCAAGGACTGGGAGTTACCCTTCACCTTTATAAGGTTCATAAGGGCGGGGCTCCTACATAAGTGATTTGGAAATTGTGTGCAAACTTGCCTGCTCTTCCCCACTTATTCAATCATTTCCATCATTTATATCAGTATGGACTTGTGGATATTTATTTTATGCTTTGGACTCTAGCCCAGTACTGCCTTATTTGCTGCCCAGTTGTGCCAGCTGTTGCTTTGGGAGCTCTTTCAGTTGACCTCTGTGTCCCTGTGAGCGGCCCCATCAGTGTTGTGTGTTTTGCAGCACTTCCTTCATTTCTGGCACTGCAAGGCACTCCAGGCTCACATTGTGCATTTCCTGCCCAATGGCAGAACCAGCCGTTTCTCCAAGAGCCGGGTGCCTTTCAGTGGACAGTGGGGCTCGAAACGAAAAGCTGGGTGCCGGGCGTGCGCCTCACTCTTTGGTCTTTGCCGCTTTGGGTCTCTGCACCTGCCCTGCTCACACGCCTCACTCTTCTGGTTCCTGTCTGCGCTTTCCACAAGACTGCCCAGATTTGGGTTTTAGAGCCGTCAGGTTTTTAGAAGACTAGAGGAGTGCAGAATTATTATTCCTTGGATGGAGAATTAAGCTGCTTTTTTTATGTGGTTTGACTTCCAGTATTGGCACTACACAGGAATCCGAGCTATAAAGTTAGATTGAATTTGGGTCGATGACACTTTTGGTCTGTGATTTGTATCTGTTATTACAGTTTCCAAGAATTTCACAGACTCGTGAACCTTAGGGAGATAGTTAAGAACTTATTAAATTTTGAGCATTTGGTTTCATCAAGGCAGAACAAGAAGATGAACTAAAATGGATTGGGAACTAGAAATTTGCGTTTATCATTCCCAGTGTAAGGTGGGGCTTAGGTGGTACAGAGTGCCAGGGGCAGTGAGACGGTTAAGTGAAGGACATTAATTGAAGTGTATGCAACTGGAACAATATAAAATTGACGTCTTCAGGGTACACTATCACCCCTATATTTGTCTTTTTTTGTGAAATCCTATTTGAGGACCCTTTTCTTGCCATTAACGTGTGAGTCAACTGTCACCTGAAATGAGTACACCCCTCTACTCCGTTTCTCAAAACAGGGAGAGGCATATGTTATTTTATATTGTTTTCCCCACATCACATTAATTATTGATTGATTTTTTTAATTAACTCTAGGACTCAAAACTCGGAGTTTGATAGAATTTTCAGGGCTCCCTTGGGGAAAACTTACTTGCCAAGGTTCTGAAGATGCAGGGAGGCTGGCTGCCTGGGCTCCCCTTCTCTGACCGTCCTCCCGTCTGGGAGGAGAGAGCTCCGTCCTCGGCAGGGCACAGGGATGCTGGAGTCCTCTCACACGTGACTTCCAGCCAAGGTTGCCGCCGCTGCTGCCGCTTGTGGGACATGCTACACACTGTGAAGTGCTGTGTCTGTGCAAATGCATAAGTCCGCTGTCGTTTGGGAGCTGCAGGGGTCAGGTGGGCTCAGGTGAGGACGGTGCCACGACGCCTCTGGTGTAAGCAGCTCCTCCACCCACCTCTGTGGTTCTGACCGGGTGGGTCATTTGTGCCTCTCCCTGATGGCAACCAAAGCTCACACCTCAGCCCGTGTGTTCTGTGATGGACAAGGTAAGCCCCTGCGTTGACCTCTAACCCTTGGCCCCCCAGTACCAGCCGCCCCACCTGACAATACTACTCACTTAGCTTCTTCCGTTGTCTTGCTCAAATCCAGATACTCAGACAAGGAAGGTTAATGATCACAAACTATCCTCCCAAACATGGTCCTAACTGCTTGGCTGGGTAGGTCTCCTGGCTGCAGCTGTAGGTCTCCGGTCTGGTTGTGCGATGAAAAAAGTTGGAACCTTCCTTGAAATTCTCTGACCACTGGCCACTCCTTGTTTGAATTTGAAGATTTCTGTGCTCTTTGTGTGGTGGGTTCGATTATGACAAGGCTTCCTGTAACTATCTTAAGTGTCAGTCTTCCCTCCCTGTATCTCTGGGTTTGTGTGTATGCTGTTAGCCTCATATTTTAGGTGGAAAATTTTCCAGCACAAGGCAACCGGGTAGCAAAGGGAATGTTGTCTCTGTCTGGAACAGTATAGGAAGGGGTGCTGTGCTCTCCCACCTATTGTCTGTGTCTGTGTAGTTGGGATATTAAAAGCTCATTCTCTTCACCAGGATTTGTCCATAGAAACTCATTCGTTTTGGGGAACTGAATGGATGGGATTTGTATGCTCTTGCTTATTAGTTAAGTGACAGGAGTGGAGGTTGGTAAGTTATTTCACAGAGCTGCAGAGAGAAGTAAATAGGAGATTCATCATCTCCCTTCATGCATTCATTCATCATTGGCTGGACAAATATTTCTTTTGCAACTAGTAAGCAAGCCATATGGGAAACCGTGTAAACGTTCTAATAATCAATAATGCAGAAATTTGTTTGTAAGAAGTAATTTTGCTACCTTAGACATTAGCTAATACACATTTATAAATGTGGGGGACATGATGCAATTAAAGTTACTCTAACATGTAATGGCGGCAACAGAAATTGGTACAGCCTTTGGGGAAATCATTTTGGCATTTGTTTTCATGGCTCAGAAAAAAAATCACCTGTGGTTAGTTCAGAATTTGGGAAGTACTGGATCCCTGTTTTGGGAGATTTATAATATCCGTTGCATAATAGAGGCTATCCTGCCCGAAAGCAATCTGCTGAATGCAGAAAAATCCAGCATTTGCTCTGTTTTCATCTAGTGTTTGTGAAAAGCCTAGTATGTCCTGCAGAACTAATGTCTGTTTCACAGTGTGTGACATGCTACCTGCCGGTTTTTAATATTTTCCTAGAGAAAGTTGAGTGTCACTCATGTCACACAGCCAGGACTTAGAGGAGGAACGGGTTGGGCGGGAACATGGTGGTTTTAGTGTAAGTTTGACAGCCAACTCGGAGAGCCAAGTGGAATATATAGCCGACAACTGGGAAGGTGGCTCTTCAGGTAGAATTAGGGCTGAACAGAGAGCTTTGTGAGTTCTGTGAATCTTCGTGATTGCTGTGACCACGCGAGTGGCTGAGGTTGCTTGCCTTGGAACAAAGGTTGATGTCAGAGTCTGAAGGGACCCGCAAGGGACGAGGGGGACGGGCCAGTGAGCTGGGGAGAAGTCAGCTCTTGACAGAGCTGCAGGGTCCAAGCGAGGAAAGGATGACTGGGAAATGAAATGCTGCTGAAAGGCCAGGGGCAGAGAGGAAGGTCACAGGTAACAGAACAGGCGGAAGGGACTGGGGAGTGTCCTGCGACGCGTGCTTCGCTTCGTTCAGTAGCTCTACACTATTCAATGGAAGCAAGCATCTTCATTTAACCTTTCATTTTGAAATAATTTTAACTCATAGAAAAGTTGGCAGAAATAATACGAAGCATTTTCATGTTCCCTTTACCCAGTTCTCCCTAACCACCTGACATAATTATAAGACACTTATCAAAGCTAAAACACTGTCATTGCTATACTACTGCTAACTACATCGCAAACTATTTCTTCCCTGTAGCCTTACAGCATACAGTAACAATTTTGTTTTCCAAAGTTGCTTTGGTTAGTTCTTTTCTTCCCTTCCTACTTCAGCACGATTGTTACTCACTTGTCATACTGTTAGGTTCTTTGTTACAGCTGGTCTTCTGTTTTGCGCCTTCCCTCATTTCTGGTTGCTTCCACCTCCATAATTGGGATAAGAACAGTTCCATCACTTCCCAAATTCCTTCTTACGGCGTGGATTGGAGAGTGGATAGCACAGGGGACAGGAAGGGGCAGGGAGAGACACGATTAGTCCTGGTGATCGAGACCTTGACTGTGAAGGCAGGATCCGGCTGAGACAGCACCAAGGTACAGTTACTAAGGACGGGGAGGTCTCTGTATGCCAGTAGGTATGTTCTGGAACAGAAAGAGTTCGTGCACCTGGCGCGAGCAGAACCAAACACTAAACAGCGAGAACTGCAGTGGAGAAATACTGGCTGTTTCATTATGAATGGCGCCACCCAGGAGAACGGGAAGCTAGTGCTCAAAGGCCCCAACTCCCGCATGGCGTGTAGGTTACAGTCTATAGGGCAAAGTCACCAACACTGTGGGTTAGGGGTTTGGGATTGTGCTGGCTGATGATTGGTCGGAGGAGAGGTAAGGGTAGTGAATCATTTTTTCAGGCCTTGAGGACAGTTCTGAGGTTTTCCCCTGGCCTCCGTCTGGCTGGTCTCATGGGAAAGTAGCCAGGGGATCCGTCCACCGTAGGCTTCAGGAGCTGACACATAACGGAGGTCCGGATGTTATCTTCAGCCTGTCAGAGATCTGGACCATGTGACCATTAGTCAGGTCGCCCTGCTGTCTTCTGCTGCCCTGGGGGTTGCTGGTTATCCAGGGGAAAGGTTTGGTCTTTGAGGGGTATATATATAGAGAGAAGGATATGATCTCTGGAGTTTGGATTTAAAAGGATTTAAAAGTTTCAGGTAGCGGTGACAGGAGTGACCAAAATCACAGGAGAAGGGCCGCAAGCTCATGGAGGAGATCCCCTTGGAAAGACAGGCCAGTTGTGCAGGGTCGGGCAAGACCTGTAGGAAGGAAAGGCGTGGGGAGAGGCCTTGCCTGACGCCTGTCATCTTAGAGGTCAACTGCAGAGAGAAAAAGGCAGAGGCGTTGGAAGCAGGTAAGAGGAAAAGATTAGAAATGGCCTTTGTCTCCTGGCAGGGCGGGAGTTAATAAGGAAAAGAGCATTGTGGAGCTTAAGTGACTCGGAGGGCCCCCACCTCCACCCTGGGGGTGTGGAGCAGGGATTTGCTTAGCTTTCTCTGGAGGTTTTCTTGGCAGCTACAGAACCTGAGTAGAAAAAGCAAAAGCGCTCTTTATGGCTGAGCTTCTGTTTTGATCTATGAGCGCTTGGAGCTTGGATGGGGGTGAGGTGGGCAGTAAGCCAAGAATTGCTGATTTTACTAAAAAGGCTGAGGTGTGCAGTGACCATTTGTTTATGTGGCGGCACGTTCTCCGCTTGGCTTCTCCTGAGTTCCCTTGGCTTCAGAAGGGCTGGGAGAAGGATGGGTGGAGGAGGGTAGGGGGGCGCCCGTTTATATGGCCTGGAGGGAGGAGTGAAGAACATTCACAGGGAAGGGCTGGGGCTGGTTTTATGCTTGTGTTTCCCAAGGTTGTGCCCTGATTAGGTGACTGTTTATATTTCCAGAAGCAGTTTGAACTTTCACATCACTTACATTTAAAATCAGGAATATTGGGTATTAACTAAAGAAGAAAACACACTACTTTGCCCAAAATATCTGTATATCGATAGTTGATACCATCAGAATTTAGTAAATATCTATTCTGGATTTTTTTTTTTTTTTAAGATTTTATTGGGGAATTGAGGGAGGGGAACAGCTTTGGGGAATCTTGGAAGGGGAACAGACAAGTTGCTGTCCTTTTGTTCTTCAGTCTAGTTGTGGAGGACATCNACCAGTTTATTTACATTTTTCTTTCTTTTTTTCTTTTAAAGATTTTATTGGGAAATTGGGGGAGGGGAACAGCATTGGGGAATCGGAGAAGGGGAACAGACGAGTTGCTGTCCTTTTGTTCTTCAGTCTAGTTGTGGAGGACATCGCTTCACTGGCCCATGTTGGTATTATCATTGTGCTCTTCCCGGGTGAGGCAGTCACTCGCCAGCCACTGAAAGGCCGCTCACAGTGGCTCACAGCAGCTCACGAAAGTTCACACCAGCTGCCGGCCAGCCCCACTGCAGCCTACGCTGGCGCCGGCAACTCACGGCAGCCCAGCTCCAGGTTGAGCTGTTGTTCACCATCTTAGCTGTACAGGGCGCAGTGTCACTGGCCCCCATGTGGGATCCGAACCGGGGCCCTGCTGCTCAAAGCTGGTGTCCCAAGCCAACTCTTAACCAATGCGCCACTCGGCCAACCCTCTATTCTGGATCTTAGCAGTTGTATTTACTAATTTCTTGTGAGCACATACAGAATTAACAAACTGTGTATTCTTTTCGTTTCTCCCTATATATGAACTGCCTTTGCACACACTGCGTGTTATCCTGACGTTGGCTGTTTGGCAAATGAAGTGCTTCTGTCCTCAGCAGGCAGTGAGTGTAATCCGGTCCCCCACCAGTGCTGGAAGGTGAGGAGGCCTGCCAGGCGGCCCTCGGCTCACTGTGATGCTGTTTGTCACCATTCTTCCCTGTGGCTGGAAAGGAACCTTTAGACCTACAAGGTGCTCTGGCTTATTGTCAAGATTCACTCAGGGTCTGATTAGTGTGGAGGACAAAAGATAAAATGAGCACTTTCTTTGGCATTTTGTGACTTGTACGGGGCCTTCAAATGGCATGAAATTTTTAGATTCCTTCCGCGGTTCCATTTATGATTGCTGTTTTTTCCTCAAAGCTGTACACAGACATCACATGTATATGTGTTTGTATTATTACTATTTATTATTTTTTAAATGTAGTGTCTGCCATTTTGGGGGCCCAGGCTCCTCATTGTCCCCTCTCCCCCACTTGCCTAGACAGAAGTGCTGAGGCAGAGGTTTGTGACGGCTTTTCCAGTTGCTCATCAGATGTAGAAAAACAAAACCAAACCAAACCGCCTTGAAACGGACATCTGTTCCCAGCTGCTTTAGGAAAAGGGAAGAAGCACGAGGTAGGGCTGTGAACTTGAACCTGCTTGGTATTGGGAATGGAACTGAAGTGAGAAAACGTCTCCCTAGTAAGTAATTCAGGTTGAAGTGGGACAGAAACAAAAGGTCAGTTGGGGAAAAAGAGACGGGATTTCTTTCCTTTTCCCCTTCCCTCTCTCCCCGTTCCCCTCTCTCCTCCCTTCCTTCCTTTGTGTGGTTGAAGAGATGTAATGATGGAGAGCCCTGAAAATGCTAAAGATGAAAGAGTTTGGCGATGAAGAGCCAAGGTCTGCGTACCAGTGTAATGAGAAAAACAAGAATTTGAATGTAGACGGCCAAGAGAAGCCAAGCCCTGTTTATTTCTGTGAAGACATTTAAAAACTGGGGGTGCTAGATTCATTCTCTGTGAGGAACAAAATAAATGTGAAACATTGCAGATTATTAGCATGCTATAAGAATATTTTATATTTGAAGGAAAGATAAAAAGGATAGAAACATGAATAAGATCCATTCATCTGTTGAATTATTTCTTTAAAAAAGGCTTCAGTGGCCAGGTAGTGCTAGGAAATAGTGACAAGTGAAGTCCCCAAAGAGAGTCATAGATCTTGTATTATGACTGTTGTTTTATGGAAAGTTTGTATAATACTGCCAAGGTGCTCGATAGACTTTGATTTGTTTTTTTTTTTTAGGATTATTATGATTTAGTGTATTGATTTTCATTAAACAAAATGTTAGTTTCTCCATTTAATTGGGGAACCTGGTGTGTTTTCACTGCTCACATTGGCCTTTGCATAGTGATTGTGGAGGCAGACCCGGGGCTGGGTGTATGCATGTCTCTGGGGATTGAAGTTAGCCTCCATGGTTAAGCTCATGTTCATGGTTAAGTAATGTCTGAGCCTTTTGAGCCGTCACTCGCTAGTTGGAAGGAAATTGAAAACGGCTCCTTGAAGAACACATTTTTTTATTGCAAAGCATAAGTATGATGAAGGGGTGACTAGGTTTTTCTTAAGTTTTTCTTTTGACTTGATAACTTTTGCCAACAAAGATGAAATAGCTCTCTGTAATTTTAAGAGTCTTTGGTAGTAAAGGAAATGTTTTGTCTGTGTCATAGGAGGGAATAAAGTGATCATGTGATACACCTGAGTTCTTTCAATTTCCTTTTCTATAAACAAGCCTAGCTTCCGCCTCCCACCCCCTACCCCGATATTTTCAGTGTCTTTGGGTGAAAGAACATTCTATATTAAGCATAAATGCTGTTAGTGAACTATAGGTTATTCAAATGGGGCTTAATTTTAAATTAAAAAGACTGTTCGTGCCTTTGAAAGAAGATATATTTTACAGAGTATAAATGAAATGAAAGACATTGTTACAATAACTAAAGCTGATTCTGTTTGAAAATCAAGCTGTTAAGGCAAGCTAAAATTTTGAGATCCTTTAATGTTATCTTTTAAGACAGAGGACTGAGATTTTTTTAGGTAATGTTTTGAAGCAAAAGAATCTATTTTAAAAAGAGTAGTACTTAGGAATTGGGGTGAAAAATGAAGAAAATTTTCAAATATAAACATTTCTCTTTGTACTTGATATAACTGAGGAATGAAGTGGGAGTTAAATATTTTTTTCCCTCCCGAGTGGAAAATTCGCTCTTGCCTTCCAGATTGTGGGAAGGTAATGAGTAATAGGACAGTGTGATTGTGGGTATGAAAACCATCTCTATAAACCAAAAAAGAAGTGTGAAGTTACAGAGAGTGGTGTTTATGACATGAATTATACAACGCCGGAGAGGTGAACCTACCCGCACAGTGATCTTGGGTTTCAGAAAATGCGAGGTGCTGTCCCTCGGCCACCTGCACTCAGGCTTTTCTGTCCATCGTGCATTTTCAGCTTAGAGTCAGGATTCCGTCAGGTGAGCTAGGCGGGCTGACTCATAGTTTTTTAAAACCACTGCAACTTCACTTTGAACCTCTTCGGAATATCCCGCTGTTTCACCCCTGGGTTCACTCTCCCCTCAGAGAAAACGTCATTCTTAGGTGATTGATCTAGAGCAGGCCGTGTGGTTAGATTACTACAGAGAAAGTGTTGCTCCTGCATGTGAAATGTCTTAGGGGGCTGCAGGCTGGGCGGTTCCTCCCTGGGGTTTTCCAAGCCTTAACTTGACTTGGGCAGATAGGAGACAATACGGGCAGCATGGTGGGCATCATCCTACCACTGACTGAACGATGTATTAGTGCTGCTGCCGCCCTGGGGGAGTACCTGTGCGTAGATAAATTGGGGAGTTGCCTCGCTGTGTGTAGAGAAGGAGATAATAAGAATCATGTATTAGGCGACAACTACATATCTATCAACAGTTACTTTAAATGTCAACAGATTAAATGCTCCAATCAAAACACACAGGAGGGCTGAATGGATAAGAAAATCAGACTCTTACATATGCTGCCTACAAGAGTCTCACTTCAGATCGAAAGACACAGACTGAAAGTTATGGGATGGAAAAAGATATTTAATGAAAATGGAAATGAAAGAAAAAATGCTGCGTTAGCAATACTTATACCAGATAAAATAGACTTTAAAACAAAGGCTATAACATGAGACAAAGAAGGACCCAGTAATCCCATTTTTGGGTATTTATCCAAAGAAACCCAGAACACTACTTCAAAGGGACATGTGCATCCATATAGTTCATTGCAGCATTATTTACAATGGCCAAGATGTGGAGGCAGCCTGGGTGTCCATCAGTAGATGAATGAAGAAGAGGTGGTACATAATACAATGGATTATTAATCCACTATAAAAAAGAATGACATCTTGCCGTCTGCAACAATATGGATATGGACCTAGAGGGTATTGTGCTGAGTGGAGTAAGTCAGATAGAGAAAGACAAATGTATGATTTCACTTATATGTGGAATCTAGAGAACAAGATAAATGAACAAACCAAACAGAAATAAGTCCATAGATACAGAGAGCATTTTGAGAGTTACCAGCTGGGAAAGGGTTTGGGAGGATGGATGAAAAAGGGGAAAGGATTAAGACGTATTAACTGGTAGTTACAACATAGTCATGGGGATGTAAGTACAGCATAACAAATATATTCAGTAGTTTTGTAATAATTATGTATGGTGTCAGGTGAGGACTAGATTTATCGGGGTGGTCACCTCATAAGTTGTATAAATGTCTAATCCGTATGTTGTACACCTGAAACTAATAATATCGTATGTCGACTGTAATT
>NW_017731402.1:4060546-4146156 GCF_001890085.2 Hipposideros armiger
AGAGAGAGAGAGGAAGGGGGAGAGGGGAAGGAAGAAAGGGGCAGAGAATACCTGCCAGTCACTCAACCAGTTTTGGTTCACGTGGTGAGCTTTTATCATTTCTCGTGGTTGTCTCCTGGGCTTACCGTCTGTGCGTATTTGAACTCTCTCTTAGGTTCTTTTTGCTCACCCGAATCATAAGGAGAGAGCAAATGGCATGAATCCTGTGTAGCTGTAAACAAAGGATGGAGGGACTTAGGAGGAGCCCAACTGCCACTGGGACTTCTATGGGTTCAAGCTCTGGATAAGTGGTGGCATTAAAAAATCACCTTCAGCTCTGGGAGGGGTTGGGGGGTGGCTAATGTTTCTGTGCCTTGAGTTCTATAAAGACAGTGATTATAAATTTGGATCAACATGGTTGGTAAAGGTAGACCAGAGGGATGCTTTGCTAATGGTGCTTTTATTGTGAGTATCCAATTTATAGCTACAGTATGATGCTTATAAGTAAAAGTGGTGACATTCAGGGATTAAGTGAGTGGACTCTTATGTAGATGTATTATCTGACCGATGGTTTTTCATTCCTCATAGTTTGCAGTTTAAATGTTCAATTTCGTTTTAAAAAGAAAATCATCATCACAGACTTTTGCACTGGGTGTGACTTCTCATAGATATTTTCCCATCAGTATGAGCTTAGCAGTGTTGCTGTCTTGTTTCCTCTGCACCTCTTTTTTTTTTTAGTCTTGGCTGTGGTTTGACGCTGGGGATACATTATTCCCTGTCTGGTCCTGCATCCACCCATCTGAGAGAAGAAGAGTGGCCGTGTGGGCGAGTTTTCTCTAGGTGACGCAAACCATCTAGAGAAACGTGTGTGGGACTCCCTTAGATCTGTATTAACTGAGGCATAAGAGAATGGAAGGTGATTTATTCTCCAGATCCTATTGAACCGTGAGTGTTTATTTCATCTTCAGCAGTAGTTTTTCCCAACCAAATTCTTAGACATGTTTGGACGTGTCCCAGAGTGAGTGAATATGCTGAGGGTATCTTAGCAGCTGCTGATGGATTTGTGGTTTATTTGAGTTTTCAAAGGTATGTATGTTGTCACCTGAGTAGAAGTTCAGCCTTGACCTTCGTATTGTTTCTTTTATTAGGAGTGCCTGATCTTTTACAGATTGTACAAGGAAACAAATTATTAAATACTTCATTAAAATGTGGAAGACAACTTCTTAGTGATCTAAAGCCGGTTTAAAGGAGGAATAATATAGAAAATACTAAAGAGAAAGAGTCTAGGATTACGTATTCACAAATCAGGCTAATTTTCCATTGAAAGTTGCCTAAAATCAGCTGTAACCCTCTTCCCTTCTGACATTGTTTCCTGTTCTTCTTCCCTGTCCTATTTTTCATTCTCCCTCTTCCCTTCTTCCTTCTCTTTCTGGCCACTTACCTCCCTCCGCTGCAGAAGGAAGAGATACCCTCACTTGCTGAGGGTCTCAGCGCGAGGGAGTGACAGAGCTGGGTCTAGGCCTGTTCTTCAGTTATAAATCCAGTGTTCTGGCCGCTGACACGTGGTGCATTCGTTTTCTGGCATTTATGCTGTAAAGATGAGTGAGGCTTCAGTCAGCGGGTGAGAAGAGACAAGGGCACACATACTGTAGTACATACCAGAAAATGACAGAACCATGAGATGGCGTGCCCTCGGGGTTCAGGGAGGAGAAAGATCTCTCCTACAGTGGGAGTTTCATCTGAACCCCACAATCACTTGTTCTCTGCAGGTGTGGCGAAGGGCGCCTTTTAAAGACCCCCCCCCCCAGCACTTCATTTATGTATATGCCCTTCATCTTTACTGGCTGTAATTGCCCATTTTCCCAAAACTCTCCATCCCTCTACGACCCAGGGCTTTGCGGACACAAATGGGAACTCATCTGCATAGAACGTTATCCACCCATACCGAGCTCAGGGGCAAAAGTGGGGGCTTTCCTTCTCCCGGGCTCGTCAGTCCTCAGGTCCATGTTGGTTACACACTGAGAGTAAGTTCGTGGAAGGGCCTTCCTCAGCTGCCACAGCCACTTGCACAACTGTGTTGGGTGGCAACAGCTGTGTGTTACCTTGGCATTACAACCGCTGAACTAGGGGAGGAGGAGGGAGGGACGCTGTAGTTTTCTGCCAGGAGGGTGTTTTTCCCCTAACATGATGGAGAAAATTAGGATTAAATGAAAACTGGAATCAGCTCCTTAGGGACTTTTAAAAATCCCCGGTGGAGCTTTGTGAGCAGTAGATATCCTATGGTGGGTGGGGATGCTTATGTCTTCTGTGGGTGAATTGATATCTGTAGTTGGTTTTTTTATTGTAATATGTGTCTTTTAATTTGATAGCCTGCGCGAATCTGACAGTGACTATAATAGTGATAATTTTGCCAGTGGAATTAAATGTCGTCAAGTCAGAATGTTTGGAGGTAGCTTTTTGTGAAAATAGTGTGATGAATCCAGTGATAAATGACACATTTTCTAGTTGTTACATCAAAACCTGCTTTCCATGCAATAACAGATTCGATCACTTTCATTCTCCTTAAAGAGCTGCCACACACACTGCTCATGCTGTACAGCGTTTTGGAGGAATTACTTTGAAGCTACAATTATCAAGGCTTTACTCATATTGTCAGGATGTTTGTTCACTTTGAATCAGAATTTCGTAGTTACATTAACTGTGCAGTTAGTTACCAACTTGCCCTTTCTTGGGAATCATCACTGTGCTGGTGTAAATCCTATAGGGGTATTTATCTCATTGTGACAAAATGCCAGTTGCTGATGGAATTATTTTCTGTTTGTTTAACAGAACACCTGATCAAATTCATGACCATGGGGGATATGAAGACCCCAGACTTTGACGACCTCCTGGCAGCATTTGACATCCCAGATATGGTCGATCCTAAAGCAGCTATTGAATCTGGACACGATGACCAGGAAAGCCACATCAAGCAGAATGCTCATGGAGACGATGACTCCCACACGCCATCCTCTTCTGACGTTGGCGTCAGCGTTATTGTGAAGAACGTGCGGAACATCGATTCCTCCGAAGGCGCTGAGAAAGATGGCCACACCCCCACAGGCAATGGCTTACACAATGGGTTTCTCACAGCGACCTCTCTTGACGGTTATAGTAAAGATGGATCAAAGTCCTTGAAAGGAGATGTGCCTACCTCAGAGGTGACTTTAAAAGACTCCACTTTCAGCCAGTTTAGCCCTATCTCCAGTGCTGAAGAGTTTGATGACGATGAGAAGATAGAGGTGGACGACCCCCCTGATAAAGAGGACATGCGTTCAAGTTTTAGATCCAATGTGTTGACGGGGTCGGCTCCCCAACAGGACTATGATAAACTAAAGGTACTTGGAGGGGAAAACTTAAGCAAAACCGGAATCTCTACATCAGGCAATATAGATAAAAACAAAGTTGTTAAGAGAGAAACAGAAACAAATTCTATAAATCTGAGCGTTTATGAACCTTTTAAAGCCAGAAAAATGGAGGATAAATCGAAGGAAAACTCTGAAAAGGCGCTTGAAAACAGGGTCCATGACGGGAAGCTGAGCTCCGAGAAGAATGATACCACCCTTGGCAGCGTGGCACCATCAAGGTCAAAGCCATCCTCCAAACTTTCTTCGTGCATAGCTGCAATTGCAGCTCTTAGTGCTAAAAAGGCTGCTTCAGACTCCTGTAAAGAACCAGTGAGCAATTCACGGGAATCGTCTCCATTACCAAAAGAAGTAAATGATAGTCCTAGAGCCATTGAAAAGTCTCCAGAATCCCAGAGTCTCATTGATGGGACGAAAAAAGCGCCCCTAAAGCAGCCGGATAGCCCCAGGAGCATTTCAAGTGAAAACAGCAGCAAGGGATCTCCATCATCCCCTGCAGGGTCGACACCAGCAATCCCCAAAGTCCGCATAAAAACCATTAAGACATCATCTGGGGAAATAAAGAGAACAGTGACAAGGGTATTGCCAGAAGTCGATCTTGACTCTGGAAAAAAGCCTCCGGAGCAGACAGGGCCTGTGATGGCGTCTGTGACGTCGCTTCTGTCCTCTCCAACTTCAGCTGCCGTCCTCTCCTCTCCCCCCAGAGCGCCTCTGCAATCGGCGGTCGTCACCAACGCAGTGGCCCCTGCAGAGCTGACCCCCAAACAGGTCACTATTAAGCCCGTGGCCACTGCCTTCCTCCCAGTGTCCGCTGTGAAGACGGCGGGGTCTCAAGTCATTAATTTGAAGCTCGCTAACAACACGACGGTCAAAGCCACGGTCATCTCTGCTGCCTCTGTACAGAGCGCCAGCAGCGCCATCATTAAAGCTGCCAACGCCATCCAGCAGCAAACCGTCGTGGTGCCGGCGTCCAGCCTGGCCAATGCCAAACTTGTGCCAAAGACTGTGCACCTCGCCAACCTTAACCTTCTGCCTCAGGGCGCCCAGGCCACCTCTGAGCTCCGCCAAGTGCTAACCAAACCTCAGCAGCAAATAAAGCAGGCAATAATCAATGCAGCAGCCTCGCAACCACCCAAAAAGGTGTCTCGCGTCCAGGTGGTGTCTTCCTTGCAGAGCTCTGTGGTGGAAGCTTTCAACAAGGTGCTGAGCAGCGTCAACCCAGTTCCAGTTTACATCCCCAACCTCAGTCCCCCTGCTAATGCAGGCATCACGTTACCGACCCGTGGGTACAAGTGCTTGGAGTGTGGCGACTCCTTTGCTCTTGAAAAGAGCCTGACTCAACACTACGACAGACGCAGCGTGCGCATCGAAGTAACGTGTAACCACTGTACAAAGAACCTTGTTTTCTACAACAAGTGCAGTCTCCTCTCCCACGCCCGCGGGCATAAGGAAAAGGGAGTGGTCATGCAGTGCTCCCACTTGATTCTAAAGCCTGTCCCTGCAGATCAAATGATTGTTTCTCCGTCAAGCAATACTTCGGCTGCACCTTCCGCTCTCCCGAGCTCTGTGGGGGCCGGCACGCACACTGTAACAAAAATTCAGTCTGGCCTAACCGGGACCGTCATATCAGCTCCCTCAAGCACACCCATCATTCCAGCTATGCCTCTGGATGAAGACCCATCCAAGCTCTGCAGGCATAGTCTGAAATGTTTGGAGTGCAATGAAGTTTTCCAGGATGAGACGTCGTTGGCTACACATTTCCAGCAGGCTGCAGATACGAGTGGACAAGTAGAGTATCATTTACATTTTGGTGTTTCGGTGATGAATCTGTAGACATGAGCGCTCTATATGATGCCCTTGATTTTAGGGGTGGGAGCTCAGTTACGTGTGTGTGTGTGTGTGTGTGTGTGTGTGTGTGTGCGCGTGCGCGCGCGTGTGTGCATGTACATGAGAGAAAGGATTATTTTCATAGAACAATGTGAATCTTACTTAAAAATTTTTTCAGGGAAGCTGATTCTTTTAGCCAGAAACTATGTACTAGTTGAGTTATGGCACCTTAAGTTTAGGGTAAGCAAAGAGTTCTTAAACTGTTGGACTGTGGGAATAGGTTAGAAGTCTGAGATCTAGCTAATCATAGTATCATCCCATTGAATTAAGTGTTAGTCTGGCTATATCACCAGTGGTCCTCAGTTATTGGTGACAATTTCCTGTTGTCATTTATAATTCCTGTCATTTATAGTTAAGCACACGTAATTGGTACCCACTTTTATGTTGGGCCTGCTAACTTAAGATGTGGATCTAGTATGTTCAGTAATATTTTTCACTGCAGTGAATTTAAGCTACAAATGGAAAACCCATCTCCATTTAAATAGGATATCTTTGCCTTTGTTTGCAGCTTTTAAAAAAGCTGAAGCGTAAGTTGATGTAGGTGAAATACATTTCACAATAGGCATCAAGCCAGCCTTTTATCTCTGTCATTGCTTCTCTCCAAGAGGCCAATTTTTGGCAAACAGATAAATGTGTTTTACAAATACATGATACTCATCATTTGGAAATGACTGGGCATGTTGAATGAAACAAATTCAAGCTAGAGAGACCATACAAGTTATTACCCACACGAGAACAGTTAGGAAGTTGGAGGGGGCTAGTTTGGGCTAGTTTACTCTGGCTCAGTTGTCTGCTTATGAACACCCAGTGGTAAGCTAATCTTTCCTTTATTTGCCTCCAGTATCTTGTGAATTAGGAGATGTGTGCTGTGGTTCAGATGTCTAGTATTGACCCCATGATCCACTTCCCGAAGGGCAACGACTAAAATAAGGTCTCTGTAGTGTGAAATTTGGGGAACAGATCTATCAAGAATGCCTCAGTAATTGTTTTTCTCTGGGTTTTCAGTTTAGCGGAAATGGAAGCAATAAAGCGTTTTGAGAACATTCTTGCAGCGTTGGATGTTAAATGTCTCTTGGGCTCTGACAGTAAAACACTCAGAAAGAGGGAAGTGACCAACTAGCTCAAGAAGGCAGTGATTGATGTCACTTTTCTAGCGTATCCTAGTGACAGTGCTTGGACTTTATCTGGATGCCCTCTTATCTTGTCACCACTTCACTGAAAGGGCATTTCTTTCCATCTTAAAAGGAGGCAGAAAAAAAGCCCAAACCCATTTCTTTAGTTCTGCGTGTTCTGTTGCCTTGTTGCTGTCTGCCGGTATTTTGTATGTCCTTGCTTCGGAGGGCCCTCCCACCCCCTCCTAGCTCGTGTGTGCTGGTCAGTGTCTGGCATCTTGAGCTGCTCTCAGCTATGTCTGCTCTCTTTGGGTTCCCTTCTCTGGCAAGGACAGGAAGGTAGGAATTTTCCTTCCTCCCTGTATTCCCCTAGGTTTTGTTCTCTGTTAACCTTTAGGCGCAACAGCCAAACTGTGGTCAAGTAGGGGTTCTTTTCCCTGGGGAAGGAGATGAGCATCTCTTCCTGTGCATGTGGTTGCTTCACCTTGACTTTTCGCGTTTCACTGGGACAGGTGTAGAGCGCAGCTTACCTGTTTCACCTGGAATACTAAGGAATGAGTTGTGCCCGAATATACAATAACTCTAGGGCCAAACATTCCGCCCTGTTCTATTTCTTAGCTAAGCATCCACTTGGCTCACCTGTTCAGTGAGCTTCGGCTGCCTGCATGTCCAGGCACCACTGGGCTGGCAACATAAACGTGCCCCGTGCTACACTCTTCCTAGTCCCCATTTCCCCTCCTCTTATCAAAATCCTAGCCCAGAAGAGCTCCTCCACAGTTTCCCGTTCTTCTCACACTCGGCCGGAGGGCTCCCGTGCAGACCCAGGCAGGCAGGCCGGCCCCGTGCTCAGCAGCCCAGCCCGTGCCGGCTGACAGTGGAGTGGCTGCCCCTTCTTCACACTCAGTTTAACTAACCCACCCTCGTGTCTTCCACAGTCCGGGGGGTTGGTAGGATCCTTATGGCTGTTGCTGTACTGGCCTCAAATGTAGTGGAAGGTAGGGTGGTCCTTGCCCATCGCTGTCACCTGGTGTGGCATCAGGTGACAGTGGCAGTGAGAGGTGGGGCTGAAGACAGGAAGAGCCGAAGAGAGAAGAGAGACATCGCATCGTCTCCCGTTTGCCATTCGCATGACCGTTGGCCACTTCACAATGTGTGAACTTAAATTCAGTTGGAAAAAAGAAATCCACCTGTGTAAACTGTTGCCTCTCTTTAAGAGAATGGCACTTAAAACACGTCTTCTTAAAACGTTCAGAAGTTGAACTAATGGCGCTTCAAGTACCCGTCTTCCCTGAGCTCTTTCTTTCTCCTGTTGTCCACCACATCCATGCATTTAAAACTTTGCATTTCCCCTTCGACCTTCACCTTCTTGGTAGCTCATTGGTGAGCTGAGAAAGGGCAGAGCACCTCACATGTGTCGTTCGCACCCCTTCAGGTTCACCTCCTGGCCGTTCTTTCTAGGATGGGAACCCAGCGCAGTGTAAGCCTTGTGCCTGCGGCTGCCCGTTTGCTTTCTCCCCTGGCTTTCCCGAGAGTTCCCCAGGGCAGGGTTCCCTGCATCTGCCCAGGAGTCTTAGTTGGAGAGTCATCCACAGCGATTTCTGCACGGGCCCTGCTGTCTCTGTGGGTTCTGAAGGCTAACGCGTGTGACCTCGGGGTCCCTAGCGAGACTAACAGGGCCACCACCCCTCACTCGTTGCCTCTCAGCGCTTGACTTGCCCAGGCTGAGAAGAAGATGTACTGGACGTAACTGGCTGCGGGGGTCGTCCTCTCTCCTCCCTCTGTTGCTGACATCCGGGACGTCCCTCTCTTCCTCCTGCCCGCTATCTACTTCACATTACAATATCATTTTTAAATTTTACCTGAATATGCTGAAGTGTCCTGTGCTCATGTTCTTGGGTCTTCTCAAATCATTCATGTTTTTAAATTTAGCTTTTTATTTTGAGCTCACTTGAGAGCCATGTAAGAAATACTACAGAGAGAGCCTGTGTGCCCTTTATCCAGTGTCCCCCAGTGGTGACATCTTACAAAACTGGAACAGTTATCGTGACCAGGTTATTGACATGGGTGTTGTCAATACACAGAGTATTTCCGTAACCACAAGGATCTCTCATGCTGCCTTTTTAGAGCCCCCCGCCCCCCTTCTTAATTAACCCTGGCAACCACTAATAAGTTCCCCATTTCTCTAATTTTGTCATTTCAGGAATGCTCTATCGGTGGAGCCATACCATTTAAAACCTTTTGGGACTAGCTTTTTTCAGTTAGCATCATTCCCTGGCGATTCATCCAGGGTGTCACATGTATCAATAATTTGTTCCTTTTTATTGCTGAGTAGTATTCCATCGCATGGCTGTATGCCCACAGGGGGTTTAAGCATTTAGTCATCGAAGGATGTCTGCGTTGTTTCCAGTTTAGAGCAATTCTGAATAATGCTGCCATAAACATTCGTGTACAGCTTTTTGTGTGAACATAAGTTTTTATTTACCTGGGATAAATGCTCAGGTGTGCAATTGCTGGGTTCTATGGTAGTTGCATATTTACATTTTTTTTTTAAATTATAAACCTTAAGACTGATACTATATTTTTTCTTAAATTTTATTTTATTGGGGAATTGGGGGAGAGGAGCAGACAAGTTGTTGTCCTTTTTGTTCGTCAGTCTAGTTGTGGAGGACGTTGCTTCACTGGCCCATGTTGGTATTATCATTGCACTCTTCCCAGGTGAGGCAGTCGCTCACCGGCCATTGGACGGCCGCTCACAGCAGCTCACGAAAGCTCACGCCAGCTGCCGGCCAGCCCCACTGCAGCCTACGCCATTGCTGGCGACTCACAGCAGCCCACCTGAGGGTTGAGCTGTTGTTCACCATCTTAGCTGTAGAGGGCGCAGTGTCACTGGCCCTTATGTGGGATCTGAACCGGGGCCCTGCTGCTTAGAACTGGCATCCCAAGCCAACTCTTAACCAACATGCCACTCGTCTGGCCCCATATTTAGATTTTTAAGAAACTCTTTTCTAGAGTGGCTGTACCATTTTATATTCCACAAGCAGTGTATAAGGGATCCAGTTTCTCTGCATCCTCGTGAGCTTTTGGTGATGTTATTTTAGCCACTCTGATAGGTGTCTAGTAATAGCTCATTGTGGTTTTAATTTGCGGTTCACCAGTAGCTAATGATGTTGAATATCTTTTTACTTGTTTATTTGCCATTTGTATATCTTTTTTGGTGAAATGCCTCTTCATGTCTTTTGCTCATTTTCTAATTAGATTTTTTTATTGTTTAGTTTTAAGTGTTCTTGATATAGTCTAGATACTAGCCCTTTGTTGGATATGTGGTTGTAAGTCTTTTCTCACTGCCTGTGGCTTATCTTTTCGTCTTTTAAATAGATCTTTGGCAGAGCAAAAGTTTTTTAATTTTGAGAAGTCCAATTTTATTAGTTTTCCCTTTTATAACTTGTGTTTTTGGTGTGAAGTCTAAAAACTCTCTGTTCTACATCCTGAAAATTTTCTCCCAATTTTTTTTTTTTCCTAAAAGTTTTGTAGTTTTATGTTTTACATTTAAGCCCATGGTCCACTTGGGTTCATTTTTGTACAAGGTGTGAGACTTAGGTTGAGGTTTACTTATTTATTTTTGCCTACGCAGGTCCACTTCCTCCAGCACCATTTATCCAGAAGGCTGTCCTCCATTGCTTTGCCTTTGCACCTTTGTCAGATATCAGTTGGGCATATTTATGTGTGGCTATTGCTGGGTTCTCTGTTCTGTTCCATTGATGTACACATTCATCCCTTCACCAGCATTACACAATCTTGACTGTTGTAATTATAAAATGTTTTGAAATCCGGTAGACTGATTCTTCCAACTTTATTCTTTTTTCTCAAAATTGTTTTTAGCTATTCTAGTTCTTTTGCCTTTCCATATAAATTTTAGAATAGTCTTGACTGTATGTACAAAAATCTAGCTGGGGTTTTTGATAAGAATTACGTAAAACCTGTATGTCAGTTTGGGGAGAATTGATATCCATGAACAAAGAATGTCTCTCCATTTATTTAGATCTTCTTTGATTTCTTTTATCATTTTGTAGTTTTCATCATGTAAGTCCTCTGCATTTACTCCCTCCCTTCTTTCCTCCCTCCCTTCTTTCCTTCCTTCCTTCCTTTCTAGCAATTATAAACGGTATTGTATTTTTCAATGTTCACATGTTCATTGCTGAGATATAGAAATACAATAAATTTTTGTATATTTATCATATTACTCATGACTTTGTTGAACTCATTGATTGGATTTAGGGTTTGTTTGGTTTGGGGGAAGGTAGAATACATTAAATTTTCAGATGTTGAATCAGTCTTGCATCCCTGAAATGAATCCCAGTTGGTCAGGCTGTATAATTTTTTTTTATATATTGTGAATTATATTTGCTAATATTTTGTTATAGTTTTACATCTATATTCATATAGGTTTATTTTGTGTACTGTCTTTGCTTGATTTTGGATAGGTTAATATTAGCTTTATATAATACATTGAGAAGTAGTCCCTTCTCTTCTATTTTTTTGGGAAAAGAATGTATAATTTGGTGTTAGTTTTTCTTAAAATATTTGGTAGAATTCTCCAGTAAAGCCACCTGGGCCCGGAGATTTCTCTTGGGATGATTTTTAAACACCCACTGGGCTGGAAGAGGGACTCTATCACTTGATAGGGATAAGACTTTCACTTTCCCACTGGCCATCTCTGATACTGTCTTGGCAGGGGTACTGGGGCACCTTACTACAGCCTCAAGAGCGCAGAGGTCTGGGCTTCACCTAAACTTGGCATAGTGCGTGGGGGCCACAGTTTTTCCTGTGGTGTTTGGCTGTAGTAGAGCAGTCATTGTCTAAAAGTTTTCTCTTTTGCTGGGTTGCCCCTTTTCTGGTTTTTGGGCTAAAGATAGCAGGTTTTTGTTGGGGATTTTTTGTGTATTTGTGTGTGTGGGGGGGTCTCTACCCATCGGCATTTCTGGGGGGGTCAGTTTCTTCAGCTTCAAATCTGGTATTTGTGAGGCAAAAAGAAACCCCGAGAACTCACCACTGTGTCTTGTTATTCCTTGGGTCCCGAGATCCCTAGCCAGCCTGCTGCCTTCTCCCCGCCTTTCAGGGGCTTTTTATGTTTGCTTTATGTATAATGCCCAGGAGCGTTAGTTGTGCTTAGTGGAAGGCATAGAGAAAGGTACCTTTAGTCCACTTTCCTAGGAGTGAAAGTTTCACTGTTGTATAAACGTCTGAAAGTAGCCATCCTGTTAGTTGTGCTTAGTGGAAGGCATAGAGAAAGGTACCTTTAGTCCACTTTCCTAGGAGTGAAAGTTTCACTGTTGTATAAACGTCTGAAAGTAACCATCCTGTCTCCAAGGAGAGATTCCGTAGTCACATTCATTGTTCGGCTCAGTCGGAGGCGTTAGTTAGCTGTGATGCGCAGTTGCTTTTTAGAACTAGGTTTCCTGGGAGGACAGCAGCCCATCCGGGACTTATCTCTTCTCTGAGTCGCAGTCATGTCCCCTGCCCAGTGCAGACACGCTTTGTCTCAGCCCTTCTGTACAAGCTGCCAGGAGTAAGGGGCAGCTGTTCCACCTTTCGCACCTGTGGAGTCCAGCTGCTGAAGACCTCAGCCTTTCTCTTGAGAACAATCTTTTCTTCGTTTAGTGCAGTTACCGTGTTCCTTCACTTTTTATGTTTCATTTTCTCCCCGTTTAGATTTTAACTTCCGTTCATGGTTTGATCGGACCCTTTTCTGAGTTTTCCAAGGGTGCTTGTTGGAACACAGCGGAGGGTCTTTTTCTGTTGACACCACCTGTGGCCATGCGTGCTAGAAAAGATCTCATTTCACCATCCCCCATCGTGCATGGTTAGCCTTTTGTGACTTTGCCAGTATGTCATGGGATGAAGTTAGGTTTTGGTGGCATTTGCTGGATTCTGCCTTGCCAGTCTCTCCTCTTATAGATGTCCTGTGGACAGTCTATACAAAGTAACGATGACCTGAGAGAGTCAGAGTCCACTTTTTGATGAACTGGCCCTATGCTCAGCGAGCCCTCTTGTGCAGGTCCCTGCGCAGAGCTGGGTTGAACTCGATGGTTCAGCTCGAGGCTCTCCTGGCCCTTCATTCCCCAAGCCCTCATCCACGCCGTGGAAGTCTGTCACAGTCTGGTCCGTCATATGGGACAGGATCCCAGGTGTGCTTCGGCCTAGGTTAGACTGCCCTGCCTGTGTCCGGTTACCCGCCAGAGGACCAGGCGCTGCGAGAGAGGGCGGGAGGGTGGGGCCTATTCGGCGGGTCATTCCCCTGTCCCCGCATCGCGGCACCAAGTGGAGCAATAAAAAGGGAGCACATGGACACTTGACTTTGGACACCAGTCCGTCTGCCCAGGTTGGGGTTTGTATTCCTACCTGCCTGATTAATAATCCCTGCTTTGGGGCACAGTGAGGAAAGGAGTGGGTGGAGGGGCGAGAGACACTTTTGTCTTCTCCATGAAGTATTTAGGAGCTGACAACTGTAGCTTTAATAGTTGATATTTCAGTGTATTGGAATGTCGTTGCTTCACCTCCCTGTAAAACCATGACTGCATTTAGGCAAGTACAGACTGGAGATGCGCACTGTGACCTCTTAATTGGTGAAATTAGCTTTCTTCCTGTAGAATTCTACATCAGCCACAGAATCAGAGGCCGGTATACGTCCTTTGGTCAGCCCTTTTGTTTTACACTTGAAGAAACAAATGCCCAGTTAGTGGCAAAATCGGGACTCACGACAAGATTTCTTTATTACTAGTTCATTATTCTTTCCCCTTGGCCATGCTGATTACCTATGGGTACAGACGCATAGCTTTTTACAGGTGCAGGACTCTGGGAATCATGAGAATGGACTCTTGGGTTGCGTCCATCTCAGCTTCAAGGTGACTTATCTTCAGCGGTCCTCATTTTCAGAGATTGCTGATTCGGTTTAGTTGCAGGAACTTTCTGGGCATCATTAACATAACATTGTCTTGAGCAGCCCAGCCAGCTCTCATTTCTAGACAAACTCTGCTCAGGCAGCTTCTCCTGGAAACCGTGGAGCCCACCTCAGTCCCCTCACCTGCCAGAAATATCATCATTATCTGAAGATTCACGACTTCCGGTGTTTGGTCCTGCCCTCCTAAGTGCTTGTTACTCATTTTGGTTAGACTAGTCCTGTCCCAGTTTTTGTTTCAGTGTCATCAACCCTTAGTGTACCTATATTCTCCAGTGATTATCACCTGAGTGGATGAGTGGATGATGGGTGTCAACCATACCGCTGTTTGAACTCTTGCTCATTGAACTATCATCTCTTATTAGAGGATTTTAGTATAGCACAATGATTTGAAGACGAAACCACCACAACCAGCTAGCTTTGGGAGAAAAGGCATATATAGTCATTTCTGCTGCAATTCTTGTTTTGTGTTATTGTCATTTAAGGGAGATCTGAAATGAAAAGCTTTCACTGTGTTCTCATTGTGTTATTGTGTGAAAGTGAAAGCTAGAAAACAAACTGGTATACTTTATTATGACTACTTTTGGTGATTATATGTGGACAGAAGATTATGAAACTGCTGTTAATAAGGCAGAAACAGCGTGCATGGCGTCTGGGCTGTGAAGTTGGCAGTGCTTTGACCTTTAGATGTTTCAGGCTGTCGCAGGCTTTTGATCTCTTTGAAATTTAAGCATAAATATATGCTGAATTTACTCACATATCTCTATCCTTTCTCACTTTGCCCCTTCCTTGTACCTTTCTATGTGGTTTTCCTCTCTAAAATATCAATTGCAACACAGAGACTTGTCTTCCAAGTTACTCAGGCATCTCTGAGTCCCTAATAGGGCCGTATTGTGCCCCGGTCCTTCTCCCCCGCAGCCTGTATGTCTTGCCAGCCATGGATGTGAGGGCCCGGGTTGGCCAGAGAAGGCGCAGTGTGACTAGTTGTCAAGGATGGAACTTGATTACTTTCCAGCTCTGGTTTTTCTATAGCCTTCTCTGTTACCTGACTTTTGAAAAGTAGTATCTTACTTTAAAAAGTAACAGTTCTCTGAGCAAATGAGTCTGCCCCACAGTATAAGTTAGCTGTTTATTACCTAAGGACTGAAAATGTTTATCCGTATTCAGATGATATAAGTAAAATGTCAGAAGACACATGAAACCATTTAAGTGCGTTTTTTTATACTTTTTTCTAGGCAGAAGGCAGGCACTGTCACGTGAAATTGCTTTTTCCTCTTGTAAATAGCCTCAACTCATACAGAGCTAGTTTTAAAATACATTGTAGTTCCTTTGATTAAAGAAAAGGAAAGAAAGTCTGCGCCTCTGCTCTAATACGTCCCCTAAATTCAGAGAATGAGTGTCCTGGCCACAAATGCAAAGGACCCCAGAGAAGCTCATAGGATAGACCCCTTTGCATCACCACTATATCAGGAAGCAGGGATAACAGCATTATCTAAAACAGGTCCAGCGATAAAACTCTAGAGAGTACAGTTAGGTAAACTGTACTAGTGCAAGTTTAAAACTGTTGGTATCACACAAGCATCAAGGAGGAAGATGCCTACAACCCAAACAGCATGCCTTTTCTCAAAATGGAGTGGAGGCGAAGAGTGGAAGCAGGTAAACAGAGAGATGTGGGAGTAAATACAGCATCTGTGGATACATACATACGCATCTCTATGTATAAACTGAAGATAAGGTCTGTATCCAACCGGATTCCCCAGTGACTGAATTCTCCCATTTCAGTCTGTGCAGAATATGAAAGCACCTTGATTTGGGGCTGTAGTCCATACTGACCCCCACTTTCTCCTTGTACGAGGAGCCTCTCAGTGGACAGGGAGGAATGCATATTCCTATAGCTGGTTGGGCTGGTGGTGGTGGTGCTAGAATGGCTGCCAGCGGCACTCACCGAGCCCCAGGGGACCCAGGGGACCCTCCCCAACACACAGTGCATCTGGAAGGGAACACTTCCCTCTCTAAGAACTGGTGCGCGAGAGGTTGGTATTGCAGTGTTGGTGTTTAGGTGACCCTGTTACTCTAAAACATTTTCATAGGCTCTGCAGCCAGTAATTTCTGTTGTAAAGAACCTTTAATTTATAAAACCTATTTTTAATTGAATAACTGGAGACTTATTTTGTTGTTAACTTGTTAGAAACAAAGCCTTTTCATCCACCAACACATCCATCACAATTTATATAGTTATATTGTATTATAAACATAAACGTCCAATAGGAAGAGTATTTAAGCAATTCGTTATTGAGTTTCTCTGTATTATGAATGATGTTTGTTAACGTATCTTGAGAGAGAATGTGGAAATTTTTTTCAGCTTTTACGGGACATATACTTTGTTTCCTTTGTAGATTTTCTATTTTCGTTACTGTTTTCCCCTATTGTAAAAATAGTATAACCACATTGTTTTACATAAAATAGAAGCTATGGAGGGAGGGGTATCACCTATATTCCTAACATATAATGGTCACCATTGGTATTCAGGTGTGTTTGCTAACAGTTTTCCTGTGTGTATTTGTCTGTTCATTCCTTGTAACCCCCACGCCACTCGTCACAAGCATTCCAGCACAGGCCTTGGAAGTAGTCAGAGCCCAGTTCAAACCCTGGTTCTTAACGTTTAATAGCTGTGGGGCCGTGGCGAGTTTCTTAACTACTCCGAACTTCATTTCCTCATCTGTAAAATGGACATAATATTACCTACTTCATAGATGATTATGAGAATTACATGAGATGCTGTATTTGAATGTATTTATTTAAAGCAGTGAGTACATCACTTGGCTTATGGTGGAATGGGTTCAGTATCTTTTCTAAAATGTGTTTTGAATTTAGTATAGAATATATTGATTTTATTCCTAAGTAAGTGCAAGACATTCTAAGATGCCTGTGGAAATTCAGACATTATGATTCACTGCCTGTGGTGGGAGTAGATAGAAAACTTGAGTCCAGAGAAATAAATGATTACCTGTGATAAGGTAGATGTCAACAGGATCTTATAATTAATGAATCCGTTGATTGGTTTTCTTTGCTGTGGTTTGTTTTAACCTTTGGAATATTGTTATTAGAAAAGGAATGCTATTTTCTAATGATGCTAACCTCGTCAAAGTTGCCTGTAATGTTCTTCTTTTGTGATTATAATAAACATTTTGTGGGATAAAATTTGTACTTTAGTTCTTTCAGGAGAAAACCAAGAAAGAAATTGCAAGTGAGTTTCTGATTTTTCTTAGTCTAAGTTGCTCAGAAGTTTAAACCTTAATTTTGGGGCTTGATTCAAAAGCTACAAAAATAAAGTCTTTTAAAAATGTCACCATTCTGTTGTCAATATCAAAGATCATTTTAAATCTTATCTAGAGTCTATATCTTTAGGCTTTCTTCAACAGACTTTAATACAAATTGTACATTTTAGAACACAGTAGACACTTGTGTGAATATCCAAATAGTATTCAAACACATTTTATCCTGTGCTATGTTAGGTTTGTTTTTGGAATGGAAGTAGTCAGTATTCAGTTTATATTTGCTTTAAGCTTTCTTTTTTTATGTTTTAAAAAGATGCCATGTTTAGTGCTTATATCTAAAGGGATGAAAAATAGTGTATTTCAGTTTTTCCTGGTTAGTCAACTATGTAGAGCCTTCTCCAAAGAAGATTTCAGCCTCTATTTTATATGTGATTCGATTTTAAGCTCTACATAGAGTTTCCATTTAATGACTAAAATTTATGTATCTGAACTTGAGTTAATTGGTTTTAATTATAAATCATATAATGTCCAGTTAATCCATCTAAAGATCAATTCATGCACAAAAAATAACAATAGATTGCTATGGCCATTCTTCTATACTTCCTGTATTTCAGATTTTAACCGAAATGACTTAAAAAATAACAGATACTGGAATAGCCTCTAGTTAGTTTTTATTCTTTTGAAGAAAGTTTTTGAGTTGTGGGAATTGTGACTGTTGTCACGATAGATGCCCATAAACTTGTAATTATACATTAACATTGATTTGCTTACATAATTTGCAAGAATACCTCTTCTTCATGCTAAACAAAATGCAAAAGTAACAAAATTGGAGCTCCACCTAAAGCCGACATTCTCTTTACCTTATACTTGGGGATGAGCCTGACTACTTAGAACATACGACTTTTATATTTTACAGGGTAAGGAATTTTACATTGTACATTTAACTTTCAAGATTTAACCTGTTCCTTGGGCTTAGCATCGATTACCGTCGTTATTTGAAATGACCGATGTGTAATGATTGTGAGGTTTAACCAAGCTTCTTTGCGTATGAGAAAGTACTTCGTAGGACCAACCCTGTCTCCCCCTTTGGTTTGTTTAGAAGACTTGCACTATCTGCCAGATGCTGCTTCCTAACCAGTGCAGCTTTGCATCACACCAGAGAATCCATCAGCACAAATCTCCCTACACCTGCCCCGAGTGCGGGGCCATCTGCAGGTCGGTGCACTTCCAGACCCACGTCACCAAGAACTGTCTGCACTACACGCGGAGAGTTGGTTATCGGTCAGTATATCGTTCACTTGCGTGCCAGTAAAGCTCATTCACGTACAGCTGCCCAGTGTATGGCGTGGCCTGTGCACATAGGGGGCAGGGTGGTACAGTGATACCTCGATTAACAGATCCTCTGGGAGCCACGCTCGTTTGCAGTAGAGTTGATCTGTTGGAATTTTTTTAATGCGGCCTTGGCCCTCTGGCCCACACAAAGCTGAGGGTAAAGGGGGCCCCTCCTTCCAGGCACAAGTGTGCATGTGGCAAGGTCTGGCTTTCACTGACGGTGAGACCCTTTGCTTTCGGCACCCTTTCTAGCATCCTTTTGTTGTCATGCTCTCTGCATTTTAACCCCTGCAACAATCCCATGCACTTCTGTCCCTCTTAATGCTTCCTCTCCTCTAATCAAAACAGAAGGGGTGCGGTGGTTCCTTATTTTTATTGTGGCATGTTGAAGGACTGGGTGTGTGTTCTTTCCTAACATTGCTGTTTGTGGAAGAGCCTTCCCCCCTAGATAACGCTCCTTTATTCCTTCTCCTTTACCTGAGTTCAGGCTGCTCCCTTATCTCCACACATCTTAACTAGGATCCCTTTCACTGCCCCCTTAAGATGCTCAGATGTACCTTTTACAACATCTGCCAAGTCTAATGTTAGCTTAGCTAATACTGAGTGATGATGTATTTGAACCTTATCCTCCCCTGTGTGACCTTCCTGTGCCTTTTATATTTTGACCCAATGAATGCCCACCAAGAAAATCAGTCATTGCTAACACAGTATCTTTGTTAATAGAGGTATTACTGTATTGTGTGTTTATCTTAAACTTAAGGGTTTGGTTGCCTGGTATCTTTAATGTTAGACTGTTAATATACAGGGATTATTATTATTTTTTTGGTTGTAATACAGTTATGTTTTATAAAAATGAAGTCCAGTTGGTATAATTTCCCAGTTTTATTTCAGTTAAATTTAGGTTCTGGCATCACCAATTCCTAGGTGGCTATGTCCATTTTTCTAACATTAAGAGAGACATGCTTCACATTTTTATCTTATGCCTCCAAACCTGTGATGCACAAACGTTTAATGGATTAGGGTCTACCCTGCCAGAAAACCTTTGGTTTGGAAGTTAAGAAACCAGAGTTTTTGGTACCAGTTCTACCACAAATTACATGGTAATTCATGCATTTTCTCTGTGCCGTGGGGCCCTGTCTATAAAATTGGTGTGATGCTCAACTCCGTCTCCATTGGGATGTCAGAGAGTAAAACAGGACAATCGAAATGCATGCTAAGTGCTTGTGGGGGGAGGTGCACATTGAAGGTGCCCTTGAGTCCATACACAAAGTCTATACGCAGTTATGTTTTCAATCTTTCCCCATGTTTTGAAACTGTCAGTACTGGATTCTTTGTTTAATGATGGAAAGCAGTTCCACAACATGTCCTGTGTGATGTTCTTTTCTTCAGTTTTTTTAAAATTTGTTTTTGTTTGTTTTAATTTTTTGTTGTTTTTTGAGTGATGATCTCTTAACGGTTGCCAAACTTAGCTCAGACGTTTAGTCTATTTTTCTAGTATAATGAACGTAAACTTAGGTTGGAATGAATAAAGGAAGTTAGACTTGTATCATTCTAGCTGTTCCTGGTAGCTTTCCTAAATTAAAATAGAGGCTCCGCAGGCAGCTAAAAGTAATTAGCTCATTTGGAAAAGCCCATCCCTTGCTTTTCTTTTTCTTTTTTTTCCCCCCAATTCATAGAGTTGCTTAAATTTGGAATTTTGACTTTTTTACTAAAATTGTTGTGCTTAGTATAGATTTTTTTACCCCTGGACATGAGGCTTACAAGAGCTGTCAAAATACTGTTTGTATATTCTTAAGTTTAGTTCATTAGATGAGAAAATAATTTGACCTTAGTTTTTTTCTTGCTGTTTCAAATAATGGTCCAGTCCAATATTTGATGGGGGCTTAGCAGCCCCTCGGCCTTGTATGTTTTCCCTTCCTTTTTGGCACTCCAGTGTTTTTCTTTTTCTTTCTTTTTTTTTTTTTTAGGCAGATGAGTCTGACACGGCTCCCATGTCTTATATGGTCTCTTCTGGATTCACTATGCCCCATTTTTTTCTCTCTTCTTGATCATATTGCATCTCCCAAACATTTAGGGGGTCATGTCTAGCTCCTGGTTGATATGGTAAAAGTCAAGTGTTTATCTGAATTTTCCTGCTTCTCAATTAATTGGATCTGCATCTAGAAAGCAGAATTAGAAGATTGTATGCTGTAAACATTTTCTTAAATTAAAAAATAAAGAGAAACTTGATTGGGTACCCAGAACACAAAGGATTTGAGGTAGATTACATATTTATTAATAGACTTATTTTTAGTAGCATTAGGATACTGTGTGAGCCTTTCAAACTCTGTCTTCTGTTTGTCTATTTACGTTCCCTGCTGGCCTCTCGTTGTCCTTGAACCTTTTCTTCCACTTGTAGGTGGATATTTTACAACTTTCTCTTTTCTTAGTTCTTTTTAATTCTCTTCTTTCTTTCTTTACATTAAGGAGGTTTTTCCCTTGGCCTCCATTGATGCTATTTGGACCAAGCCTTAACTGCCTCCTTCATCAACTATAGATTCTTCAACTTCCTGTTTATTTTCTTTAGGATTATCTCTTCTTCTCAATCCAGGCAACTTCAGAGAATGAACTCTTTCTTTCTTTTTGCCCTTCCTTGGTCTTTTGCCCTTTGAACATCACCTTTCTACCCTTGATGGAAAAAACATCTTTTGCTTGATTCATCGTGTAGAGGACACTTCCGTTTCATTAGTAACTCATCTATTTTTGTTTTATGTATTCTTTCTCTTCCATAGGAATCACAGGCTTCTAGGGTTGGGAAGGACTAAAAAATGATCTTCTCAGTTTACAAATGAGAAACTGGCCCAGAGAGGATCAGTAATAACCAGTTCAAGGCAACAGAAGTTAAAGTTAACCCAAAATACTTTCAACATATTTGGGTGGCTTTATTGCCTAAAATAATAGTAGCTAGGCTAATGATGCTTTCCTTACTTATTCTCCTTTTGTTTGTAATGTTTTTAATGTATATGCTGCTGAACATTATGCCTTAAGTCATTTAAAATGCTAACTAACGATTTTTATAAAATGCTTGCAAAGGTTAACATGGCACGCTTCATAGAACACATATATTGGGTTGTCAGAAAAGTCATGACGCATTTTTGCAACGAAAAACATAGAAAAAATACGTCATGACTTTTCTGACAACCCAGTAATCCAGAGCACACCACTCCTGTTGACTTCCAGGAATTTGGAAGGGAGGTCCTAAGACTAGAAGTACCTTAGATTAAGGCAAACGAAATCTCTGAGCACTGCCTCCTGAAGGCAGGCCCCGTCTGCACCTTCCCCCCCACCAGGTTCTCATCCAGGAACACACCTGTCAGGTGTATTAAAGGTATTACCCTATAGACTTGAGAGCCTACAGAGAGACAACCCTCAAATACCGGGGGTGCCAAAAAATGTATACACGTGACTTGTATTCATCTTTTGTTATTGGTATACATTGAGTATTACAATTTTAATACACTTTTTTTCCTTTCTTGAAATATGTATACATTTTTTTGGCACCCTCTGTAGTTTTCAGGTGTGAACAAAGGACGACTACGTCATCAAATGGATGTACTCTAAGTATTGCTGAGAGTCCTGGTGTGAGACAGATGAGGTTGGGGAGAAACGTATCTAAGTTGTACAGTTTGTTTCTGTAGGACTAGATTTGAACAACGAACGAGCTAATTAAATCATTAGAAAGTCAAGAAGAGGTTAGCTAGAGAGGCAGTTTATCTAGCGAGGTTGATTTTTCACAAGTTTATAATTCATGTCACTTCTTAAACAGATACAAGTGTACTTAAGTTTGTTTGCTAGGAGACAAACAATCCAGGTGGTTGACCTTCTCCATATTGGGCCCCCATAATCTCCAGATACACTAACCACATCAGTGTGTACCAGGAAATAGGCCATGGCCTTGGAGCCAGCACTCACTTGTTCCTCTGTGCCCCTCCATTGATGGCACGTAGGGTTAGATAGTGCAGATTTCTTCCATTGAAAATGCCATTTGGGTAGAGGGGCTGGGGAGGAACTCCAGCATGTAGGAGGTACAGGGTCTTGCCGTGTTCCTGGCCTAGATATGGCTCCCACAATCCATTGTTCTCACCACAGCCTAGAGTCTGGACATTTATTCACAGAAACTTTAAAGATGCTTAAAATTAGACCATTTGAGTTTTAGTTTTCTTCTTTATGATCTTCCTTCTTACATATCTAAATAGAAAAAAAATAAAACCTACTTCCCACAAGCTATTTGAAACCTAAAAGGGCTATGAAGATGTGTTCATTTTACCCAGTTTTTAACACAGTTAAGTCACACACGTTTAATGGTCTCGTGCTAACCACTCTGTGTTTATTTTTCTAACAGATGTGTGCATTGCAATGTTGTGTACTCTGATGTGGCTGCCCTGAAGTCTCACATTCAAGGTTCCCACTGTGAAGTCTTCTACAAGTGTCCTATTTGTCCAATGGCGTTTAAGTCTGCCCCAAGCACACATTCCCATGCCTACACACAGCATCCTGGCATCAAGATAGGAGAACCAAAGTAAGTCACGCTGCTTTTGACGTTTACGCCGCTGCTTTATCAGTGATTTGGAGGCAGGAGTAGTGCTGTGGAATAGAATTTAAGATAGGAAGAATGATGCCACTATGCAACTTCTGATGCTCAGAGCTCCCCAAATCTTTCAGTTCTTTCCAGGTGAGGTCTTTGTCCCAAAATGTCGCTTATTACTTATGCTCTTGTCATCAATTTTTAGTAAATGAGTGAATATTTATCAATTTTGTTCTTAAGGAGATTTTAACAAGTTCTAGGAAAACTATAAAAACTGTCAATCTTTCCATTTTCCCATAGTTGCGTTCTTAGGGGATACACTGTTCACAGTGACATTTATAAGATGAAGTCAACTTCATTTATAAACACCAGTTACTGAATTTAATGTCGTACGTAGCCAGTGTATGTCCTTGACTAGTAAAACTAAGTTTCATTTTTGCCTGAATCTCACTCTTAATATTGTCAGTTTTTGCTTTTTTGTGTCTTTCATAATGAAGTGGTGCTTTGGCAGACAATTATGGGCTGCCTGTCTGTGGTAGAGGCAGCTCAGCAAAGAGGAGAGAGAGTGGGCCCTGGAGTCAGAACCCTGCCGCCCACCCACCAGCTGTGAATTCCGACTGTTACTTCCTGTCTCCAAGTCTGGCTTCTCCCCTGAAAAGGGAGGCAGTGCTTATGTCCCAGGGTGTGTGTACGGATATGTGCCTGAGGTGCCTGGCGCACGGTCCGTACATCTGGAGCACACAGGGGCTCTGTAGCATCTACCCCTTCCCACCTGCCTCCTGTACCCCACATTGTGGACGTGGACCCAGCACTGGACTAGATGCTCATGGTTACATTCATTTGTTTCCTGTATTATTTAACACAACGTGGAATTTGATCATTATGCGAGGCTAGATTTGCAACCTCAAATCTATTGGAGTGTTTTTGCCTGTAACTCCATAATCAAGGAAGTATCGGGGAAAGAGTTGCCATATTATATTGTCTGGCTTTTATTGTAACATTTAGTTGTGGGGCAGTGTTATTGACTAAACACTATCGAAGTGACTCTGTTTGTTAAAAAACTATGATAAAATGGAATTGTGTTCTACTAGGACCTTCACTTTGCTCCTTGTAAATCCTCAAAATGAGACAAATTACAAATGAGAGGATCCACATACAACCTGGTGTGTTGACTCCAAAGTTGGACGTTAAGCCGTCGTCAGTATTTATGGTAGGGAGGCTTCCAGACACCAACGTAGGGTTTTTCTCCCCGTGAATATAGTTTTTGATTTGAATCTTTATTCAGACAAAAAAAAAATTATTCACTGAAATGTGTGTGTATGGAATCTGGAACATGCTGTTACCTGGAAATACGTGGCAGCAAATGATTAAAAGAAGCTAAAACATCCCTCAAATTTGAGTAGTGTATAGGAAAACATTATTCCAGTATTTCCTTAACATGTTTTTTTTACTACAGTGGTTCTTGAACAAGTACCAAGCCTAAAGATGGGCATCGATCGCTGTGTTTTAAACTATAAAAACTAAAACAAATTTACAAATGAAATGCAGCAAAACTTCCTCATCTGTGACCTTTAAGTCAAGAGCATTGACTCAGGGTGACAGCCCACGCTTGGCTGAATTGAGGCCTCGCCCACAGCCCGGCGAAAGCACCAGGGGCTGCCCCTCGGGCTCTGGTTGTCATGCCTGCACTGCAGTGTGCCCCGAGCTCGTTTCCCTGCCACCTTTCCCTGCTTGGCCTCCTGTAAAGCCTCCTTCCTGTGCCATACTGGAAGGCCCTGTGGCCTACATTTAACCCCAAAACTCCCTTTTGACATGAAATCCATCTCTGTTCTGTTTATGTTAGCCCCAAATAAATCAGCAGCCCCCACTTCAAAAGCACCTCAGGCGCTGAACTCTCCTAGCAGTATGGGGTTGACAGAGGGTGTATGCAAATAAGTAAACATTATGCAAATGATTTACGTTCATTTTTAAAGCTCAATATGATTTCCCCACCTTCTTTAGAGACTGGATGAAAGTCTGAAAAATACCCATAAAGCCCTGCAGTCCCCTTGCTCAACTTGAAAAGCACGATCCCAGATTTGTATTTAACAAGCATTTATGTGGTGGTACTGTGTGCCAGGCACCCTTCTAGTACTGTGTTCCTTGTTTCCCAGTGTATGCTCAGGCATGTTTCCTCGCCATGTAAAAGGAAACTTTGAATACCCGTTAGTCTTTTCTGGACAACTTGAGATCATTTTTAGTGTCCGTTACTGGATTTTATGGTGATACAGTTTCGTGTCTGTTTTTATATTTTCCTTGACATCTGATGAATAGCGGTTCCTTTTGCTGCTTTGTGCCTTCCTTGCATTTGCCACTTCTAAATGTATATAAGTGGACAAATGAGAACTCCAAAGTTAAGAATCATATAAGAGACAGAGTTTTTGAACAAGTTCCTAAGAAATAAAAGAGGTGCACAGTTACAGTAGCAGCACGGTAGAGGACCTGGGAGTTGGACGAAGCTGACCTTGAACCTGACACTTACACGGCATGGCGTCAAGCACGTTGCCTAACCTCCGAGTCTCGGTCCCATCTGTGAAGTGGCGGTAGTGTGAACTCCCCTAACGGAGGTGTGGGCATTGATGATGCTCAGGATGGTGCTTTACACCTTGTTAGCTTCAGCCGGTGGTGGTGGTGGTGGTGGTGATGGAGGACGTTTGGGATTTCAGAGCTTAGAATCCTTTGTTCATTTGTTTCTATATCTGTGTCAAGGGGAGCACTCTGTTCTGGAGAGTTTGCTGTAAGTTGGACCTGATGTGGGTATCGGGCTTTAGCTTTCTATTTCTTCTTTCCTTCCTCCCCTGCTGCCCCCCCTCCGGTCTCTTTCCCTCCTTTGTTACAGTCTAGTTACCCTGTCATTCATTCGATCATACATCCAGGATTAAGCCAAACATTTGGCTTTGCGATCCCCACACCCCTGGGAACCTAGCACACTCACTTTCTCACTGTCTCCTCCCTGTGTCCCATCCCGTCCCGTCCTGTCCCCGCCATGGACTAGGTCTGTACAAACTGGTCTCACTCCTCTGCCCGGCCAAGCTCCCTGTGGTTTCCCATTGTCGCTGGACAGTTTGCTCTGTCTTCATACTCTGTACACTGTCCCTATGCCTGTGAGGTTCATGGTACCTTTATTTGGGCTTTGTTTTCACGTTAGCACCAGTGGGTTTTTTCTTTTTTCCTTTTTTTTGTTGTTGTTTTAAATAGTTTCTATCCTACAGAAAAATTGGAAGAACTTTCTAGAGAACTCTTGTTTCCCCTTCACCCAGATTCCCCAGGTGTCAGCATGTCCTTTTGCTCCATCATT
Organism: Hipposideros armiger; assembly: GCF_001890085.2. Lineage (NCBI taxonomy): Eukaryota > Metazoa > Chordata > Mammalia > Chiroptera > Hipposideridae > Hipposideros > Hipposideros armiger. The sequence goes on from NW_017731402.1 coordinate 4,086,395, forward strand.
TCACTCTCTCTCTCTCTTTCTCCTATTTAGGAAGCATGGGCATCATGCCATAAATATTTGCGTGTGTTCTGCCTCTGCTCCCATAAAGGACACTCGTGTGCATCACCACCCTCTGGCCTCCCAATCATGAATCAGTGTTGATTACATTCCCGTCCAATCCATAGAGCCCATTAAAATTTCTCCAATGGTTGAGACAGTGTCATTTGAGAAATGTCTGGTCCAGAATTCTATCCAGGAGTACGTTTTACATTTAATTGCACTCTCTCGTCCGTGGTCTCCCATCTGGAACAGCCGCTCAGCCTGTCCCCTCTCATGTCTTTGGCTATCCAACAAATGATACAGGCCTTTCATAACGAGGATGACCCTCCCCGGGTCTGTCACTGCTCCCTCAGAGCTGGACTTGGGACATGTGCTTTTGGCTGGAATCTCCACATTGTGTCACATTGGGGACATGCAGTGCCTACCTGTCCTTGCAGCGGTGATGTTACCAACCTCCATCATCTAGTCAGACTTCTGCCAGACTTCTCCCCTGTAAAAAATCACCATTTCCCTTTATATTTGTTAGCTGTTTGTGGGGCGGAATTCCGCTGTTATGCTGCTAACCTGGTCCTCAGAAAATTGCCTCAGTAAAAAGATTCTTTGCTGCTTTATACTATCTTTGCTAATAATATTAAGTAAAGGCAACAAATCCAAACAAACAGAACCCTACTCCCAAGGAATGTAGCATGAATAAAATGAACCGTGCCATTCTTCATGAAATAGTTATTTCGGAAAACGTAAGACAAGAATCCTGAAAACATTCTTAGCTTAACCAGTAAATCTTAGTTTTTTTCTGGAGGCTATTCTTATTTTCTGATTGCTGTATGCTAATTAAAGAAAAATCGGGAAATATAGACAAGCAGAATAATAAAAGGAATGCATATATTCAGTGGAGATGATGACGGTTATATGCCTTCTGTTTCTTTTCTATGCCTTTTAAAATTGTGGTCACATCATACATCTGTCTTGTTACATGTGGTTTTAATTTTCATGAAAATCTTACCATGTCATTGGTATATGTCTGCAACATTATTTAAAAAACTTTTTTACATAGTTGCTCTTATCGAATTACTTATATTACTAGACTATTTACAAATCTAAGCTATTTCAAACAGTAAGGAAATGAACGTCTTTGTCGCACCTGGTAAAGTTAATGATGACACATCATTACTGTACCACCTTTGAGCTGTCTGGTGAAGTCCTGTAAAACTTTGTCAGATCTTAAAAAATACCCACGTCCCAATCAAGGGTGCTTGTGCTCTGTGCCAAAGTAACTAACATGTCAAAACCCTGTAAAAACGTGTCACTCCAATTAAATTTATAAATCGTATGTGTAAAAAAGAAAAACAAGTCAAATCTGTAATGTTTTGACAGAGAAATGAGGTGAGCTTTGAGGGTATATGAGAAGTACTCTCTTAAGAAGACCCCGGGAGGAAAGACAAGTGGATCCAAGAGGCATTCTTTTCTTTAGCTTCGCTGCAGAAATAGCAAATGAAATCCCAACTTTTCCGTTTTCATCTCTGACTTTCCTCTTCCGTCGGTGTTTCTCTGTCATTTCCCTAAGCTGCTCCCTCCGCTTCTTTTTGCCTCTTCTCACTCCTCTTCTAAGGACACACAGGTCTTCTGGGGCCTGTCCTAAGGAGCAGGATGACCTGGGACGGTTATTGTCATCTGCAGCTCAGCCTTGATGTATCGCACACGAATACGTCAAGGGGCAGATGTGGACAGATGTGCTCACACGTCACCTGTCAAGTTCACTGCAGGCGAAGGGTGTAGCTGGGAGTGTAGGACCTTTCACTCCTGCAGACGACACTCTCCTGAGCTTCAGTGGAAGGTGATGGATAGAAAGGATTCTGTTCTCAGGGTTCAGATCTGCAGAACTAACTTAAGGAGGCTGCTTGGTAGGAACATGTTCGGTACGGGAAGGGTTTGCCAAGGACAGAGTATTTTAAACCATTTAAAGCACAATAGGCATTCCGATGTTGAAATACGGCTTTTCTTTTCTGCAGGGCTTTCTGTGTTAAGAACACATGTTGATATTTAAGTGCAAAATTGCTACTAAGTCTAAAAGAAAACTTGGAGCAAGTAACAGTTTGTGCCTTATAGGAGTTGAGTGGGCCCACTTAGTTCATTAAACCAAAATCTTTTTCAAGTTAGGGGACTACCCTTGAATTATGTTTTTTGTCTGATCTTAAAAACAAACCTGAGGGAAAAAAAAAAAAAGGAAAAACCCAAAAGAATCAAGGGTGCTTTTGCTGGGTTTTAAGGTAACTAACAAGTGAAGACCTTATAGAAACGTGTCAGTTGCAGGTCTGTAAGTCTCAAAATGGTCATTGATTTAGACTTCTAAGCAAGTGTGGGTGGTAAATGCATCTTAACCCACGATGTTAAGATTGATCCACACCTGAGCCATCCTCACGGCCTTCAAAAATTTGTTTCAAAGCTAAACTGTTTTGTTCTTTTTATGGTGTTTATGTGTTCCCCCTGCTTCTGCCTCCTGAATTCTTGAGGTGAAATAAAAAATTGCAGTTGCAGTTCCTGTGGCTGGAGAGAAGAGGGTCGTCTGACACTTGCATGCGCTTCTCTGTTGCAGAATAATATATAAGTGTTCCATGTGTGACACTGTGTTCACCCTGCAAACCCTGCTGTATCGTCACTTTGACCAACACATCGAAAACCAGAAGGTGTCTGTTTTCAAGTGTCCAGACTGTTCCCTTTTATATGCACAGAAGCAACTCATGATGGACCATATCAAGGTGCGTGCTGATCTCCCCTGTCCTTTCCGTGAATTCCAGATCCATTCGTGGGCGATACATCAAGGCTGAGCCGCAGATGACAGTGGGTGCTAGCCGTGGGTCAAGAGCAATTACGTGTTGACATCCTCCTCTTACTTGACCGAGGGATGCTTGTTACGCCCCAGTCCTGATCTGCATGCCATGAAAGATCAGCGCAAAGTAACAAATGCATGCACTGACATTAAGAGAATAATAGAGCATTTTGGGGGTTTTTTCCTGCATGTGAAAATGATGACAGTGAAGTTTACTTTTTTGAGCAGTTGGTTTTGTTTAGGATTCAGAAATAGGGACTCTGACAAATTGTGTAATTTCTATAAATATTGGTGTATTTAGAAAATGAAGGTTTTTCCCTTAAAAATTACGTAAGCAGTTCAGTGATGCCCCTGGATCTTTAGTCTTTTTTTTCTTTCTTTTCAGGTAAATTGACTGTGAGATGGTCAGGGTACATACAGCACAGTGTCTGTCACCTGGTGGGTGTTCAGTTACTGAAATGAATAAATGTCCAGTTTGGATAACCCACTCTGCAACCCCAAAGGGGCGATTTAAATCTCTTTGCAGCCTTTTAAGCTCGCTAAGGACAGCTTAGTCCTAGCCTCTTAGCCATCCACTGTGATAGGCTAAGCAACTTGATTCCTGTGTGATTAGGTGATAATATCCATCCGCTCTCAGAGATTGTATCCATTGCTCTCAGAGATTAAAGTGATTTCACTTAAAAAAAAACAACAACAGACCCAATATTATCATGAACGCAGTCTCTTAAATTTTTTCTTTTTTTAAATATATTACACAAAATGGCCAGTTTAAAGAGCAAACCTAGTCCCATCTTAGTTAAATGAACAGACTGGTAATCTTGGTGTTTCCTGTGCTGAGTGTATGTGGGAAAATCAATTCTAAAATAATGAATCTGTATTTCACTTGTTAAAAAACATTTGTTTTTAATAATCTTATTTTTACTGAACAGTATGAAAATAAAATGACTAAGTTAGAAATTCTCACCTTAGCACCCATTCCTTCCCTCTCTCTTGTCACAGCAGAGTTTTTTGCTGCTTTCCTGTAATTTCTCTCACACAATAAGGTTATCTTATAAAAGAATACTTTAATGCTTTACCCTCAACTTTTTAGTTAGTAAATATGTATTTTCCTAGAAACTTAGGGAAAGCTTATTAGAAGTTTTGGGGTTTTGTTTTTCGGGGGGTTTTAATGGTCAAAATGTGGCTTCTGATTTGCAAAACAGTTTAAACACATGGTGGAAAGGAAGCCAGAGCCCACTTTCTGGCTGTCAAGACATCATGTCTCGCCCCAGACTTTCTCTTTGCAAAGGAACATTGGACATGGAGCTCAGGCCCTTTTCATAGGGTAGACCTGTAACCTCTGCTCATGAGAAAACTCTAGAACCCCCATACTCCCCTCTGGGGTAACCCAGTATCGAAGGTTGGCTACTTCTTGGTACTGTTCAGAGAAGACCTGACCGTGAGAAAGTGGTGGAGAGGACACTGTCACTCGAGCACTCAGGAAGGAACATGGAGTTGGTCTTTGTGTCCGAGTCTCTGTGGCCTGGGAGGCCTCGACGTGCTGATGCACCTCCGGAAACGGGTGTCCTGTCGTGTCTTTCTGTAGGCTCAGTAACACAGAGGCGAGCTGCAGGCCTGAGTACGGATCTAGAAGGCCCGATTCAAACACAAATTGTACATTGAGGCATAGACTTTTTTGCTTCCGTGTGTTGTGTGTTTTTTTCTTTTCTTTTCTTTTCTTTCTTTCTTTTCTTCTCTTTCTTTTTGGACTCCATACTTCTAGAACACAAACAAAACAAAAACCAAAGCAAGCCAGTCTCTAGAAGCAAAGTGTGCTAAGTTTACCCCAATAGAATTTGACATCCTGTGCGTTTAAGTTGAAGATAGCTGTTGAGGTTAATGAGAATAAACAGCTCAGCAGTTTCAAAAGGCTTTTTGAGCACCTACTCTGTATAGTTCACAAGTCTGGGCGCTGTCAGTAAGGGATGGATTAGCACAGGGTGTCGAGACATCAAAATCACCGCCCAAAACCCCAGCAAAAATCCAAACTGCTACAGACATTCTGAGCATCTTGAGCACCTACCAATATGTTACCTTATTGAAATGTTTCCAGGTAGATATGAAAATAAGTTGTTCTTCCCCAGAAACGGTCTGTTGCCAAGAGGACTCACTGCGGTAATCTGGGTAAGGATAGAGTGCCAGCAATAATTCGGATTCAGTACAGAAGGCTTTCTTTAAAGAATTTTAAAATGGCACAAGCAAATAAGTTTTTAAAAATAATGTGGAACTAGAAATGCATATCTAAAAGCAACCATAAAAGTTAATATTTCTTTATCTCTTTTAAAATTTATTTTTTAAATTATAGTTGACATTTAAATAATACTTTAAAATTTTTTTTCAATTATAGTTGACATTCAATATTATTTTATATTCGTTTCAGGTGTGCAGCATAGTGGTTAGACATTTATATGAAGTGATCCCCTCAATAAGTCTAATACTCACCTGACACCATATGTATTTATTACAATATTATTGACTATATTCCCTGTGCTGTACTTTACATCCCCATGACTATTTTGTAACTACCAATTTGTACTTCTTAATCCCTTCACCTTTTTCATCCAGCCCCCCTGAGGGTTTCCGGTAACCCTCAGTTTTGTTCTCTCTATCTATGAGTCTCAAATAATATTTCTTCACCTTTTTTTTTTTTTCCTTCACCTTTTTTAAAGCAGATGTTTTGCTTAGGTTTTCTTCTTGATATATTAAGAAATATTTCTGAATGAATATAAAATCGCATTTAAATGTCTAATGTATTAAGATAGTCCACCTGTACTTTCTTTTAGCGGTGTGACTTGTGATAGGTCTTTCCTTTCTTTTTATAAAATGTAGTCTATGCACGGAACATTGAAAAGCATTGAAGGGCCTCCAAACTTGGGTATAAATTTGCCTTTGAGCATTAAGCCTACAACTCAGAATTCAGCAAATCAAAACAAAGAGGATACCAGGTCCATGAACGGGAAAGAGAAATTGGAAAAGAAATCTCCATCCCCTGTGAAGAAATCAGTGGAACCCAAGAAAGTGGCCAGTCCTGGGTGGACGTGTTGGGAGTGTGACCGCCTGTTCACGCAAAGAGATGTTTACATTTCCCACGTGAGAAAGGAGCACGGAAAGGTAAGAGTGAATGCCGCGTCCCCTTCCCCCCTCAGGGTAAGGAAGAGCGCTGGACTCACAGACCTCCACGACCTGGCTCCATCAGTATTAATAGGGTGACCTCAAACCTCACTCAGTGTTTCTGAGCCTGTTTCTTTATCTGTAAAGTGGGCATTTCCTAGTCCTTCCTACCCTGTTCTGTGACTTTGCTAATAATTGCCTTTACTTGCTCACCCCAGGGCTGGCAGTGAGCTATCTGCCACACCTGTGAGGATACTGAGAACACAGGTAAACCCAAGTTAAAAACGTTTCAATTACCTCTTAGCCCCATGACAAGGAAGGAAGAAAGCAGGGGAGGAAGAAAGTGGATGTTTTGAAACTGCTAGTAGCATTTTTATGACTATGTGATCATTTCCTGAGCTTGGTAGTGGGAAGAGGGACCTTCTAGGGGAAGCTCTTTTAACTCAAAATCACTGCAATTTCTAAGTTGCCATATGTATATTTTTCTCTTTTTATAATAAGTACAGATCTCTAACAAGGAATTTTTAAAAATGCCCATTATTACACTTAATAAAACTTGCAAGATTATTTCTTAATATTATTATGATCATCTTAAAATTGGTTTGTTCTGGGCAGACTCTAGAAAGAGTTTGCATGACATTTGGTTGTTGTATAACTTACATCTCTCTTATTCTATGACAATTTTATTTTATTTTTTAATGTGCTATTGAGTTGTTGGAAAAACTGGATTATATGCCCTATAGATTGTTCCCTGGATTTGAGTAATGGCTTCCTTTTGACACTGTTTAACTTGTTTCTCTTTCTCTAAAAATGCCTAGAAATTTGGTTAGATTCAGGTTGAACTTTTTTAGGTAAGAATATGTTATAGGTGCTGTATTCTGTTTGTATCACATCCCGAGGCACATAATACCACTTGTTCCACTTTTACTGATACTAAGATTGATTAGTGTTTTCAGAGACGTTACACTTTTAAAGGAACCATTTTATTGCTTTAACTTAAGCCAATAAAACCAAATAGTTATCCTTGGGGAACGTATGTAAAGAGAGCATAAGAATTGGATTGTAATTAGTATATACTAGATCCTTGAGGAGTTTGTTACATTAAGTGCTTTAATCTAATTTGTACTATTTGTTTGAGCTACTCGTGAAGCTGACGTGTTTTACCTTGCTACCATCTAAATGATATAAACTTGCCTTTCAACATTAATCACAATGATCATTAATTGCAAAAAGCTGTTTTTGTTATATTTGGTCTAACTGTATTTAATTCAGTATCTCTCCATATCAAAATTGTTATTTATGGAATATATATGGCTTTAGTAACCCATTGCTTGTTTAGTCATCTCAACTTCAGGCTCCCCAAATAGGCCATAGCCTCTTCCAATGCTCATTGTAAATATTGGGTAGTTCTTGAGGGTCAATACTTGATAAACTGACTGTGTAAATTCACTACCAGTAGTTCTTTCAGAGTCTGATGTGGTGATTCTAGGAGAAGTCTTTTCTTGGCGCCCAAACTGGACTTCACAAAGGTTAAAACAGGAGCACGCCTTAGTTATCTAACAGTTCAATCCATTCATTTCTTATGCATTTGAGATTTCTGTAACCGACAGTTCAGAATTCTTTCTGTTCCTATATTTATTTTTTCCTAAACTATCTTCATCTTGCACATCTGACAACTATTGGATCTAGAATGTAAGATCAAATGTAACACTTACGTGTACTTAACCTATTTTCTTTGGCCTGAAGCATGGAGCCCACCCTGAACTGGACGCGTGTGCAGGCTGCTGTGCATGGGGCGTATACTTATGTTAGATGCAGCCATTCGTCACTGAGGAAGTGGTGGGCTTAGTCGGATTTTAGGATTAGCTTTGAAGAAGTTGAGGCACTTCCCTTTTGGAATGAGGCACATCAGATTAGATTACAGTTTCAATTCTGTTCACTCAGCCTCCCAAAAGAACTAACGGAGGGTGGGGGAGGGAAGAAAAGAAATGTCTTTATAAGCTGGGAAAATGAAAAGAATGTGGAACGTGAGTCAGAAACCAATCCATGAGTTCTGCTGTGCTGCATCAGACCGGCACCCTCCACTTCCACACATCCCAGCTACAGATGCATTTGTATCTCTTCCCATTCTGTTCTTCTCCCCTCCTATCAGAATACTTGTGTCACCTCTCTTGCACTTAAACCCCAAACTTCAAATCTCTGACACTGTGTCTTTTCTCTTCCCTTTAAACAGCCAAGCAAGCATCTTGCCATCTGCGCTTGACCACTCGCATTTACCCCCAGCCGACCTCCTTTGTCACCAAACCCACATCCCTTGTGACCTCATTGTTGAGTCCAGTGGACTTTTTTTTTTTTTTTTACTTTTCCTTGACTGGCCCCACTGCAGTATTTCACCTGATTGACAGTTCTTCCTAAAAGCATTTTCCACCCTAAGTGTTGAACACTACACTGTCCTGGGTTTTCTCACTGTTGCCAGAACACCCATCAGGTTTCTGTCCTAGAAACATTAACTCTGTCTCTCAGGGGAATTTCAATTACACCCATAACTCACTTTTCATGTAAATGTTCACATAACTTCCAAATCTCTGTCTCCAGCTGTGGTTTCTCGCCTGCATTCCAGGCCCCGAAATCTAACCACTTTCGGCTTCTTGGATAATTCACAGAAGCTTTAAGCCTGCCTGACAAGGACCCTACACACACCCCTACCTCCAAGCTTCTGCAGTCAAAGCTGGTGACTCCTTTCTTCTACCAACCCTTCACTTAATACCCTTTCATCCACACTTTTACTTTCCTTCAGGCAGCTCTCCGTTCTTGCCTGATTACTGCTCTCACTGTAGCCAGAAGGAGGTTTTTAAAGTGCAGTTCCAGTTGTGCAGTGTTATGTCCCATTGCCCCCAAAGTTGTCTGGTAGCTTCCTGGGTCTCCTCTGAGCCGCCCTTTCTCCAGCCACGTCCCTCAGGGTGCACACTGGACAAACTCAGCTACTGGAAGTGCTTTAAACACTGTGCATTCATTTGCCTCTGGGGCATTTCAGGTGATAGTCATTGGCTTCAAAGACCTTCCCTTCCAGGTGGCTAACTCCCCTTAGTCCTTTAGTTCTCAGCTTAGATGTCCCTTCATGTGGAAAGTCCTTTTTGGTCCCTCCCTCAGACCAAATCAAGTCCTCTCGCAGCTTTGTTCATGGCAGCACGTCCTTCTCTTATATGTACTCACCACTATATATGAAGGGTGCCTCTCCCATCAGACACTTTATGCTTTCTTCCTCTATTCAGTTTTCACCCATAAAGTCTTTGGGGGCTTCTGTCCCTAGCTCATAGTAAGCTGATCAATATTTCTTGAATTAGTGGATCAAGAATGGGCACTGAGTTGGAAGACATCGAACCCCTTTGATACGTCACTTGCTCTTCTTTACAATGGGAGTAATACCTGCTTTAGTGACCGCAGGGTCCTGTGTTGTAGGTGGACCTAGGGGGACCTGCACGGGAGGTGATAAGCAGCCCAGTCCTTTTGGGTTTATGATGAGGTACAAATATGAAACGTGCTGCACACATAAGGGGTTGGAAAATTATATTTGGCGGAATGTCTCAGGAGAGGAGAGTTTTCCTTTACCAGGCTAGAAGTTACTGGAAAGATCTGATTTTCCTGGATTTCCCGGTGAAATACCACTATGTATTATGACAGTATGTAAATGTTCTGAACCAGTGAACTGTGACCGTACACCTGATTGACGATGGTGGCAACTTGTGCTGAACTGGTAGGGTGGTGACAACGACAGGGCAGCTAACACTGATTGAGGGCTTGCCATGGGCAATGCACTGTTTGTTACCTCATTTATCCTTGAAACAGGCTCATGAGGTAGACACTATTACTGATCCCATTTTATGGACGAGGAAAGGAAGCTTAGGAAAGGTTCAGTAATTTATTAATATTACCCCAGGCTCTACAGCTTGTAAATGGCAGATGTGGGATTCAGTCCAGACTGCCCCAGTGCTGTGCTGATGGCTACTCCTTGCGGAGTAGAAAAGCTCGGCATTTCCAAATATGCTTAATTTTAGTCTCATTAAATCTTTCAATATGGATTTGGAACAGTTAGCAAATATATGACTTTCCACCCATCGTCACTTTAATTTAGGCATTCCGTCGTGGCTAAAGTTGTTTATGGCATCATTGCATAAACGAATGTGTGTGCGTGCTTTTGGAAGCATGCAGTGTGTCATAGTCTTACATTCTTCACTTGAGACCTGGTGTCTCACTGGAGTGCGTTATAGTTGTGGGTAGAAGAGCTTTGGTGTCATTAATTTATCGTGTAAATCTTCTTGCGGAGTCCTGGATGCTTTGGAGCAGCTGGTATGGCTTAGCCACGGCCTGGGATGTGTTTGGGGGATGGATGGATTGTACACAGGCTGTTCCTGCAGAAAGAGAGGTTTGGGAACCTGGAGACATGCACGAGAGTCCCCTGCCCGACTCCCAGAGTTCTAGAGCAGAGGTTCTCGGTCAGTAATGTGGAATGAATGAACCAAAGTGCTGGTTAGCTAGGCTGCTTTGGGCCAGCAGTGTGGCCAGTCACGGAACAAGAGATTACACCTTTCATCTTGCTGCCTGGCAGGTGGGAGCCTTTAGCCAGAATGATCGGCCGAAAGGGAGTGGATTAACATGGACTTGTTAGCAGGTGTTAGAAATCACGTCACGTGCTGGCACGACAGTACCAGGTTTTCCCTGCGTGTGAAGGGCAGCTCCTGTGGTACTCTTTGCTGAAAAGTCGGTCCCCTGCAAGGCGAGGACGCAAGAACCGGGTAGAGCTGGCTGCTTACCGCCACCAGGGTGACTCAGATGTTTACAGACCCGTGGGTGTTTGCAGTGCATCGCCCGCTAGGGCTGCCGTTACTTTGGAGACGGAGGAAGAGGCTTCTTCCCTGGACTCTTCCTGTTTATGTTTTGTGTGGTGCTCAGGCTGCGGAGGGAGAGGCTCCCTGATGCCAGGCTAGTGTCGTCGTCCGACAGTACAGGACAGATACGAGACTTGGCCCCACTCTCCTGCTTTGGATGAATGTATTAGGACTTGCTGGCATAAGAATGTTCTTATTAAAAACATCGCCCGCCGCCAGTGACTGACCTCCGTCACTGTCACAGACGAGCAGCTCGGCTTCTGTCTGCCCCACGGCCCTGCGGCTGCGGTGGGCCTACATCCTGGTCCTCTTTCTCCTGCTCTTAGCTTGTGTGAGGTTTGATTCTGCCATCTCTTTGTACTGCTCAGAACCGGAAGCTTACCTTGTAACAAAGCTTTGGCCTCGCCCTGTTCCCTGCCCCAAACCCAGACTGATGTCCCCCAGTTCCCCTCCCCTTGTTACCTGTCAAACCCCAGCCCCTTCCTGTGCCCCAGGCTCCCTCCCGCTCCAGCATCCTGACAGGTAGAGTAGGTGCGGATCCCAAGGGACCTAGGGAGGAGGTGGAGAGCAGCTCCTTCTACGACGACGCGAAGGACCCTGCTTTGCTGTGGGAGTAGGTTTCTTCTTTGAACGGGTGCTGAAATCTTGTCAGGCCTCAGGATATTGGCCCAGTCTTGTGGTTCTGCTGTGACGTGGGTCAGCTTTTATGTGTCTGCCCAGGAATGCGACATTAATTTGTAATTTCTTTAGGAAAATGTGTTCCTAAATCCAACTGGCAGACTTGATTTTTAGAATGTAAGTATGTAGCCCATGATTGTGTCCGTAAGTCCAAAACAACCAGACAATAATATCACATGCCACAAGTGGGGACGTCTGAGGAAATCAAAGGCCATTCTGGCCGTGGCGGACTTACTGAGGAATCGTGAAATCGACAGCCCCGGAAAGTGACTGAGAGATCCTGAATTCCCACTCAGTGTAGATGAGAAGACTTCAGACCCAGTAGGACTGCAGGTCATTTTTCAGGATTTCACCCCTTTGCCAAAGGGTGCCTCAGAACCTAGAATGCCACCTTCTGCCTCAAAGCCAGCGTGTGGGGTTTTGAAGCGGCCACCCCAGGTTATGAGTAGGAATAAACTTTCGTTTGGCAGGAGAAGAGCCAGGGCCTCGGTGAGACCCGAGCAAGGAGGAAGAGCCTGTCTTACTCGTTAATTCAGCAAGTCCACGTACATGCCCGTATGTGCTACGCGTGGTGCCACACATCACACGAGATGGAAGGGTCGTTCAGGGAAGACAGAGGCTGTCCACAGAGTCGTACCTTTTCTTCAGATCCACTCAAAGCCAAGTACAGTAATGCCTTGGTTTGCGAGCATAATTTGTTCCAGAAACAAACTACTCGTATTGCAAGACATTGCTCATTTACCACGTTAAAATGTATTAGGAATGTTTGCTCGTCTTGCGGAACACTCGCAAACCAAGTTATTAGCAATCCAAGGTTTTACTGTAATTGTAAGACTGGGATCAGGACCCAGACAAGAAACACAGAAGAGCGTTTCAGTAGCCGTGTTGGGTTTTGTTCTCACACGGCAGCTCAGACTGGCTTCCTGGGAGCGTTCCGTGGTATCACGTGTTCTCCATCAGATTGGATCTTTGATTATACCGACCAGCAGTACCTCGTTAATACAGCTTGTTTAGACAGCTGGAAATTTAATATATCGTGTGGGACTAGCACAAATAAGAAAATAACTGTCATCAGTCAGTTTTAATCTTAGCCTTTTTATATTTATGTTTGCTTATTTACTTTTTTTTAAATTGGGGAACAGTGTGTTTTTCCAGGACCCATCAGTTCCAAAGTTGAGCAGTTGTTTCATTCTAGTTGTGGAGGGTGCAGTTCCGTGGCCCATGTGGGGATCGAACCTTGGTGTCCGGAGCACTACACTCTAACCACCTGAGCTAACCAGCCACCCCATACCTTTTAAAGTTATTAACTGATTTCTTGCAGATTATCTGATATAAGCAGTGCTTATCTTTAAAACGACTAGTTTCTTTTGTCTTGATTTGTGGACATAATATTAGAAAGAATCTACTTAGGTCTTCAGACAGTATATTTTAACTTTTTGTTCTGTTGCAATATTTGTCCTTTTACAAAATGGTGATCAAAAGTAAAAAAATCTTTCACAGTGACCTCTGTTAGATTGCTTTTTAATTAAAAAGGACAAAAAGATTGTATTAAAAATCACATTGGAAGAAAAACATTCTATATATTCCTTCCAGTGGTCCCACCTTGAGGACTAGATTCTGGAAGAACAGAAATAATAGAGAAATAATGTATCACCATTTATAGGCATATATTTTCGGAACCAAGAAGCCTTAGAAGATAAGACAAATCCTTATAAGTAGACGAGGAATGAAACTAAACCAGACGCAGAAGAATTTGGCAGCAAAGTTTTTTTTTTTCATACTCATGTGGTCTTTGATTCCTGAATGTCTTAAGAGTCAGTGAAATACGGCAGCATTTCCCACACGAGGGCCTCGAGGAGTGGATGGCAGGACAGAAGAGGCATGGGGCCTGTTTAGGGCCTGTAGCAGGACCCCCAGATCTCTGCTGCATGTCACCACTAGTTAGCGGGGGTCCGTGCAGAGGTCCCAGGCTGACACGTGCCTGTGGTGACCCCACGACACCCTGGCAAGCATTTCTGAGTTTCGCCCACCATTCTGGCAGCCGCGTTAGGAAGTCAGGCTTCGTTCCAGCACTTTGCTGTTCCCATCGCCCAGTGTCAGATGCACCTCTGAGCACAGAAACTGTGGTGGAACCTGTTTCTTTCCCTTTTGCTCTGGGTTTGGCCTTTTGTTACTGTGCGTTTTATACAGTTCTGTGTCTTACATTTCAATTGTACGGTGTCCTCAGCAAACCAGGTAGTCTTTTGCCATAAAGTTAGGAGACTGGCTTTGTTGTTTTAAACAGGCATAACGATAAGCATATACTCATCCTTAAGCACACTCACTGTTCATTTCAGAGTTGTCACCTCAGTGCCACCACAGTACAACCTTATTGGTGGTACTCGGGACATGTTCTGAGCATGTCATATGAAAAAGAAATCATTCTCCTTACTTTAGAGTTATAACTTGTTTCTACCTAGATTGATTGCCTATTTTGTTAAATAGCTTTGGTTCTGAATGATTGAGGCTTGGTTCTGTTTTCTATGGAATGTGACACAATGGTCTACATTAGGATAAACAAGCTCTGTGGTTCACAGGCCGGCCGCCTGTGTTTGTAAATAATTTATTGGAACACAACCGCACCCATTCATTTATACATCACTGTCCATAGCTGCTTTTGAATGACAAGGTGGAGTAGTTGCAACAGAGACTTTATGGTCTGCAAAGCGTAAAATATTTACAATCTGGCCCTTTACAGGAAAAGTCTGCCAACCTGTGGTCTAAATTTATTCCCTGTGTTTAAATATTTCCCCCAAACACTCAGTTCCAATTTGTAGAAACTTGGATCATTTAGTACTGAAAAATTATTTTTCTTGGTGCTTGCACATGTATGTAAGTTGAGTTTCTTGTTCTGTGCTTGTCTAAATACCCACTCGTTTGTGTATTCTTGGCTATAGTGAGACAGGAGCGGGAACATCTCACTAACATCGTAGATATTAAATTCTCTCAATAAGGACTTTAGAGTTTATGATCCACAGTATTCCAAAGTTCAAGGGAAGGCTACGTGCCTGTGTAGGAGAGCATGGGTGGTTTGGGTAAACGGGTTTATTTCCTATGAATTACCATCTATAACTGTAGGTGATATTTATATAAAGGGAATGAAAGCTTTCTAGTTTCGTGGGCACATGCATACTAACTCTATCCAGATCTAACATGAATAGATAAAGAAACTTAAATACCTATGAAGTGTTATTTTTTATTTATCCCAGTGAAAATTTTCAAGAATTCTCAGTGGAAATTATGCCTTTTACTTATTTAATAGGTTTGCTGATGATGGTACATATTTCTTTGTGAATTTCTTTTTTTATATCAACTTCATTGAGTTATAGTCTGTAGGTAAGTTTAGCACATTTCTATCCTGTAGACAAACTATAGATTTTTTTAAACCTGTTCATGTTATCAGTCGACACTATTGTTAAGTCTTTGGTTTGTCTGGGCACTTGGATATTATAGGAAGTGCAATTATGAAACAGTTTAGGTTAGCCCATTCATTCATGCGTTGGGAGTGTTTAACTTTTAACCGTGTTTATTCTTTTGTACGAGCCTTTCTTCTATTCTATAAATATTTACCAAATTGTGTAGCATTTGATTTGGAGAAGTACAAATAAAGTGTAAAATATAATTCTTGCCCTGCAGATGCTTACAATTGGGTACGGGAACAAAAGCATAAATATTTTAAAAGCTAGAGCTAGCATGAGTTTGGGTGTAAACCAAGATTCTTGGGGGACTCACAAGGGAGACGTATAATTAAATACTAGGTGAAAGGTGCTTTCAGTTCAGATTGCAGCTCAGCTTTTATTAAGACCCGTAAATAGAGTAAGCAATAAAATACAGTCCAGCTTTAAAGAGGCTGGAGGCGGATAGAGTGAAATTAAAATTGTGTGTGATACATGGCAGAGAGGAGTTGGATTTCCACCTAAAGTCCGAGGAAGTGGAGGTTTGAGTAGCAGTGTCATAGGGAACCAGCATGGGTTGGCAGTTACCAGGGAAGGCTGCACAGAAGAAATAACTTCCTAAAGAGGTCTTCAGAGGATGCGCGAGAGGAATTGGCTCCGTGTACAGAGAGGACGTGGCACAAACCAGCATGACGTGCAGCATGACCACCAACGAGGAGCTCTGGAGGGCGATGTGCTAGAAAGGGTGTGAAGGGAGGTTGGGGCTGGTGACGTAGGCCAGTCGAAAGGCCTTACTCCCTGAAGCCACCGAGAGCAATAGCTGGGTTTTAAGCAGACGGGACATGTTGAGATGTGTTTCCAGTGGTTTGCTCTGGTAACTAACTGTGTGGGATGTGGGCGAGAGAAGGAGAAGGTGGCGGCTGGAGAGGTCAGGGGGTCCACCAAGGAGCTGAGGTGAGCTGCCCGGGCGGGGGGAGGGTTTGAATGAGCCCCAAGGAGAGGACAGGCTGTCTCAAGGGCAAGGAAGGAAGGAAGGTGTCATTGACTTCAGAAGACGTGAACTTGAGTGGCTTTGAATGGAAAGTTTATAAAGCTCTAGGAGATGTAGTCAAAATGCTGGGTTGAGGACTAGATGGTGAACGGTCTCGAGAGCCGAGACGTTTGGGTTCTGCCTTGCACATAAGGAGAGATGGTACAATGGGGACCCTTTCGCCTCTGAAGGCACGTACGTTGCCTGCCTCCCCTCCTCTGTCCCTCTTTACAAAGGGTGACCCCGTGTCCCTCATAAGGACAGCCCTCCATCTGTGCACTCCGTTTAGTCCCCTTGTTGACCACTAAAGGATGTCACCGCTACACTTGTCCCCTCTGTCCTGCATCTTCAGCTTTTCCCGATCATTCTCAAAATCATAACGCGTGCCCTGGTGCCTCTTAACCGTATCAAAACAAAACAACGTTCGTGACCCCATTCCCATTTCTCGGTCTCCCTGAAATGGTTTTCCATCCTGGTACTCCCCACACCTCTCCTCGCATTTAGGCGTTTGTCTCACCACTTCACCCAAACCACTCGAGCTCTCAGTGACTTCCATGTCACCAAGCCCAGAGGTCTTGGCTTTCTCAGGCATCATCTGACTTGACCTGTGTGAAGCAGTCGTCTGCCAGGTGACTCTTGAAACACTTCCTTTGCTCGGCCTCCAGGACACCCTTTTCTCTTGGTTCCCATCCAGCCCCCATGACAGCTCTTCTCGGCCTTTCTCATCTTTCTAGCTTATCAATGTTGATGTGTCCATTACTCTCACCAAGTTCTTGTCCAAGCTCATGATTTTAAAAGCCATCTGGATTCTAATGACTCCCAGATTTATAGCTCTGGCCTGGGCCTCTCCCCTGAGTTCCAGACTTGAATCTAACCATCGATTTAGCATCTCTGCTTAGATCTCCCCTGGGCCTCTCAAACTTAATGTATCCAAAATGTAACTTTAGATCCCTCTCCTTCCTTAAACCGGCTTCTCTCCTACTTTTCCAGTTAGTAACTGGTAACTCGATTCTACCAGGTGCCCAGGCCAGGGGGTTTGGAGTGAAACTTGACCCCTCTTTTTCTCTCCTGTGTCACCCACATCCAGCCAAATGCTACTAGCTCTCCACCTTTGAGATAGACACGAAACCCAACCATTTATTATCATCACCTTTACTTTCCAAGCCCAGGGTACATAATGTCTCCCTTGGATCATTACAGCCTCTGCTCTGGTTCCCTGCTTCCACACGGGGCAGCCAGACCCTGCCCGAACCCTGTAGTGTCCTCCCATCACACTCAAGGGCAACCCAAAGCCCTCACCGTGGTCCACACGGCTCCGACCTCCTTCCCGGCCATTTCCCTGCCCTCCCTCCATAGAAAACTGCAGAAAGGCTATGATTGGGCAGCTCGCTGGAATACAGATGGCTCAAGGATGTATACGCGTAGCTAGATGTTCAATATCACTATGCATTGAGGAAAAACAAAATAAAGTGCAATGTAATATTTTACCTGTCACCTTGGTAAAGTTGAAGAGTGGTGATCAGTGTTGAAGGCTCTTGGGGAATGAACCCCGACTTACACTGGGGGTGAAGCAAGAAGCTTCAAAGAGCCTCAACATTTGTATAACTTCTAAACTAGAAAGACTACTTTCTGAGGTTTATACAAAGGAGATAATTGGTTGACTTCAGAAATTTTTATTGGTAATTACTAAAAAGTTGAAACAACCTAAATCATTAATAGAAGATAGTTAAATTATGGTCCATTTATGAAACAGAACACGATGCATGCATTTCAGAATGTAGAAACATCACAATACGAGTAGCTGTACATGCATGTGTTTTACATGTGAAAAAAGTCAGGTTACAAGTCATTATGTATAATACAGGCCCATTCTTACAAATATACATAAGTATGTGTATTCAGAAGAGAAATGGGAAGGGTATATAACTAGAAGTTGACAATGGTTACCTAAGTTGGTGAGATTAGAAACAATCTTCATTCTCTCTTTCATTTTGCAATGAGCACTTGTGATTTTTATAATCAGAAACAAGAAGAAAAAGAAAAAGAAGGCAGCAGTGTCTAGAGGCACCATATATATATATATATATATATATATATATATATATATATATATATATATAGTTGATTTTGGAGACAGGGCTGCTGGACAGGAATCCCTTCACTTTCTGGCTCTCGCGCCCCCCCCCCCCAGCCAGGTGGGCCCCGGTGCTTCCTTCTGTCAGGACCCTCCCTGGGCGTTGCCCATGTCTTGCCTTTGTCCTCAGTATCTTCATTTTCTGTGGGCTCTTTCTTATCAGTATTTTAACATGCTCATGTCTCACCCATTTTCAAAAACTAAGCCACGCTTGCTCTGTGTCCAGCACTTGATCCTGCATTTGTTACTCTCCGATTACTTGCTCATATGATTCCAGTAGATAATTGTGTCTCCAGTTATTCTTTCCTCCATTTATTCACATGATAAGTGGTATGAGTATTTTGTGTATTCCGAAGGCCAGGGATCTAATCTAGAGATCAGGATTCACAGCTTCTGTTTTCAGTGAGATTACAAGGGAGTGAAATTCACCCTGAAATAAAAATAACCCCCCCTCCAAAAAAAAAAACGTGTAGAGTTCAGGATTTTTCTTTGGAGGAAGGAGGTACACTAGGTAAGTAAGTAGAATTTTTTAATTGAAATTTAATCTGTTAATTGAATTTTTTTTGCATTCGTACTATGAGTCATTAGAGAAATACAAATTAAAACCACAGTGAAACGCTGCTGGCCACCCTCTAGAACGGTACAGTGAAATGAAGTGGCAATACCCGATGTTGGAAAGGCTGCACAGCAATTGGAGCCCTTTCACGTTGCTGCTGGTGGAAAGCAAAGCGCAGCCAACCTGGAAAACAGTGACAGTTTCCTATTTAATTTACCGTATGACTCAATAATCCCATTCCTAGGTGTTTACCCAAGAGAAATGAGGTCACATGTTCACATCAGAACCTGTACATGCATGTTTATAGTGGTTTTAATAATTCACGATTCCTCCAAAGTGGTAACAATGTAGATGTCCTTCACCTCAAAAATGGATAAACAGACTGGAGTACATCCATCCGATGAAAGAGTCCACAGTGAAAGGAATGGACTCCTGATAACAGCAGCACAGATGAGCTGCAAATGTTACGTCCCGTGAAAGAAGCCAGACTCCAAAAACTACGTGCTGTGCTGTATGGTTCCATTTATGTGACAAGCAGAAAAGCAAAACCATAGGATAGAAAACAGATCAGTCGTCACCAAGAGCTGAGTGTAGGAAAGGGGTCTGACTATAAAGGGGCACAAGGGAATTTGGGGGTGGGGGGGTGGAACTGTTCCATATCTCGATTGTAGTGGTAGTTACTCATCTCTACCTGTTGGTTACCTATAGTCACTGTTTTCTTAGACATCTTTAAGTTTCTCTATATGAGTATCATCATATGTTCTCATTTTCACTGTTTTCTAACCCAGAAAACAGTTCGTGAGCATAATTTTCTCTACCGGTTCCTTCTCTGTACCATACGAGTGACAGTCCTTTTCGTATCAGTGCCTTGAGACCTTCCATTCTTTTCTGCAGCCACATGACAAGAACGTTGCCGTGTGAGTGCATGTAATGTGTTTATCCACCTCTCCTTTGATGGACCCAGATTTTTTCCCATTATACACAGGGCTGCAGTGAGTCGCCTTGTACACTCAGTGCTGTTGTAACTCCTGTGTAGAAAACACAGACTTATTCCAGTGCAGTTGATACATCAGGGGACAGCCGGAGCAGAACGTGAATTCTGAGTTTGCTCGGTGAATTCTGCGTTTGCTCGTGCGATTTCATCCCTGAGCAACACTAGGTGAGCACAGGAAACCATGGGATGGAGTCTTGCAGGAATAAACAAAACGTGTATGCACACCTCAGACTTCCGCCTGCCGCCCCCTCCCCTTGTATTCAGCACACGGTCTACACCTGGTGTTACCGCTTCCCTCCGGCCCTCCGGTTTCAGATCACCCTCCTTCCACCTCCTCATAAAAACTCAGCAAGCCACAACCCCCTGACGCCCCACTTCCACAAGCAAACTGCAGGTCTTTTTCAAGGTCAAGTGCCTTTTTTTTTTGGCAGTATCTTTGTATTTCTTAACCATTAAACTTGTATCAAACCATGCTACTGTTTCACTAAGTGTGCCACTGACAAGAGTTTTTGACCATCATGCCCTGAGCTCACTTTTTGGTGGAAGTCTCCTTACTCTAGCTCTTATGGTCTGACTGGGCTCAGGGCCATGATTCTTAGCACAGTTTATATGTAAGTCTTGCCGTAGGACTGTACCCGGTATGGGCATATCTGTAGAATAGAGTCCCACCTGGAAGGGCCAGAGTTTAGGAGTTAAATTCTGAGGGATTGCCACTGCGATACATTTGAATTATATAGCTGGTTTGGTTTTTCCTTGTTCATAAAAAATGTTACGATGGCTGAAGAGTGTGTGTCAGCGTGGTTTGGGAATAACTCAGCTCCCTTGAATCTTAAATCTGTGGGTATCTGGATGTGTGGTGGTCATTAGGAGGATTGGCTGGTGCAAGGCAGTGCCTCATGGAGGCAGGAATCCAGGGAAAGGTGACTGGATGTCTCGCCAGAGAGATGTGTAAAGATGTGACTTCCTTCCTATCACTTCCTCAGAGTCACCTGACACAGAAAGGCCTTCAAGCTGAGAGACAAGAAGGGACGAGTTATCAGTATGAGACATGTCTGACTGCGACAGGGCTAATGGCAACGGAAGACACGTTCACCAAGTGCCATTTGAAAACTGTGGGTTTCAAAGGCATTTTAAATCCCAGCGCTCAGATCTTGAGACCCGGGGTAGGGCATTCAGAGCAAAGGAATTTGCTAAGAGGACCTAATGCTTTCTTTCCTCAAGTATGTGAAGATAAAAGAGTCAAAAATTGGAGATTAGGGAGGACGCCTAAGAGGTGTACCCAAGGATGTGTTTGATATTTTACTGCTGTCAAGTTTTATAAACATTTTCAGACCCTGCCAGCTTATGATTAGTTCCCTATTTCTTCAAAGAATTCTATGTAAAAACAAACAAAACAACTAGTAATTGAGTGGGAAAACATGTTTCTTTTCCGATTTTAACCATAGAAAGTCAACTCAAGGCCAAGGTTCCCTCAGTATCAGCTTACATTACATTGGAGCCAGAGGAAGTAAATGACCTTAAAAGTTTTGAAAACAGACCACAATAGACTTTCCACTTTCTTCATATTTTTTCCATTTTTGTTTGATGAAAAATGCTTTCTGTGTCATAAAGTAGCAGTGTGAACTATTATAATATTGAAGCTATAGTTATGAAATAAATTAGGTAAATCACCTTTAAATAAGTTACTGTTTAAATTTTAACAAAGAAAAAAGTAATTTGTTTTGTTAGGTACTGTGAACACGGCAGGTTTGATTTGGAAACTGGTGTTTAAACCTGTAATTTTCTTGTCACTGGTGATTTTCAAACCCTGCTCCATTGTTTTGGGCTTGCATAGTTCATTTCTGCATTTTTTCATAAAGGTGTTGAAAAGAAGCATATCTCACATGTTGTCAACTCTTTTTGAAAATAGTAATTATTGATTCAGCTAAGCTGCTCTTGATTTAATTTATTATCTACTGAGGATTTCTTTATTGAATTTCTCTATTAAAATTTTAGTTTGCTATGACTGTAACTACACCGTAACAAGAAATGGAATATTAAACACTTCACCTAAATAGAAAATGCAGGTTACATTTCTCTGAGGCCTTTGTAAGGGCAGAAAAATAGATTTCAGTTCTCTACAGCCTTAAGGATTCTTTGCTGCAACTGTCTTGTTTTAGAAAGACTTCTAGTGTTTTGACTCTTCCAGGTGATCTTAACGTCCATTTTATATGTACAAAGTTCAGAAGGAATTAGATATTAGTAGATATTTAAATACTTTTGTAGAAACATAGTAGAAACTGTTCATGACGGTTCTTTACTTAAAGCTCTGTTCTAAATGTAACCTCTTGTTCCTTCTCAGGCTACATAGTTGCTAACCTAAGAGACTAGGGATTACTAATGGTCTACTTTGTATGATCACAGATTTTTATGAAGGAATACCTTTGGGAGAAGGGACAGCTTGTCTCAGAGGCACCAGCTGCTTGTTTGCTTTGTTCTCCTCTCTCTCTCCCTCTCTGCCTCCCTCCCTTCCCCACCTTCCCTCTCTCCCTCTCTCTCTCTCCCTCTCTCTCTCTCTCTCTCTCTCTCTCTCTCTCTCTCTCAATAAAAGCAGTGGTCCGACTTTCATCTTTAACATGGAGAAGAAATGTCCTCCATCACCTCTGTCTGGGTTCAAGACCCTTTTAAACACCGGCCATACCGATTGGCTTTATGTCATAGACAATATTGCCCATTCTTTTAAAATGAAATTTGGATATGTCACTTTACTATTTTTACAATTTACTATTATTAATAAAAGGACATTTATTGAGAATTTCTGTGTGTCCCAAGCTCTATGCTGACCCTTTAATTCCCCCCCGAGGAAGGCACCAGTGCGGGCCCTGCCTTGCAGCCAGCGAGTGGATGTTTCTGCAGGTTGGGACACATTCTTCAGATTTAATGATTCGTGAGTGGCAGAGACAAGGTGCCAACCCATCTCAGACTCCAGAGCCAAACTCTCAGCCACTTAAATAGAATTGCTTACCAGTTTGCATAGGCCGTGTTTGTCAGGGGATTAGTGTAAAAGTACTATGAAGATACATTTATCATTTCTTTATCACTTAGCTCACAGTTGCTTATTGCCAAAAATAGTAATGTTATTTGAAAGAACTTACTCCCATGAGCACTTATTCCCACTTCAGCCTTATTTTTAATGAGGATTGAGCCAAATTTTGTTGCATTCCTGAGGCTGAGAGTTTTTTTCTTGATTTAATTTCCTTGTGACATTGTTTCATTGCAGGCTGTAATGCATGTTATACCCTAAGAATTTGTTTTAAAGTTAAGCCGCTGATTTTACTTCAACTGTTTCATGTGGGAATATGTTAATGTAACATAATTATATTGTAGCCAAAGTGGGAAACATATAATTTTGATTATTATATCTCTTGATTGCTTTCTTTTGTTCTTACTCCCTCCCCCCATATGCATGCATTATATAATTATACCAACAGGCAATCGCCATAAAGTGGTTTCAAACTTGTGTTCTTGAGATAACCAAATGGTATTATTTAAAACAAAAGGCCTTCTAGAAAACTCTCCTTTATATAAGGAATGATTACTTAATCATTAAGTGGGGAAAAGTGAAGATGTTTAAAATTAACCAGAGATTTAATTTTAAAATGACACATTGGATAAGGTGACATAGTCTTTCTGGATATAACAAATTAAGGAATGGCTTTATTTGGCATTTACTGAAGAATTATGTTTTCATATATGACCTGCTTCTTAAAAATAGCATCTATTAAATCTTTTGCAAAGTAAATCTATGTCATGTTTTCTCCTTATTTTAAATATCTGGATGTTTGTGTTGCTTCAAAGCATAAGTGTTTTTGAGAAATAAATACAAGGTTTTACTTTATGATAAAGTTTATCCCTTTCTCTAGAAATTAGCCTCTTCATGGGTACCCCAGCCCTGCCTTCCCTTTTTATTCCAGCTTTAAAAAGAATCTTCTAGTTTTGCTACTAGTTTTGCTAAATAATTATGAGCATTTAAACTCTTAGGAAAGAGTTCTTGATTTTTACAGCATTTTCTGTTTTTGTTTTCTTAAGTGACTTACTTTCTCTTCTCCTAATAAAGCAAATGAAAAAACACCCCTGCCGCCAGTGTGACAAGTCCTTCAGCTCATCGCACAGCCTGTGCCGACACAACCGGATCAAGCACAAAGGCATCAGGAAAGTGTATACCTGCTCGTAAGTTACGATTTCTCATGTGGGAAACACAGTGAAAGGATGAAGCTGCAGCTTCACCAAGGTTTTTCATGTTTTACCATTTCCCATTCCCCGTGCCCTTTTCCACAGTGTATAGACTTCATTCCTCACTTATATTCTGTCGTTTTGACATACAGCTTCTTGGTTGGGTTGTAACACTTAAAAATAGCAAACCAGAAAGGAGCAGTTTCTCGCATGCCCTGTGTAGGTTCCTGTGCTCTTATCTGTTTTCCGGAGGGATATATGTTTTGTTAGTGAGGATTTGGGAGGAGTGATGGATTGGCACGCACAGGGTTGAATCAGCGGATTTTCGCTGTGTGTAGACACAGTGCATTGCCAGCGTGGGCGAGCTGATCCGTCTGGCTGAATTACTGAGTGGTTCAAAGCAGGCCCTGATGGGTCCTGTCATGGAGCGGGTCCTAGGCTGGGTCGCTTGTCCTGTGGCTGCAGTTCACACAGCGCAGCCTTCTCTGGGCCCACACTCTTAGCTAAGAGACCAAATGCGTGGGACCAAGCGGGCCAACACAGCGAGTGGACGTTGCAACTCAGCATGGTCGTGAGCCACTTCTTGGTACGTGAAGATCAGAACTTGTTATGAGTGAAAAAAAAGCCTTTATCACCCACTCCACCAGTACACGCCTCAAGTGAGTTGATGTAACAGGGCTGCTTACTTGAAGTTACTTTAAGGCACTTCTCATAAAGGAGAACTAGAGCACGCAGAAGCCTCGTAGCCAGTGTGTAGCGCGTTGGGAGCCTGTGGCTCTGGCTGTCAGATCAGCGGGGCTTTGCTGTGTCCTGGTTAGTTAGGGAAAGCTTCTCGGGCAGGAAAACGGGCGTAGCCCCTCCTTCAGTGCGACTAGGCTAAAGACGATTTGGGTGAGATGAAGACGTTCTGTAAATAAAGTCAATGTGCTGAGATTGAAAGAATCGGGGACACTGGAAGGAAGGCCTAGGCAGGGGAGAAGATGAAAAGGAAGGCTGGCGTGGCCAAGTCCTTCAAATGACAGGCTTTGTTTAGTTCCCACCAAGTCACAGTCAGGTGTAAAATGCTGGGGCTGTCCGGCGAATTTCACGTGCTCCTTGGTGTTGGTGCTGGCCCCCCGCACTGTTCCGGTAGACGGGCTCTTAACATGAAATCACCAGGGTTTGGGGCCAGCCATTCTAAATTCCTCAGAGGCCTTTGTGAAGGCAGCACATTTGGCCTGCCTGTGACCCTGAGGTGCTGTTGATTCCCCTTCCCTGCACTGGTATTTTTGATGTCTGGCTTATAGATAACATCCATAATCATCATGGTCATTAACTTTTTTTTTTTAATCTGTTTTTGGCCTGTGATTTATTAAGAAAATAGTAAATTCATGTCTTCCAAAGAAAAACTATACTCATAATCTATAGTCCCCCATCCCCTGCCCCCAACAAGATAAAATGAAAACTTCAATAGCTGACCCATTTGGGGTGTCTCTTCAGTTTTCTGCATTTGAGTCTCTGAATGGGCACATGTATTGTAGTGCCCGGATCCTAACCATCCACGTGGCATTTGTGCCTCGATGAGGGACCTGACCGGGCGAGACGCTCTGTCCTCAGAGTGGACAGGAATAATTACCTCAGCAGGAAGGAGCGAGGGAGAGACCCTCTTCATATTAAAGTGTCTCTCGTGACATAAATTCTGAGGGAACATTCTGAGTCACTGTAAAGAAAACTTCTGAAATTGAACATTCTCCATTTTAAAGTGAAAGCCATCTAGAATTACGAATTAAGTGATATGCTAACCAAACCTAGAAAATAAATATTCCATCTGAGCCAATTTAGGCCGGGCCTATAAGGACACAAAAATGGGCAGAAAACATTTTACAAAAGGTGCAGAAATTTTTTTGCACAAATTGGAAACGGTGATTCATAACAAAATTGCCATTTCTCTTGGGACCATGGGTATTTACGGATCATTTAGACCCCTCTGAGCAAACTGTTGGCCAGTGAAGGTCCCTCTGTGGTGAGTGTGTCCCTCCACATGAGTTACTTTTCAGCAAGTAGATTATCTCCTTGTCTTTGCTCCACAGGCACTGCCCGGACTCCAGGCGGACCTTTACGAAGCGGTTGATGCTAGAGAAACACATCCAGCTCATGCACGGCATTAAGGACCCTGACCTGAAAGAAATGACGGAAGCCGCCAACGAGGAGGAAACAGAAATAAAAGAAGATGCCAAGGTCAGACATTGCAGATGTTCTCTTTACCGTGAAACGGTGCCGCTGGCTTGCTTTTTCCCATTCATTGCTTTACATTTTTCGACAGTGACACAATTTTAAAACTTCAGACTATGGATATAGGTGTAAAATGGTAGGTAATCGCCCTCTACCCCTATTCTGACCTTTCTTCTTGCTCCTAAAAGGTGACCTTTATTAAGTGTCTCCTGTGCCCTTCCAGAACTAGCTTTAGGGATGGGCTCCCATAAGTAAATTTAAGAATGTGAGGTTGACTCACAGAAATTTCCTCTTAGCCAGAAGGGATGTATAAAGTTAGATTCTTCTTCACTGGCAACATATTGTTTGTGATAGGGTCCTAAAAAAAAGCGTGGTTCCTTTTAGCTTCTCTTTGTAACGATGAAAGATAAAATGACTTGTTTGTGCCTTATTCTTACATCAGTGGATAATGAACTTGGATCAGATAACACTATCCATTAACCCATGTACAAGGCACGTGTGTGCCAGTGCTCTTAGAGGAAACAGTTCAGCAGACACTCATGAGGTCCTGCTGTCTGCACTGGACTGCGCCTGGAACGCACCTGGGTAAAGCATGCGTGTGCTTTCAAGGAGTTGATCGCTGAGTAACCCAATCAGAATCCAAGTCGGACTAGTGTCCCATTGGATTGTAATTCCTTCCCGTAAGTGGTGGGGTGGGAATCAGACGATACAGGTGGAGAGGCAGCTTGAGGTCAAGGTATAGGACAGGGGCCCTGTGAACAGGGCAGAGCAGACAGACCGTGGAGTAGGAAGGAGGGTGTGTCCCTTTGGCTTGGATTTTTGGGGAGCGGGAAATGAGAGGATTTGATGTGGGTTGGAGCTAGAAAGCTGGAAAGGAAGGAGCAAGGCCTGGCCGGGGTGGGGGAAGGCGTGTGACGGAGGCGAACAGGCAGGGAAGGGCAGGTACTGGACCAGCTGGGTCTTCCAGCGGCTCTCCATCTCGGTCACAGAAAAGGCAAAACTCCTGGCATTTTCTCGCCTGCTTTTCAGTCCCCCCACCCCTGCCTCTCCCTGGCCTCATCCACCGGCCTTTCCGCTCTCCCCCAAGCCCTGAGGCTAGGGCTAAGGCCTTTGCATCCACAGCGCCCTGTGTCTGGGCCCTTTCTCCCATGTGGCCGCCTGGCTCATGTCCTCCTGCCACAGGCCTCTGTTCAGATGCCACTACCACGCGATATGTGACCTAACAACCCCACCGTCCCCTCGTCTTCGCATCTCCTGCTTTGTTTCCCTGTGTGTGACACACTGTAGAGTGCCTCCTTGGCTGCTGCCTGTCAGCGCACCATTGGCACCTGTGTTCCATGAAGGCGGGGACTTGTTTGTCCTTTGCTGGGCCCGTGGGCCAGCATGGATGCCTGGTGACACAGGAACTCAGCCATATGTGTGGAGTGGATGAAAGGCGTGAGCCTCAGGTGGGGTGGCGGACACGCTGCTGTAAGAAAAACCCCAATCCCGAAGCTCACAGTACATGTTTTCCCACAGCTCTAGAGTCCAAGAGAGCTGGTCATTTATCACCCATAGAACAGAACGGCTTTCAATTGTATGTTTTTTTCCTCAAAGGTTCCCAGTCCCAAGCGGAAGTTGGAAGAACCAGTTTTAGAGTTCAGACCTCCCAGGGGAGCAATTACTCAACCACTGAAAAAGCTAAAGATAAATGTGTTTAAGGTTCACAAATGTGCCGTGTGCGGCTTCACCACCGAAAACCTGCTGCAGTTCCACGAACACATCCCTCAGCACAAATCAGACGGCTCCTCCTACCAGTGCCGGGAGTGTGGCCTGTGCTACACGTCGCACGTCTCCCTGTCCAGGCACCTCTTCATCGTGCACAAGCTGAAGGAGCCTCAGCCCGTGTCCAAGCAGAACGGGGCGGGGGAGGAGAACCAGCAGGACAACAAGCCCAGCCACGAGGACGAGGCGGCCGACGGCGCGGTGTCCGACCGAAAGTGCAAAGTGTGCGCAAAAACGTTCGAAACAGAAGCTGCCTTAAACGCTCACATGCGGACACACGGCATGGCCTTCATCAAATCCAAAAGAGTGAGTTCAGCTGAGAAATAGCCACACACCTTCCATCAGGAACATCCCTGTCCACAGTGGAATAAGAAAGACATTTTTGTTACCGAAAGTTTGCAGTATCACAGAGTTGACAGTACTCTCTAGGCTGTTGCAATATATTCCCGTTCAGCGTACCTTCTTCACCTCGTTGCGTATATCCTCGATAAGTATGAAAGCAGTATTTGAGTTTAAAAGAGTTTGTATATATTTAAAGGAATAACTTTTTATACTCTTTGTTACATGTTTGTATCAGTATTTAGTAGAAAATGTTTTGAGTTTGTTTTTCCTTTTTTTTTTTTTTTGGTTACAAGTTTTTCTTTTTGTATCGTTTCTTTAAAACAGAGTTCTTAGTAACAGGGGCAGTTCCTGAATTCAAATAAACCATTTTGTATGTTATGGATTTAAAAGGGTTAACTAATTCCAGGCGAAGATAATGCCTTTTTTAGTGTTTTTAATTTTTAGAATTCACTACATAACTTGTAGGTGATTGTGGGTCTCAAAACACTAGGGCCTTTAAGTGTCTTTGCGCCACCCTCAATGTGCCTGCTCTGAGTCCGGGTGTGTCCTGCAGACACCTGCACCCTGGCACCAGTGGCACCCGCCCCAGGCCATGCCAGCTGGTGTCTAAAGCGGCCTTGCAGGGGGTGAATACAAACTTAGGCCAGAATTACGGTGAGGAACGTGGATTTCCTTCACTCCATCTGAGAATGGGGCAGAGGGATATTCTAAAGGTAAAAATGGCGGCCGGTGGTTTTCTGGTCAAATTTGCAAGGCTGGCTTTGAAGAGCACAAGGAGATAACGTTCACGAAAGGGCTGGACTACTGTAAAAGTTACAAATACATGGTTAGACCAATAGATTTATATAGTCAAACTTTTGTCATGTAACTTATTAACTATAAAGACAACAACTAAAGATACCAAGTATTTCTCTGGCTCTTGACAGGAAGACAAACATCACGGTTGACTTAACCCTTTGCTGTCTAAAGAGTTGGCGTTTCTTGTTCTGGGTGCTACTGCCAAATGTTCTGGTACTTAGAGTTGAGATGCACAACTTCACCCTCCAACTTATCAATGCAGCAGCCTGCACTGGCAGCTGGCCGTTAGATTCCGTACTGAGCCACCCAGGGTTAGTTCGGTCGTTTCCATAAGTATATTTACTATCGGTAGTTATTGAAGTGTCCCTTCCGTTTATAGTTCTCTGGGAGAGTTCTATTTTTTTGTTTTTTTGTTTTGTGTTTTCTTTGGCATTTTATATCTTGTATTTATCCCTACACATGTTTTGTACTTTTTTTTTTTTTTTAAGAAAAAATCTTTTGTGTATATATAGATACTTGCATGGTATACTGTAGTCAACGTTCGGTTCCTCAAAAGGTCTTGCTGCTGTCAGGTGTAATGCACTACATCCATCATAACTGTATTAAACACATTTCGTATGTAAATAAACGTGGGACATTTGGCCCTTGTGCTTCTGTGAGAGCGTTATTGATGGTGGGACTGTGACATCTTCATGACATTTAGGAAGTGATTAATTGCAGGGACAGACTACAGGATATCGCAGAATGCGTCCCACTCTGAAGAATGGCACATTTGTTCTCATTAGCAATCAGCTGTTTTGTCACTTCCTTGTTGACACCATCAGGACATCGGTGTGATCCCAGGGCATGATTAAAGTATTCCTCAACTCGACATTCAATTGCTGTTACTTGTTCTATTTATACTTGTATTGCTCTAACTTGTATTCATAGCATTTTCATATGTTTCTGCATTTGAACCTTGCAATAAACCTGTGTGGTGGGCTGCGCAGGTCTTACTAGCCTAGTTTTACAGTTGAGGAAGCTGAGCTCAGATTAAATTCTTTGCCTAAGCCCTCATAGCTGGTAAGTGGCTTTGCGTATGAGAACCCAGATATTCTTGCTCTAAATCTAGTGCTCGCTCTATGTGTTTATGTACATATGGACAAATACTTATTCAACAAATAAAAAGTATGTGCAAAACACGATACTAGAATTTTTGTTTGTGGCACTATGGATTTTATAAGATAACCTGGAAGTCTGTCTACTCTTAAATACTCAGAAATGTTTGGTAAGATGAAATTAGCATCTATTAAATGCCTAGTTGAGTCTCCAAGAAAGTTTTTAAAAACACCCAGAGGTACGAAGGGCCAGCCGAGTGGCACGATGGTTAAGAACTGGCTTGGGATGCCAGAATGCCCCGGTTTGGATCCCACATATGAGGGCCAGTGACACTGCCCTCTACAGCTAAGATGCTGAACAGCAGCTCAACCTGGAGCTGGGCTGCCGTGAGTTGCTGGCATCTGCAGGTGGGTTATCATGGGCTACCGTGAGCGGCCAGCAGCCGCTATGAGCGGTCGTCCAGAAGCCAGCGACTGATCTGCCTCACCCAGGAAGAGCCCAATGATGGTGCCAATTTGGGCCAGTGAAGCAACATCCTCCACAACTAGACTGAAGAACAAAAGGACAGCAACTTTGTCTGTTCCCCTTCCCCCAATTCCTCAATAAAAATCTTTAAAAAAAACAAACAAAAAAAAACCCCAGAGGTACAAAATGAAAAAGAAACTGAAACCCACAGTAGAAAAACAGCACACGATGCTGTAGTCCTGGCAGGAAGGCTGGGTGGCTCAACCGAAGAGAGAATTGGTGAACCAGAAGACAGATTGTGAAGCAGTTACCTGGAACACAGCACAGAGACAAGGAGATCAAATATGTGAAAGAGATTAGAAGTTAAGGACAAAATGAGAAGATCTAACAGGTTTAATAGGAGTTCCAGAAAGAGGGAATAGAGCTGAAGAGGGCCTTGCGGAAAATTCTTAGCCACAAAAGATGTCAGTGCTGCTTTGGTCAAGTGTGAATGATGAGCAAAAATCCACACTGGGACTTGGGCCGTCTACCCGTTCTTCACTAGTTGTAGAGGCTGGGTGTGGGTGTCGGTGTGGGCATTTGAGGAACAGGACAGAAAGCGGGGGACATGCTCCATGAATTCTTAGAAAGCCCATTCCCTCTGTTTGGTGGGGAAGTGGTTGCTGAGGCTGACAGGCTAGGCTTAGGTCAATTTGCAAAAAGCAAATTGAATGGTGGACTAAGGAGCTTGTGCTTTGATAGAAGCTTCTTTGGACAGGAGAGTGACATAACCAGATTAATTGGTGACTGTTTAGGATGGATGGTGGGAGAGTATCAACTGGAATAAATTAGGTTATGCTATGGTTACAGTCCTACATCTTAATGGCTTATAACAATGAGACTTATTTCTTGCTCACGTTTTTTGCCCATTGTGGGCTGACTGGAGACCTTGCTCCAAATCTTGTTCCCTTATCCGACTGTCACAGAAGTGGCTGGTTACTGTGGCAGAGGGAAAGGGCAATTAATTGCTCTGGCCCAGAAGTGGCAGATGTCATCTTTCACAACTCATTGATGAAAACCAGTCACGTGGTCCCACCTAATTACAAGGAGGCCAGGACGTTCAGTCCTACTGTGTGTCCAGAAGGCAGAAGGCTGAAAATACTCGAACAGCATAAATGACCATTACAGGAAAAAAAGTTGAAATCAGTGTAGCTATGGTGCTAACACACATGGGCGTGAGGACTCGGCTTGGGTGCTGGGAGTAGGCTTGGAAAGAGGCTGCAGTTGTAGGTAGCCTTTCAGAAGTCGTGTCAGGAGGATATCGTGCTGTGGGATACAGAGAAAGCGGAAGTCTGATTGGAAGTTCAAACTTAGGTGATTATTAAACAGACTGTTTTTTCAAGTTTCCATTACTTAGATAGAAACATGAAGTCAAATAGCTAGTTATGGGGAAGCCAGCGCTTTAGATATATACATATAAGATGTTTTTGTTTGTGGTTGGGTGATTTTATTTCATCAATAATTGAGGACTAATGATGCATAATGAAGAATGCCAGCAAGGTGATACAAACTTATAAAACGAGAAACAGGGAAACATAGTCTTAGAGTACATGGCATCAGCCACTTCTTCCTCCCAGGTGCATTTTTTTTACAAATTCCTCACTCCTACTTCACTATTCTAAAGAACTGTCTCACCCAAAGTTTGGTGGGCACTTCTCCCCAGGGTCAGTGGGCTTAGAGATTCCATCCCAGGATCTTTGACCAACAGGGAAATTTCCTCTTGAAAACTTTGGCCAAGATTAAGGTATTATTTCATGTTAACATATTCATCATGCTGTGAGTACTTTTGTAAATGCCTACTTGGAAAATGAAAAGAGGAAAACGTGTTTGGAGCGCTTCATAGAATAAAATATGACCTAAAAGAACCAACCATTCATCCATCCCAAAGAAGGGTCTGAAAAGAGAGGGATAAATGTGGAATGCTATCTATGCCATTTAGTTACACACACACACACACACACACACACACACACACACACACACACACACACACACACACACACACTCACTGTAAGGATTCCAGGCTGTAGCTCTTAATTTTAAAGGACACATCTTCTAAATAAGGAACCCAGCTTTAGTTCCCTTAAAAAGTGGACTCCTACTTGTGCACAATTCATTCTTTGTTTAAATGGATGCTTGAAGCTTCTTGTTTACTTCGAGCTTCCTTTTGAAATTATGACTCTCACATCCCCCAAGAGTTAACCACAAACCTTTGGGATATGGCAGTGTGGTGAACTTAGGTCTCTGCAAAGAGCCACTCTTTCAGCTACTAGAAGATTCAGAACGAGCTAGTTGTTATTCTGTAGTCACCACTCCCCCAAACCACTTATTCTGGGTAGCCCAGCCTCAGTCCACATTGGAGACTTGGCTACTGTCCGTCTCCCTATGAAAGATAACACTCTCCTGTCACATCCGTTTTCCCCTCCCTACTATCCCAATAGATTTTTGGTGAACATGTTAGTAAAGGCCCAGTTCATTGAATGATGGAACTCTCATCATCTCAGCCTATATGTTTCTGGGAGTTTGCTCATTCACATTTGCTGGAAAGGTAGATCTGGGGCTGCCCAGCATTACATCCTGTATGAATTAGGGTCTTAGCAGGACACAAATAGCACACCAGAAAAGGTGTAAAGACATTAAGGAGGGGACTCCAGAGAGAACTATGGTTTGGAACGAGGGAAGTAGAGACACCCAGGGACTAGCAATGATGGGGAGCCGCTGTCACCTGCTGAGCAGGGGCAGAGCTGGAGCCGTAGAATAGGGACCTGTCATTAAGAGCCAGAGCTGCGGTGAAGCAGGGGAGTGTGGGAGGAAAATGACAGGGGAGCTGTCTCCTCACGCTCAAAAGTTTCCACCCGCACCTCCCACTGGCCAAAGCTAACTGAGAGCTAGAGATCAAGGAAGCCCCAGGAACAGCCTTTAACGTCAGCGAGTGGGCCGCTGAGCAGGACAGAGGGCTGTGTGAGGCGTCGGGGGTACCCGGCGAGAGACACTGTAACGATGACAGACACCTAGCACGCGCTTTCAGAAGTGCCTGCTCCATAGTGATCATGTCACCATGCATCTTACCCGCTATAGGCAGGCTGTGAGCTGGGACAGGGTACTCTGCATTCCGTAGTTCCCTTTCCTTTCTAATTACCTCACCAGGTTTATCCTGGAATTATACCCTTCCCTTAGGGGCTATTTTTACTTAAGGAAACAGAATAGCATTTCCCAGAAAATACCCTTTGCTCGTTTCTAAATTCAGTCTGTGAGGCTAGTTCTGACTCCAAGCAGCACGATTTATAATGTCTCGCACCATTTAAAGGAACTGATTATTCAATTTGCTTTGCTATTATTATGGCAAGCTGCTTATTCTGGAGCTTTCCTTCTAGTTACAGTTGTAAATTACACTACCACTGACAGGTCTGTTTCTCCAACACAGTCTTTTGCAAGAAGACATTTTAATCCAGGGGAGCGCTACAGAGCGCACCATGTCACACCTCCAACTCAGTTCCAGAAAGTGTGTGGTTAGCTCAAGGGTAATTTTATTTTCTTTTTAAAGATTTTATTGAGGAATTGGGGAAGGGGAATAGCCAAGTTGTCCTTCAGTCTTAGTTGTGGAGGGCGCAGCTAGCTCAGCTCCAAGTCCGGTTGCCATCCGGCCGCCCATCGGCAGCTCGCGGCTGGTCACTCAGCTCAAGGTGCAGTGTTGAATCTTAGTTGCAGGTGGGCATAGCCCACCATCCCATGTGGGAGTCAAACCGGCAACTTTGTTGTTAGGAGCACGTGCTCTCACCAGCTGAGCCATCCTGCCAGCTATTGGCAGCTCAGCAGCAGCTGAGCTTGGGTGAAGCTCACTGGCCCATGTGGGAATCAAACCAAATGACCCTGTTGGTCAGAACTCACGCTCTTAACCAACTGAGCCTCTTGGCCAGCCCTCAAGGGTAGTTTTCTGACCTTTAGGTCTAGTCAAGTTTAATTGGATTTGGTTATTCCTGGAGAATAAACACCACTTCTGTGATGAAAAGGAACAAGGAGGCATAGATCTGATTGGAGAGGATGGTGTGATGTTGACAAGAGTTGAGAAGCAGAGCTGCGTATGTCAACGGGAAGGTCCCTCTCTTGGAAAGGGTAGAAGATATATCTCTAAGTAGAGGTAATGGACGTGTTTCTTGATTTTGTCAGTTCAGCATCTGATCCCCTTCCAGGGTTTGGGACTCGACCACTGTATGACTCTAGGCCAGAGATGAATCTTGCCTCCTGCTTTGGAAACCGAAGGTCACTCTCCCTGACCCCTCGCAGCCT
This sequence comes from Hipposideros armiger, assembly GCF_001890085.2. NCBI lineage: Eukaryota > Metazoa > Chordata > Mammalia > Chiroptera > Hipposideridae > Hipposideros > Hipposideros armiger. The sequence continues at coordinate 4,121,339 of NW_017731402.1, forward strand.
GTCAGGCATGGGATGACCCGTACTTGGCCAAACAATGCTGCTGCTTTAACTCTCCAGCAGATGATACAAAGACACAGGGACAGATTCAATTTATTCATTCTGGTGGCATGGTGGCAATGATCGTGGTGACTGCAGATAGAGAGTGACCTTGTGAATCACACTTGCTGGTCAGGGAAAGGGAGGGACCAAGATGTGAACGGGAAGAACGTGGACATTCCGCAGCCTCTGCCCCCTGGGGAATCGGTCTGCCTTCAGAGAACAGCTGGGCCGCCTTGGACCCTGGGAGTGTCGACGCCATGGTGGACTGTTTCAAAGCTTAGACTCTTGCTTGCCTCTGAATAAGACACCGTCCAAACATGACAACATCAGTTATTTTCGAAGAGACTTACCAAGATAAATGGAAGTGCATACCTTTCAAATAGCTGTGAGACCCCAATCAGACCTTCCGTTTCCTACATCCTGTCACCTCACCAACCTCATCTTCTACCGTTTCTTCTTGACCGTTCCTTTAATACACTGTTCACATTCCCTTCACAGGACCTGGCACTTGTCTGTCCTTCCGGTGCTATTCCCACGGAGGCCTTTTCACTTCTTCCAGGTTGGCTCAGAAGTCACCTGCTCAGAGAGCCTTTCTGGGTTACCTTGCTGACAGGTGCCCGCCCCCTCCCTCAGCACACACCTACCTCATCACTCTCCATTTCTTTACCCTGCATGATTTTTCTCCCCAGCACTTATCACTCCTGACATTTTATGCGGATTTGCTAATGGTCTGCCACCCCCTGGATAAATGTCCTGAGTGGTCCCACGAACTCAGCCTGCTTTCTAATCTGCGGGTCGCCATTTCCTCTGGTTGCATGAAGCGTTTTTCATCTTGCAACCTGAGAGGAGCCGCTATTAGTTGCAATTTTCCTGTCAGGTTGATCCTTTTTCTTGTCAGCAAAGACAAATCCTTGTTTTCTCAAATTCATTGCCGAATGATGAGAGGCCTAATGCCCTTTCCTTTTCCATAGAGCTAGTTACTTGACTAAAATGACGGTGGCGTTAATAATAGCGTCAGCAAGCTGACGGCTGCTGCCTCAGGAGATGATAAAGGCCTGCTTTCAGGAAAGGTAGGCATTATTTATTTTCATGTTCTATTTTTACGCCTCGCACATCGCCTTGCATAAAACAGGGACTTCAAATGTCTTCGTAAAACAACCGAGTCTCCTTGAAGTTGGTTAGTCATAATTTTGTTTCTTAGGACTGGGGACAAACATTAAACATTAGAAGGGTCTCGAGCTATGAGTTTCCCAAAATTAAGATTTTCTTTTTTCCTTTTTATTTAGGTGGTATTTAAAAAGCATCTAAGTGGTCTTTATTACTAGTTATTAACATGTGGGGGTGTGTTCTGCTCATGATCTTTTTTTTCCCTCCTGTTTGACAAAAGACGGAGCATTTAACACTGAATTCTAAAAGCATTTTCATATTTTCTATGACTACACTATAGCAACAGCTGACTTGGAAATAAATCCAAGTTTTAGAGATTTTTCTGTTTAATTACCCAGAAGAGGGCCTGCAGCAGAACCATGCTGGAGCCTTGATCTTAGACTTCCAGCTTCCAGAAGCATGAGACGTAAATTTCTGTTGTTTATAAGCCACCCGGTCTGTGGTATTTTGCTCCAGCAGCCCCAGCAGACTCACACAAAGGTTTGGGATGCTAGGGGCCACAGTGAAGCCAGGGAGACACAGGAAGGCCAACCACGTCCCACAAGAGCGGACTTGTCCCCACAGTGTGAACAAGGCTTGCATCACATTTTAAATGTACCAGTAGTTAGGGAGGTTGCTATTTAAAGAAAGCCTTTCTGGAAAGAAAATATTTATACGCCGAGAAATCCAGACCCACACAGTTTCTGTTTTCTTAAAGCAGACGAACACGGTGCCCGTCTTGTGTCAGCATCATTTCCTTCCTGGGATGTGTGTTCTAAGCCCCGCGGGATGACGCGTGTCCTTATTTGTCCCATTGCAACATGGCTCCTTCCGTGGGGGAGTTTATCACTCCCACGCCTCTGTCTCTTTCAAGTCCAGCAAACACGTGGACAGATGCATGAAATATCCAGATGATCACAGAGAAGCCTTTCTTTATTCATCACTTATCCAAATGTTTTATAGGTTGGATTCATAATCGTTCTGGGGAAAAACCCAACATTGCCACTTAACATCCTTGGTATATTTTTGAAACCCAGTGATATACGCAAGACCGGCTAATGAGAGAAAAATATAGCATCATCCATATTAATCTGCATAACTAAAGGAAGCCAGGTGGTCAGCAGCCCCCACATCCACAGCAGATTTTACTCAACAATAACAAGTTGTGTGTAAATCGGTTTCCATGGTTTGTTTATCTCTGCCGCTTTGCAGGTGGCTGAGGAGACACAGCTTGTCTCTGCATATTAAGGAGCAAGCAATGTCACATTTTCCCCCCAACATATTGTAGGCTAGTGTTTCATAAATATAAGGCTCTTTGTCTAAGAGGAGGGTTTTTTTTTCTGACAAGTTAAGCGACAATGATGGTCCTGACTTTACTATTTTGTCTGCTTTCTTTTCAGTTTCAATTACCTTTTGCTTTTCCTGCAAGAAACATTTCTCTCAAATGCATGCAAGACACTGATGAATTCCTTTCTGATCTGAATTCGGTGGAGCCCAAAGAATACGCTCTAAGAAGTAAGTTGGTTCCCCTGGCCCGTTGGGTAGGTGAATACAGGGCAGCCTGAGGTTCGGGCTGGAGCATTCTAGAAAAAACTCTTGAGAATTGAAAACACAAAACTACATAGTGAGGACACAATGAGCCTCAATTTACAAATTGCTCTAGGCACCAAGAAGGGAGGAGGAATTTTTCTTGCGGAAGACAATAGAGGAAGTGATATCAATTCTACCCAGAAGGAATTTCATGAGGACCAACCTCTTAATAAGATGAGAATGATTTATAAATTGCATGATGCTGTTGACTCTTGCTGGAGTTGATAACATTTCACTTCGTATGACATAGCTTGCGTTATTTCATTTTCTAGACATCTAGGCTGCTTTTGTGAATAGGTTGCTTTGTTATTCAGGAAATGAATTGTGCCCATTATATGTTTGATAGTAAATTCTGAGGAGTGTTGGTGAGTGGGCTGGCTCAGACCGGAAGTTACCGGACCTCCTAGTATGTGATATAGATGGATGTCAGGTCACCATATTTATTTTTTATTAGTTTCCAAAAATTACTCTTACAACTAAAGGGACACATACCATCCTGCTAGAAATGGGTAGGAAACCAGATTCGTTTTCAGTGGGGTAACTTCTCTGGGTGAATGATTCATTGTGGATGCTGATGGAAAGAAACCACTAACAAGAAAAATGTAAAAACTCACTCTTTCCAAAGCCAGAAAAACTATCAGAACAATCTCCACTTCCATTGTGAACACACTTATTTTGTATTGGAAAAGACTCAGCAGCATAATATACATCGTATAGATAAACAAAAGTTTTGGTCTAATATTGGGTAATTCAAAATAGCACCTGGTTTGAAGCAGTTGCCATTCTGAACTAGATTAGATGTCTCGATGTTTAATGAAACAGTGGGAAAGATAAATCCGACTCCCTTCAGTAGCCGTTTTCAAGTGCCATGTTGGATTAGATCTTGTTTTGCTGCAACACTTGGTGATATTGACAGGGAGCTTTCTGACAACCCCAGGCCAAGTAAGCCGGCCAAGAAAACCCAGAAGGTACAATGCCTGGCTCAGATGCCTGGTGATGAGGTGGTGGCACATATTATCATCACTAGTTACAGCCTTATTAACATTTTATTTGCCTTAAAAGTTTCTCTAGTTATGCCTGAAAATTGAAAATACTTTTAAAAGTAATTTTTATTTACTTTAAAAAAGTTAATATTTTACTTTTTTATTTAAAAAACTTTCCCCAAGATAAATGATCCGAGGCAGAATTGAATGGCTTACATAAATGGGATAGATGACAATTGCTTAATTTAATAGATGAACACTACTATCTCTAGTTGTTTTAACTGATTTTCATTGTGACGCACCAGAACACACTGGGCACTATTTTTTTTTAAAGATTTTATTGGGGAACTGGGGAAGGGGAACAGTGTTGGAGAATTGGAGAAGGGGAGCAGCCAAGTTGTTGTCCTTCAATCTTAGTTGTGGAGGACGCAGCTAGCTCAGCTCCAAGTCCAGTCGCCATCCGGCCGCCTGTCGACAGCTCAGGGCAGCTCAACTCAAGGTGCTGTGTTCAATCTTAGCTGTGAGTGGGCATAGCCCACCATCCCATGTGGATGTCAAACCAGAAACCTTGTTGTTAGGAGCACGTGCTCTTACCAGCTGAGCCATCCTGCCACCTGTTGGCAGCTCAGCGGTAGCTGAGCTCAGGCGCAGCTCACTGGCCCATGTGGGAATCGAACTGGTGACCCTGTTGCTCAGAGCTCATGCTCTTAACCAACTAAGCCACTCGACCAGCCCATGGGCATTCTTTTTTTTTTTTTAAAGATTTTATTGGGGGAATTGGGGGAGGGGAACAGCGTTGGGGAATTGGGAAAGGGGAACAGACTAGTTGCTGTCCTTTGGTTCTTCAGTCTAGTTGTGGAGGACGCCGCTTCACTGGCCCATGCTGGTATTATCATTGCGCTCTTCCTGGCTGAGGCAGTCGTTTGCTGGCCGTTGGACGACCGCTCACGCCGGCTGCCGGCCGCTCACGCTGGCTGCCAGCCACTCACGGTAGCTCATGGCAACCCACTGCAGCCCTGCTGCAGCTTACGCTATCGCCGGCGAGTCACAGAAGCCCAGCTCCAGGTCGAGCTGTTGTTCACCATCTTAGCTGTAGAGGGCAGTGTCACTGGCCCCCATGTGGGATCCGAACTGGTGGCCCTGCTGCTCAGAGCTCGTGCTCCCAAGCCAACTCTTAACCAACTGAGCCACTCGACCGGCCCCCATGGGCGTTCTTGCTTTGACATTTTGCCTGAGATTTCTGAGCCCAGTGCATGGCTCTGACCGTCGTTCTCAGCCGGACAGCCATGTGGATGGAAAAATAATAAGAGTCAATATTTAGAGAGGACTTTCTCATGGCGGGCACCATTCCCAGCCCTGTTCAGGAGTTGTTTCATTTAGCTCCCCATGAGGAGGGTGTTTTTAATCATCTCCACTTCATAAATGAGAAAACGAAGCCACAGAGATGTAAAGTATTTTGCGTGAAATAAGGGGCAGAGATAGGACTTGAGCCCAGGTCATCTGGTTCCCAAGCCTGTCCTTTCAATCATGGCTTAAAATAAGCCACAAGAGAAGCAAGGAAAAAATATAAAACCATAAGCAAAAAAAGGAGCGAAGCAGAGCTCCATGTATTTATATGGAGGGAATACTCTGAAATACATAAAAAAAGTTGTAGGATAATATATACAGTATGTAAAGTTCTTTTTCAAAATGCAAATGAAGGTGCTTTATTGTGTAGGGAGCCGTGTTTGCCTTACAAACATAAAGGAATCACCTGAGAATGGCAATCTCCAAATTCAGTTAGAGGTTGCCTCGGAGCGGGGGCTGGTTAGGGTGAGGATGCAGCTTGGGACACATCAGATTTCAAATGATGGGTCAAACTTTATTTTTTAAGCTGGGCCACGGGAACATAGGGTGTTTCGTATTTTCTTCTTTATGCCCTTTTAATATATTAAATATTGCATAATAATGTTTGTAAACTCCATCCCCAATCCAAAGCACAGAGATGATAATAAGCTGGATCTCTGATAATGGGTGGGGGTCTTAGGAACAAGGTGGAGAGAGAGGGTCCTTGAAATTCCAGCAGAGATGCTCGGTCTTGCAGAAAGGAACAGGAGAGAGACTGGTACGGAGCCTGACACAGGAGGGTCTCAGTCTGGCAGTGGGGAGGATGGATCGAAGGTTGTAGATGTTATAGGAAAGAAGATAGTAATATAACGCCAGAGTGAGGTTGCGTTTCTCCCTTTCCACCATCCTCCTCCATTTGCTTTCTAACAGACACGCATGCAACGTCTTAAAGGGAACAAAATCCACCATTTTTGCGTGCTTTGATTTTGCCCTCTTCTTGGGTCACTGTCTGATTTTGACCCCTTTCTCACTGCCGAAGTCCTCAGGGCCAGTAGTCTGGCCCCTCTGCTTCCAGTTTTGTTCGTAAACTCCATAATCCACAGAAATCTACTTGTAAGCTCTTACCACATATGAAAATGGCACTGTAAAAGATTTCTGGCACCCTCCCTCCTGATTCATCATGTTTTCTCAATTTTCTTTCTCCCTAACCACTATGGTCTTAACTGCCCATCTCCTTCAAATTCATCTGTTTCTAATTCAGGGACAGTCCCCTGTCTGGGAAGTCCCTCCCCACGGAGACTCCGTCTTCGCTGTCCTCCCCTTTCTCCCTCTACTGGATGCCCTCCACCTTCCCCGGGCATTTTGTTCTTTGCTTCCTCCTACTTTTCTTGTACACCAACCACATTTTAGACACTCGGTGCTACTGAGCCGTAGAACTGGTGCTAGGCCTGTGGTCCTGACCTACGTGTGCTCTCGTCCTGGTGAGGCCGATAACCAGCTGTGTGGTTGGCCTCACCCGAGCCATGTTCACGTTGCTAATCAAGTTTCCTCAGCTGTGACATCAGAGGCCATTGTTTCTCAAACTGAAAATCTGCAGCAGTTTAAAAAAAAATTCCAGTGCTTCCTCCTTTTAGCCTTTAGTTCTGGAAAAATGATTTCATGTCTCTTCTGAATATCTTGTCTCGTCCCTTCTTTTCCCTCAAGAAGGGCTCCTCTAAACCATAAGACTTGTGGTTTATGCCCTTTTAGGTAGGCACTTGGTATATAGGTATATAATTTAAAGAGTGGATGAGCAGAACATGGAGTAGAAACTCTACTGAAAGAAGACACTGAAGCCATACGACATTTCTTTGGTTCTATTAGCCATCTGGTTGGTCTTTATTTCCACAGGTCGTTGGCCATGACCCACTGCGTTCTCTGACTTTGACCATTCAGGGATCTCTCCAGAAACTTGTCATACCTTCCCCGAGCCCACAGCGGCGTCTTCTCTCCAGGTCAGGGTTTCCGCAACCACACCTCACAAGCTAATTAGTAGCATCCTAGAATACCCACTAGGGGAGTGTTATGGGTTGAACTGTATCCTCCAAACAGATACATTGAATCCCTAACCCCTGTTACCTTGGATGTGATCTTTTTAGGAAATCAGGTCTTTGGAGACATGCCAAATTAAGATGAGGTCATACTGGATTAAGGAGTGCCCTAATCCAATGACTGGTGTCCTTCTAAGAGGGAAATAGAGACACACATGAATGCCATATAATGACAGAGGCAGAGATTGGAGTGATGCATCTATAAGTCAAGGAAAGCCAGGATTGTCAGCCACCAGCAGAAGTTAGGAGAGAGGCCTGGACCAGAGTCTGCCTCAGAGCCTCCAGTAGGAACCAATCCTGCCGACTCCTTGATTTTGGGTTTCTGGTCTCCAGAACTGTGGGTCAATACGTTTCTGTTGTTGTAAGCCACCCAGTTTGTGGAAATATGTTAACGCAGTCTCAGGAAAGAGAGAGCTATGGCCTCTCAAACACACCCTCTAGAGTAAAACAGCATGCATTTATTTTCTGAGATGAAAACAAGAAAACAAAACCATCAGTCTCAGCTCCTGGAATTCATTTTTCTTGAGATGTACCAGACCCACCCATGGCCATTTCTTAACGTCCAGCCAGAGCCGTTTGTAACACTGTCTGCAGCAGAGGCCTTGCAGGGGAGGCTATTTATATGGAATTAAAATTGCGCTCACCATATTGAGGCTTTCATGGTTTCACATGATTTCTGCATTTTTTGGCACTTTATTCCTCAGGGACAGAATGAGGGGGTGGAAGAGGCCCTTGGCTCCCAAGCAGCCTGCAGGGCTTTTCATTTCCTCTTTCCGCTAATCTCATAACATCCTTGAAATCTTCCCAAGCAGCTCCTTTTGCTACAAAATTTTCTTAACCCTTCAGTTGGCCTCTGCCTAGGCCTACACCAAGTCCCTCAGCCCACCCTGGGGGCCAGGCTGCTGGACTTCCTACTCTGATGAATAACTCTCTTGGGCTTCATTGTTTATCTCCTGGAATGCTGATTTCACGTCTCCTGTCTGTGAGTCTCATCTTTTCTCCTGGAAGCCATGGCCTGTGGGTTCTACCCATGTTATATTGGAGGCAGTCCATAGGTAGACGGTCACTGGGCTAACCTGTCCCTGGCCCCAGTCCAGCCTTTGTTCTCTGGTCCTCAGTGGAGGACGCGCTACTTGATTTGAATTCTCAGAACATTGCCTCTTTCCCATCCACCTGTCAGTCTGGAGGACATCTTACCCACGGCCAGTCCCTCCAATGGTGCTGGAGCTGGGGACAGAAAAGAGGCTGAAACCAAGAAAATCTCATCCTAGAGAAAGGGTGGCATGATGGGCTCCACTGAAATTTCTGGGCTAACTGGATTTCTGATATCCATGTTGTGGTAAGCTGAAACATGCCCCCCCCCCCAAAGATATCCACATTCTAATTCCTGGGACCTGTGAATGTTACCTTATATGGAAACAAGATCTTTACAGATGTAATTAAGTTAAAGGCTTTGAGATGGGGAGCCCTAAATGCAATCACATGATCCTTAGAAAGGGGGGGCAGAGGGAGATTTGACACAGACACACAGAGGAGGAGGTTATGTGACCACAGATGCGGAGATTGGAGTGACATGGCTACAAGCCAAGGCACACGAACAGCTAGGCAAAGAATGGCTATTCCCCTGGAGTCTCTAGAGCAGCGGTTCTCAACCTGTGGGGCGCGACCCCTTTGGGGGTCAAATGACCCTTTCACAGGGGTCGCCTAAGACCATCGGAAAACAAAAAGTTACTTACATTACGATTCATAACAGTAGCAAAATTACAGTTATAGAGTAACAACAAAAATAATTTTATGGTTGGGGGTCACCACAACATGAGGAACTGTATTAAGGAATCACGGCATTAGGAAGGTTGAGAACCGCTGCTCTAGAAGGAGTCCAGCCCTGCTAACACCTTGATGTCAACCCAGTGATACTGATTTGGGACTTCTGGCCTCCAGAACTGTGAGAAAATAAGATTCTGTGATGTTAAGCTGCCAAGTTTGTGGAAATTTGTTATAGCATCACAGGAAGCTAATACACATTTTATTCTTATTCTCCAAGTTCAAGATTAATAGTTGACCAGACACAAGGGGGACTTCCAGGAGGTGTTTGCAAAGAGTGTGCTTCAGGGACTTGGAGAGCAAATCAATAGCACATTCACATTGCTTTCTTACCAATAAGGAGATCTCTGGCAACAGATGGTAAACATTTTATGTGTATGTCCTGTATCATAACTTACAGGGAAAGGACTATTCCATTCTAATTTTTAAAAATCTCCAATATAACACAGTGATCTGTAGGTGCTTAATAAATATTTGCTGTTAATGCTGAAGATGATCATTATTTTTAGGATTTGTTTATGGCTTAGCATTCTAGGAGCTTCTGCTGCCTTCAACTTCATGATATGCATCCATATTTTAAAATTTAAGACCATTCATCAAGGTCTTGCTTTCCTCCATTCAAACCCAGAAATCAATCAACTCTGCATTTTATTACACTATCTATATATCATTGCCATTATGTGAGAAAGAAAATGTGTCTGCCAATTAGCACAGCAGAATTGAAACGAGTTGTTTTTAATCTTTTGGTAATGAAAACTTCGAACAATTGCCATATGATTTGAAGTAGTAGGTGGGATTAATCACTAATTTGTTCTCTCCCTCCCTTCCATGACAATCACAATAGATCTTGATTTGGATGATGCCCGTGGCCAGGCATCTTAGGTTCTGGACAGAAACTAATTAAGGGCAAAGAAAGAAAAGGGCACTTGTCCATTTGAGCTTATAATCAGAAAGAAAGCTTGTAATTGGAAATTTGCATAGCATACGAAATAACCTCAGCTAGGAGACCATAAATCCAATCCAAACCAAAATGCCAATTAGAAAGAAAACTAGAATTTAATCTCTCTAGTGAAGAATTGGGTATCCCTCTGCATTCATTCTTCAGGGTTTTACCTGAGGGAGAAGATGAGCTCAGTATTGACACCTCGCTTGCTTCTATCTTCTTCAACTCTTATAGTTCTGGATCCTTAAACTTCAGGCTACCGAGTTTGGGATAGTCAGGTAGTGATGGAGAAGGGAATTTGGAAATCGTTTATATGTCTAATAAACATATCAGTTTTTAAGATAGTTGTGTTGTTTCTCTCGGCACAGGGAGGACCTCAAAATACATTTGTGGAGCTGGATTTTGGGCATTTGAACATAACCTTTTCAAAGTTTATTTCAATTCAGCAAATGTTTATTGAGCTCCTCCTCTGAGATACCCATCCATGAAGACACATCCCCTCCCTCACACAGGAGACAGACAGGTGAACAATTTGTGCCTTTTGATGTGATCCACTAAGCAAGAGTTGGCAATGTTTCCTGGGGGAAGACTATTCTTCAGCCAAGAATCAAAGGATGATTCAGCATTTGCCAGGCAGATGGGAAGGAGGAACATTCCAGGCAGAAAGACAGACAAGTGCAGGCCTGGTGTGACCTGTGTAAGGGCGCAGAGGAAATGGGTGCGGGCCTGGGGGGATAAGACTGGAAAGGCAAGTCCCTTCACGAAGGGTCTTTGAAACCAGGAGTCTGGAATTAATTCTAAAGATCAGAGCAGTCAATCTTGGCTGCACCTGGGATCACCTGGGAAATTCTGAAAAACAGTTAGTGCCCAAGCCCCACCCCTGACCAATTAAGCCACCCTTTGTGAGGATAGGGCCTGGGCATTTGAATTTTTTTTTTTTAAATGCCCTAGGTGATTCTAATATTTGCCCAGGGTTGAGAATCGCAGCTCTAGATAAGAGGTCTGCAGACTTTTTCTCTAAAGGACCAGCTAGTAAATAGTTTAGGTTTTGTGGACCGTACAGACTCTGTTGAAACTACCCAGTCCCATACAGGCACTGCTCATTTTATTGTGCTTCGCTTTATTACGCTTCACAGATGTTGCGTTTTTACCAATTGCAGGCGAGGCCCTCCACCAGCAAAAGAGATTATCACTCTCTTTATTGTGATACTCGCTTTATTGGGGTGGCCTGGAACCAACCTGCAGCATCTCTGAGGCCTGCCTGGACTGAGAAAGCAGCACTGACAATTATGTAAATGAGTGAGATGGCTGTATTCCAGTTGTTTATATGTTTTGTTATTTATATACAGTAGTCCCTCCTTATCCTCAGTTTTGTTTTCTGTGGTTTTGGTTACCTGTGGCCAACCTCGATTTGATATTAAATGGAAAAACTCCAGAAATAAACAATTCATAACTTTTAAATTTTAGGCCATTCTGCATAGCGTGATAAAATCTCGGGGGGCCCAGGACGTGAATGACCCCTTTGCCCAGGGTTTCCACGCTGTAGACGCTCCCTGCCCAGTAGTCAGTTAGCAGCCATTTTGGTTATCAGATCAACTGTTGCTGCATCTCAGTGCTTGCGTTCACGTCACCCTTATTTTACTCACTAATGGCCCCAAAGCACAAGAGTCGTGATGCTGGCACTTTAGACATGCCACAGAGAGGCCGTGAAGTGCTTCCTTTAAGTGAAGAGGTGAGTACAGTATAAGATATTTTGAGAGAGAGACCACATTCACATAACGTTTATTACAGTATATTGTTATAATTGTTCTATTTTATTATTATTATTATTATTGTTAATCTCTTGCTGTGCCTAATTTATAAATTTAGCTTTATCATAGGTGTGCATGTAAAGGAAAAAACATAGTATATATAGGGCCCGGTATTATCATGGGTCCCAAAATCCCTTGGGGGGTCCCTGAACCAACCCCCCAAGGGTAAAGGGGGAACCATTTATTATTATTTACAAAATAAACATTAATCGAACCTAACTGTTAAAGGATTTGAAGAATTTCCAACTCTTTCTTTTTTGTTCCGTCATTCATTTCTCAGTCCCCTTTCTGGATAACAGCTATTATCAATGGGTGTGTCTCTTAGAACTTTCCAGAACTTTCTCCTTGCATTTTTGTGCATATCTCCTAGAAAGATACTGTTTTATAAAATTGAAAAATATATTTATTGTTCTTAAACTTGCTTTATTTTCTCACATAATAATGTCTTGGGGCATATATTTCCCTCAGTGGCAAATATAGTCCTATCTTATTTTAGTTGTTGCACAGCGTTATAAAATATGAAAGCACCATAGCTCATTAAAGCCTTTTCCTGATAGAGGTTGAACTATTTGCAATCACTGACATTAAACTATTTCTGTCCCACAAAATGGAATTTTCATGTGGTTCAACTTAATAAATAGTTCGTGTCCAGTTTTTTGCTTTTACAAGCATTACTGCTACAAGCATCTGGCAGTAGGTGCTCATGTGTTTACCTGGGTCAGAGTCTGAGATGCTGAATGGCTGGGACTCTGGGGATGTCTGATTGGAAGAAGTCTTGGGTTAAATCACAGACACCAATTCTGGCAGCTTCAGCAAAAAGCGGAGTTTATCAGCGGGCTCTGGGGCAGCTCACAGGATGGAGAGGACGGCCAAGGACTTGCTAGGCTCAGAACCAGTCAGGTCCAGACAGCCTCCATGGAGGTGGCCATTCCACAGCCTCTCAAGGGACCACCGGCTGATGAGTAGAGTCTGAGCTTTGCTTTGGGTTTTGACTTACTTCACACTAATCCCGAGAGAGGGCTGACTTCATGTCACAGGGAGGGGTCAGGTAGGGCGGGAGCACTTTCCAGGGACCCTGTCAGCTTCTGTAAAGAGAGGACAAAAAAGGGGGAAAAAAGTAGTATGAAGCTCAGAGCAGAAGAATAAGAGGACAGAACTAATAAGAAAGTGGATTCAATTTGCCAGGTACCAGAACCAAGTACAAAAATCAGTAACATTTTACCACACCAGCAACCATCAACTGGAAAATATGGGGTTGTCGGAAAAGTCATGATGCATTTTTGCAATGAAAAACAGAGAAAAAATATGTCATGACTTTTCTGACAATCCAATATAATTAAAAGTAAAACACCAGGTAAACTATCTAGGAATTGTCCATGTAATCTGTCTTAAGATTACCAAGGAAAAATGTAAAATTATATAAGGACACAAAGGGAGCTTTGAACAAATTGCATGCCCTCCAATGATGGCTCAATAAACTTTTTCCAAAACTTTCTGAAATTTCTGCAAATTTTCTGAATACAAATGTTCTGAAATTTGTATGAATAATGTTCCAACTAATAGCTCAACTTTGGGGAAAAAAAAAGACGAAAGGCAGAATACTCAATATACCATACATCCATAATAATAAAAACCACATGGTTCTGGTATTAGAGCCAGAACTGACTTCATAGGCATGCGACCTTTGTAGTCAGATGGGGGCCCACACTTAAAAGGCCCCTCTGCTTGCTTTAAGTGTGATTTGCTGTCACCATCTTGAAATTATTAATAAGTCTTTTTTTTAAAGATTTTATTGGGGTATTGGGGGAGGGAACACCATTGGGGAATCGTGGAAGGGGAACAAACAAGTTGCTGTCCTTTTGTTCTTCAGTCTAGTTGTGGAGGACGTCGCTTCACTGGCCCATGTTGGTAGTATCATTGTGCTCTTCCCTGGTGAGGCAGTCGCTTGCCGGCCATTGGACGGCCGTTCACTGCGGCTCATGGCAGCTACTTACAGTCGCTTACGGCAGCCCAATGCAGCCCCACTGCAGCCTACGCCATCACCGGCAACTCATGGCAACCCAGCTCCAGGTTGAGCTGTTGTTCACCATCTTAGCTATAGAGGGCGCAGCATCACTGGCCCTCATGTGGGATCCGAACCAGGGCCCTGATGCTCAGAGCTGGCATCCCAAGCCAACTCTTAACCAACGAGCCACTCAGCCGGCCTTATTAATAAGTTTTAAATAAGAGAGCCTGCATTTTCATTTTGCATTAGCCCTGCAAATTATGTAGCCAGTCTTGACTAGAACAAAGATTGTTCAAAGACTAGACCAAAAATTGCAGGCTCAAAAGAATGGATTTCTGTCAGGTGAAGGACACCATAGATAAAGAACTGACATAACTAAGAGTAAATATTTCGATGACTCAGGTAGACAAGGACCAATATATAGCATAATAAGGAGCTCTTGCAAATCAGAAAAGGAAAGTCCATTAAAAAATGGGCAAAGGATACAAACAGGTACTTAACAGAAAATTTACATGGCTGACAAAAATATACTGGCTTATTTGTAATTAGAGCAATGAAAATGAAAACAACAACTGGATATCATTTTACATCTATTAACTACCAAAATGAGATGGCTGGACGATGCAAAGAAGAGATAGGAAGCAGCATCCCTGGGGAAACACAGTCCCTCTGGAACGCAGCCTGGTGGGGTTCACGTGGTGTTTTGTACCTTATGACCCAGCAGTCCCACTCACAGGAGTATATGTGTAGTTAAGTCCTCATATAGGTCTATACAGGGACACGTAGGAGGAGTTCGTCTCCCTGAGTTTCTCTGGGTTGGAGGCCATCTATGTGTTCAGCACCTGGGGAACAGCTAATTCTAAGATGGTGATGAGTGATTATACAGCAGTTAGAAGCTCTGGACTAGATAAGCACAGTAACGCCATACACAGTACACATGTAGCAATGAGGGACGTATGTAGCAGCAGGAGATCTGAGGCACAAAGTCACTTATATAAATTAAAAATACAGCTACACAAAACAAGACCATTGACAAATGAGACGATACACATCAAACATATAGGGGAGGAGGGAGTTTGGGGAAGGGAAAGAGCAAGGGAAAGATGAAGCAAGATGAAAGAAAATGAACTATTTGAAACTACGGAAAGAAGGACATATACAAGCACAAACAAACCAAAAACTTTGCAGCGCCAAGTGCTAAGAGTGCCGTTAACTGTGCAACTTGATCACTGCACCCTTCTGCTCCTAAGATTGAAAAAAAAAATTTAAGGGCTGGCTGAGTGGTGCATTGGTTAAGAGTTGGCTTGGGACGCCAGCCCTGAGCACCAGGGCCCCGGTTCGGATCCCAGGTGTGGGCCAGTAACGCTGCACCCTCTACAGCTAAGATGGTGAACAACAGCTCGTCCTAGAGTGGGGCTGCGGTGAGTCTCTGGCTATGGTATAGGCTGCAGTGGGGCTGGCTGGCAGCTGATGTGAGCTTTCATGAGCTGCTGTGAGCAGCCGTGAGTAGCTGTCCAATGGCCGGCAAGCGACTGCCTCGCCCAGGAAGAATGCAATGATAATACCAACATGGGCCAGTGAAGCGACGTCCTCCACAACTAGACTGAAGAACGAAAGGACAGCAACTTGTCTGTTCCCCTCCCCCCAATTCCCCAACAAAATCTTTAAAAAACCCCACCCAAATCTAACTCTCTCCAAAATAAGATTCCACAAGATTGGATTAAAGAATTTTAAAGACACAGGTATTTTCTCCTGGTTGTATGAAGAGTGGGTGGGTGGAGAAAAACTACCAAGTTTTAACTCCCCAGAAACATTTATTTTTTAAAAGAACTCAAACCATTTATCTTTTTCAGCAACAAACCATGTAACCAACACAAGCGCATACATCATTGTCCTCCCTCAGTGACGAGAGGGACTGTGGATGCAAAATGTAGGCTCCGAGAGTGGCATCTGAATCTATCTGTCTCTTCTTTTTCAGTCATTTAAATTTGAGAGGTTTAAATGATAGAAATTAGTGCCTATAAATTTATTTGAAAGTGGCACAACTAAGCTAACATTGACCACTTCTTTTGCTTCGAAATTCAGTGTACGACTCTGTTGGGAAACTCGGGAGCAATATTCTCAGTGGAAACGTGGACAGGCTGGGGTCTTACAGTGAGTGCCTGTCCGCCCACGCCCCCTCGGGGAGCTTCCAAGGGCAGTACTGCAAGCTTCGCATCCTGCAGGTGAGTGTGGGGGATGTGCACGTGCTCTAGGAGGGCAAGTGAACGTCATGATATGGAACCTACTGCAACTCCACCAATTGCTTTGCTTAATTAAAAAAGAAACCTATGAAGATGTTTTGCAAAGAGTTAAAACTAAATTGTAAACAGGTGGCAGAAAGTGGCTTGCATGTTCTGAGGCTGGGACGTTGTAGGAGGCAGTTGTCCACAGAACAGGCCTTCAGAGGTTCCTCCTACTGTAATATGTGGGGAGAGACTGCTGTGGGACCTTAGTGGGGAGTTCAAAGTCAAGCCCCAGCCAGTGTTCCTGGGCATTAGCACCTGACTCACCCTCAGTTTTTGGAATACCAAAGGGAAGGTGGACTTCCCACTACCTATAACCCTTTTCCAGAAACAGAGCTCCAAAACATGACTGTAAGGTTATCTTAGTTGATGGGCTGGGACTTTTATGAATAGATCACTAAATCAGTTGACTGGGGTCCCAGGGCTCACTATCTTCAAAGCATGTTAATTCTTTTACTGCCAGGGTTGTTGTGGCTGGGGGGTGGGGTGGAGACCTAGGAACAGCACAGTCTTGTATTAAATATAAAGATAGGTTTTATGCATGTCACACAACACTGAAAGAAAACACATTACTGGTTGGGCAATAACAATAGCATAAAATAACAATAAGAAATCTGAGCTCTCTGATAGTAATGCCATAAAATGGTCTTACAACGGTTAACCACTGGAAATAGGAAGATTATCACCCAGCTCCATTTGTCCGGCTGAGAGTTATGATAATGATTGCTTGAGGGTATGTCCAAATGTCATATCCTGTTTTCAAAGCAGATTAATGGTTTTGATATCAGAGCAAAAGGTCAGGCCTACACAATCATGGAAGTTATATGTTTAGAAGCATCCCGGAAATTTTTCTTTATAATTAGATCTTTGCCTTATTGGAACAGGCATTCTAGTTATTGGTTTGATTTATTAATAAAGTCTTTATTTGATACATTGTGTCCTGCTATGAAGAAATAACAACTTGGCAATTTTGTTGAAACTTGTAAGAGTGTTAAGTCTTAATATGGGAGAGAGGTGCACTTGGCCAGACTATGTAGCTGATTATGTAAAGATAATCAGTGTGGGTGGCTGCTTTTTAAATAATCAGCTACCTGAAGCCTTGGAACATATTTTTATTTACATCTAGGTGCATCTGGCGCTGTGTGAATTCACTTGAACTACTCTGTTATGGAAAAGCCATCTCCAAAGAAGTCAGCCAACTTTTCTTCTTGTAATACCTTTCCCTTCCCTTTCCCAATGTGCTTAATTCACGGGCAGCAGCAGGCTTACTTAGAAATGATCGTGCATATATTCCATGGACAGTAACATCTGGACTGCTGTGGCCTTGTTTCCAGGACGGTGCTGACTACAGTGTGGGCGTGTGTGTCCCAGATTCTTGTGCCGAACAGGATGTGACTGTCATGTCTCGGCTGGGTAAGTCCACAACAAAACCCAGGGAAAGTATTGTCTTGGCATAAAATTTGAAAAACCCCAACTCCTTGGAGCCCAGAAAGGCCATTCTTTCAGGGCTGAACCAACCTTTCATCCTGATCAAGCCAATAAACTGAGACTAATGGAGTCTGGGGGTGGGGGTAGGGGGTGGACTTGGCAGTTTGGGTTTTTCCCTCACATTATGCAATTCTGACACTAACTACCGGGAGATTGTGCTGACCCCACACATGAAGGGCTCAGTCCCACGAGACTACCCCCTCTGTCAGATGCCAGTCAGAAATAGTGGGTCCCAAGGTTACCCACACTTCTCTCTGATTTGGTTACAAATCAGGGGTTTGTTCCATGACTCCCTCCGCAGGTTTGATAATTTGCAATAACAGGACAGAACTCAGGGAAACACTTCCCTCACTATTAATGGCTTATTATAAAGGACAAAACTCAGTAATAACCAAATGGAAGAGATGCACAGGGCAGAGCGTGGGAAGGGCACAGAGCATTCATGCCCTCTCAAGGTGGCGCACCCTCTCCGCACTTCAGTGTGTTCACCAGCCCAGCAGCTCTCTGAATCCCTTCCTTTAGGGTTTTTGTAGCGTTTCTGTGATGTAGGCACAGTTGATTAAATCACTGGCGATTGGTGATCACTCAATCCGCAGCCCTTCTTCTCTTCCCAGAGGCCAGCGATGGGGCTGCAAGTTCCAACGCTCTAATCACATGGAAGGTTCTTTTGGCAACCAGCCCCCATTCTCCGAGTGACCTTATTAGCATAAATTCAAGTATGGTTGAAAGGGGTTTATTATGAATAACAACAAATGCTCCTCTCACCCCTAGCGCTCAGGAAATTCCAAGGGGTTTAGGACCTCTGTACCAGGAACTGGGGATGAAGACCAAATATATATATTTCTTATTATATCACAATATCACACACATTATTAAAAGTCCTCTTTTAAATGTCGATATTGCAACTAGTTTTCAATAACCTTAAGTTGTCCTCCAAATTTCTGATTATCCCTACAGCTTCCCGTACGTTATCTATCTAGCCAAATATTTTATGTGATGTTAAAAAGAAAACCAATTGTTATAAATCAAAGTCCAATTTCTTGTTGGATAAGTCACAAATATCCTAGCAACAAAAATAAATTTGCAGAGTTCTTATTAGATTAGCATTTCAAGTGAATAAATGACTCCCTAAGTCTGAGTTAATGTTCATTATTATTTAAAAGATTTATCAGTTAGCCTGGTTTTATTTAAGGCTAAGCTGATTAGTCAGAGTTGACATGGAAGGCTAGAAACTATTATCAGTACAAAGATATATTTTCTATTTATGTTTTCAATTACAGTTGACATACAATATTATATTAGTTTCAGGTGTATAGCATAGTGATTAGACCTTTATATACCTTAACGATACCTTTGTGATCACCCCATAAGCCTATTCCCCATCTGACACCATACATTGCTATTACAATATTATTCACTATATTCCCTATGCTGTGCTTTACATCCCTATGACTATTTTAATAACTGGAAATTTGTACTTCTAATCCCTCTCCATTTTTCACCACACATCCCCCCAAGTCCTCTCCCATCTGGCAACTACCAATTTGTTCTCTTTTGAAAAGATATTTTGATGATTCTCTGAGGAACTGGAAATAAAAAAAGGGCCCTGGTTAGGGTGAGCAGAGCTGACTTGGTAGATACATTTGTGGAATTTAGTCTTCACGGCCAAGGCACTTCTCCAGCACCTGCACAGAGGCAGCAGATAGAAATGGGAGCGTCTTTGCCCAGGGGAAAAGGTCCCCATCTGGAAAGGATTTGTCAGCTATTCCTTAAAGCTTTTTGATGGAGTTGCCAATATTTCCTCTACAGATATGGGGGCAACCAGCTCAGCAACCACACGAGGAAGGCAACTTGACTCATCTAGGGCAGGCGCACAGGGGGCCAACACAAGGACATGCAGCTGACAAGCCAAGAAGAAACGAGCCCAGGATTGCAGAGAGGGAGGGGAAGGTTCTGGGCGGGGCAGAGCATATTGCAAAAGACTGCACGGTGTAGTTGCCGTAGGATGTTAGAAAAATGTCAACCAACAGACTTGAGAATGAAAATTCGTAACACCAGAGGGTTGAGATTCTAGATAACATTTGGGTGTGATGATTGCAAGCCCAATTATAGGCCCTAACAATTCATATCTGCGTATTTCAGTGTCACTTACTGTGTTCCATTTCCTGCTGATGGCTGGGGAGGAAAAATTTTCCTCCTACCCTTCTAGGTTCTTTGGCTGGTCTAATAATTAAATTGACACAAGTCCGACTAACAGGAGAAAACCAGTTTTTTAATTTCGTACATGTAGGAGCCCCATAGAAATATGAAACTCAAGGGCAAATCAGGCAGTCGAGGCTTATATGCCATCTTAAGCTAAGAACAGGATAGGAGCCTGGGGCTTCACAGGAGAGGAGAATAATTCATAGGAGAGTAAGAAGAGCAGGTGTTGGCACTTAGATGTTTGCCTTGCCATACAGATAGGTTGTTCAGATAAAAGTTATCTCTGGTAATAGCGCTTTTTCTGAGCGAGGTCCCCATCTTATTTCTTTAGGCAGTTTGGGGTGACACGTTCACCTGTTCTTCAGGACCCTGTAACAAAGTCCCATAACCTGGGTGGTTTAAGATGCCTCACTCTAATCTCTACCTCATATGGTGTTCTGCTCTGTGTGTCTCTCTGTGTCCCAATTTCCCACTTTGTATAAAAACAGAAATCATACTAGATTTAGGATCCACCCTAACCTAGTATGACCTCATCTTAAGTTGTTTATATCTGCAAAGACCCTATTTCCAAATAAGGTTGTATTCATAGTTCTGGGTGTTAGGGCTTGAACCTTTTGGAGGGGACACAATTCAACACAGAAAACTACCTAATACCTAGTTTCTTAGTTCAGTTAGTTATATGAGGTCCCTTAAACACAGCAGGGAGGTGGAAGGCTAGTGACTCAGCCACTTAGCCCAAGGCTCTGGATTTACAACATGCTTGATAAGCATTGGACAAACCTGACTGAAGTTTGATTGTGAGGCAAAGGACCTCATCTGGTTATAGGGACAGCACACACCTGACAAAGGAGCTTGGTTTTAGGGACCGTTAACACTGAGTTAGCAAACTTGATCTAGACTCAACTTTGAAAGGCTGCGTATTTCCATGCTTAGGGACCCTCTCAGTCTGTCTCCTGTCCTGACGGAAATTTTAAAACATCAAATGGTGATCACAGGGGCTCCGTTTGCAGTGGCCCAAAGCAATGGGTACTGAGCTGCTCACAATCAATGTTTAACAGTCCCTTACAATATGCTCTAATCTGTCCTCTTTCCTATGCTCTAGTAGGCGAATTTCATCTTGCTTTGCCAATTATAATTAGAATTATGAGGCCCCCGTTGTAGAACAAAATGGTGTTAGAACTTCAAGGGATGACGTCTTCCCCCATTACTGTCTCTTGTGGCTTCACTTGTGTGCTGATTGAGAAAATGGAGCTATCCTAATAATAACTCCTTGAATCACCCACACAAGTGCCTTTCCATTAAGGACGCAAAAGGAATCCAAAACATTTCACAGGATACCATTTTCTGTTCTCAGTGTAATTCAGAAAATATTTGTTGAGCACTTTTATATCTGGCCTTTGTGTGAAACATCACGTGTGTGCACTGGGGGACCGTCAAAACAATTGGAAGTTCCTCATTTTGGGAAACCCAGGATTTAGTTATTATGGTAAGAAAAGTGAGTGTGTGCCTGAAGCTGTTGGGAAAGCCTCAGGAAATAAATGCTCAGTCTCACATTGAGTGCTAGGTACGGGCAGACAGGCAGAAGAGCTTTGGGGTGCAGGAGAAAGAGAACCACACTGCAGAGGTTGAAAGGGGGGGGGTTAGAGCAAGAACGTGAACTGGGCTGTTTTAGTGATGAGCTGGGAGGGACACGATGAGATGTTGGTGGGAAACAGACCAAATAAAAGTTTCAGATAAAGGTTGCATCTTTCCCTGTGGAGACCCGGAACCTGGCACAGTATAGACACTTAAAGTTGATTGAATGTGCATGGGCTACCAGTTGGTTTTCTTTACCATGGCAGGAATCAGAGCCCAGTGAGGGTGCTTCTTCTCAGAGCTGCTGGGACCTGAGGACATTGATTTGGGTCATCAGGAGAGGTTGGACAAGTCCAGCAAACCCAACCATCCATCAGCAGCCCCAATCCTTGAGAGCCTTGGCCTGGTTCCCAGTCCATGAGCTGCACCACTGAGCATAGCAATTTGGCGAGAGTCCCTGTGTTTGTTTTCCGGGGCTGCCTTAACAGAATACCACAGCCTGTGGAGCTCAAACAAAAGAAATGTATTTCTCACAGCTCTGGAAATCCAAGATTAAGGTGTTGGCAGGGTTGGTCTCTCCAGGGGCCTCTGCCCTTGGCGTGCAGATGGCGCCTTCTTACTGTGTCTTTACCTGGTCCTTCCTCTGTGCTCACACATCTGCGTCCAAATTTCCTCTTCACAGAAGGATGCCAGTTAGATGGGATTAGGGCATACTTCAATGGCTTCATTTTAACTTCATCACTACTCTAAAGGCCCTAACTCCATATACAGCCACACTCTGAGGCACTGGTGGAAGACTTAGGGCTTCAACATATGAATTTTGGGGGGACACAATTCAATCCAGAACAGTCTCTTTTCAAAGTCCCTTTGAACTTGATTTTGGGACCTGTAGGGTTCAATTCTGTTCTACTCATTTTCTTCCCCTCCTGACCCTGCCCTTAGGGTCTCCAGAGTCTTGTAATCAACAGGAGAGGAGGGTGGATGCTTTGGAGGAATGGGAGGTGGTGTCTGTAGTGCAGCCCTCACACCTAGGCAAGAAGAATCTTGTCCTGGGCTCTGTACTTTAGGGACCTCTCCCCTGGCTTTCCTCTGGATGTCCTCCCCATTGGATGAGATGTCTAGAGGGCCGAGAGGACATGCCCCCCCCCCGGAGCCTACCCCTTCCCTTCCAGCTCACATTCTTAGTGTCTAGGACCCCAGAATTCCCTGCCCAGTAGGCTCCCAGTGTCCTCTAGGGAGTGAATGCAGTGGGGGTGAGGTTAAGGGTGGAGCACTCCGATTAGAAGCACAGCACCTGGGGTCTTGTTAGAGCTGCAGATTGTCAGGTCCCACCCCAGACCTACTGGATCAGAAGCTTGCAGGGAGGAGAGGCAGGAAGAATCTGTTTACCAGGCCCTCCAGGTAATTCTGAGATGGGCTATAATCTGAGACCACTGCCCTAGTCTTACCACTAATATCTTTATAAACTCTTTCTTGCGGTGGCTAATTAGCTGTGTCCTAAGTCGGGCTTCTTAGCTTCAATTTCAGACAGCACCTTTCCCCAGCTTGTGGGCTTCCATCATATTGTTCCACCTCATGTTGCATTTGCCTCTCTGTGGGGACCTGCTCGCAAATAGATGTGAGCTGGCAGTGGTGCCTTTTTAGGATTGTCATTCCCAGTGCTGTGTGTTGGGAAAAGGATGTGAGAGCCTGGGCAGGGTGAGAATTCAGGAGACCAGTGGTCCACCTCCAGCTGGGCTCCAAGTTCCTAGTTCTGTGAGTTTCAGCATCTTTGTGCCCTATTTCCCCCATAAAATCAGATCTATTAAAACCCAGCTGTCCTTTTTAATGTCGAAATTTTGTTTTGAAATAACAGGTGTGTAAGCTCTTGGAAAAGTATAAATTATTTATTGCCAAATAAAGTATTATTAATACAATCCTTCTTTTCTTTTTTCTGGGTAGATATTTTGAGATTCAGAAATGCTTCATTTCTGGCTCCTCCTCTCCCTCTCTTTACCATGAATTCGTCCTCCTCGTCTGGTGGGAGTGTGGCCACATGTGCTACTGGAATGTTCCCCCTCGACACGTTTGTTGCCGTGTGTCTGTGAGTACTGGCATCTGACGTGCCCGGTTGGTATCCAGGTCAAGGCTGTTTTATCAGCTTCTGCTCACCAACAACACTTAGCCGTGTAACTTTCAGCCATTGAGTGATATCTGGTCAGTGCTGCCTGTGTGCAGGCGGATGACCATTTTCCTTAAACAAGAAAATTCGAGTGTTCTAGAGGAAGGCTGGCCACACCCAGATGTGACTGGGTTTCTGGGCCACTGAGAGATGTATCCCATCCCCAAATATCCCTCTTCCTGTCATGTACCACTGAAGGGTAATTTTTCTTATTCGAGGCGTTGCTTCTCCCACAAACACCTTGGCAGTCTTGCCGGTTGCTTCTTGTTTGCATCTTGCATTGTTCCTTAGAACAACTAATAGAAGTAGAATTGCTGGTCCGGAGCATGAACCATTTGATAAGGTGCTTTCCTGAAAACCCTCATTCAAACTGCCCCAGCAGATGTTCATGTCTGTTTCATCACCCTGTGACCAGCATCCAAAGCTACCTGTATAAAAAACCAGTACCAATTTAATAGATATATAAATGGGTTTAATTTACATTTTAGAAAATTGGTAATGAAGGTCTCTCCCCTAAGTTTACATATCTGCTCTCCATACGCCTCACTCCCCTTTCCATGTGTGTATTTGTTGGGTTCTTATGGATTTTTAAAGTTCATTGTATAGAAAAAGGACGTGAATCCTTAGTCATATCAGCTGCAAGTATCTTCCTCAGTGTTTTGGTTGCTTTTTGTTTCTTTCTTTTTTTTTTTTTTTTCTGAGCCATCCCGCCACCTGTTGGCAGCTCCGCGGCTACTCAGCTCGGGCTGACTCGAACCACTGTTGCTCAGAGCTCAAACTCTTGAGCGAGCTCTTAACCAACTGAGCCACTCAGCCGGCCCTGTTTCTTTCTTTATGATTACTTTTTTACAATTATAATGAGCTCGGTGCAACCCCTTAATCTTTTACTTTGTAATTTCTTTCACTTGGGTATTCTCAGAAAGCTACTTCCAACCCTTACAAGTGTTCAAGATATACCTGTATTCTAGGAGGGGTTGCGTGGTTTTGTTTTTGTGGAGCTGTGTCCTCTGTGTCTTTCTGAGGTGTCAGTGTGTGGGAATTCTTGGCCACACGTGTGTGTCCTCTCTCTGCAGGTTCCTCGCCATCCTTGGCCTCGTCCTTCCTCTGGCTGGAACCATGTACGTGGCAGCCAGAGGGTGGGGATCGGACCACAGGGTGTCCGCTGCACACGGGACACCTTTGGCCACTTACGGGACTCTGCCTTTGAGAGAGATGGAGAGGCGTGAACAAAGAAACAGGACCCAATGGACACGTTGCCTGGCCCATCTCTCATGTTCAGGAACCCCGAGCAGAGGAAACAGTAGGCATTTTAATGAACTAAGACCACTCGTGAGAGGTGATTTTTTTTTT
>NW_017731402.1:4149261-4152323 GCF_001890085.2 Hipposideros armiger
CAAGTGAGTGGAATGGTGCTCAGAGAGGCTGTCTTCCCTATACCCCAGTTCTTTTCAGAAGATTTTATAAGCTTCTGCTAGTTAAGTTGCCTCACAAGTAGAATTTAGACAGGAAAAATAAATAACACTAGCAAAATGTATCCAGTATGTACTTGCCAATTTGCATTGGGCCAGATGTTTGACGAACGTTCTCGAATCCTCACAAGAACCCTGCCAAAAACGTGTGCTTAATTTAAAAGTGAGGAAACAGGCTCAGGGAGGCTAA
This sequence comes from Hipposideros armiger, assembly GCF_001890085.2. Taxonomy (NCBI): domain Eukaryota; kingdom Metazoa; phylum Chordata; class Mammalia; order Chiroptera; family Hipposideridae; genus Hipposideros; species Hipposideros armiger. Next base: position 4,149,527 of record NW_017731402.1, read on the forward strand.
GAAACGTGGTGCAACCCAGCAGAGCCCAGGTCCTATGTCTCTCCGCTGCAGCCTGTGACTTCTCAGGGGGCTGAGGGGAGCCAGACACGAGGTGTAGGGCTGCTGATTGTGCTGTGGCCCTGCCAAGTCCTGGTGAGTGAAAATTCCTCTACGTGAGAGGCTGAGCTGCGTGCCTCCAGGCAGGCCCACCGAGAGAGACTCCAGTGGAAAAACTCCACTGTTTTCCATAGTTACGGCTGAAACCTCAAAATATTACGTAATTACATTCTTCCATTTAAGAAATTGATTTAGATTTCCAGGGCTTGGTTATAAGCCAGCTCTTGCTTGCGAATACATTTTAATTCTGCAAGGACTTTTGGTGCCTACAGTGTTAAAGACACAAAGCTACGTCCAGGAGAAAATATGAGTCTCTTGGAGGCAGCCTCTTGAGCTTTGAAGGCTCCTGTTTCACAATTCCAGCCACTTAATTGGCTCTCAGAATGAGTTAAATTAAATTTTTTAGAAAGGGAATTAATTAAATATAGTGGATTAACTATTCTTAAAGCAATAGTGAGCATAGTAGCTGTGACATTATCTCACTTGTTCTTCATGGTAACCCTGTGCTTATAAGGTCTACGTTGACTCCCACTTTGCAGATGTGGAAACTGAGGCACAGAGCAGTTGATTCATTTGCCAGAGGTCACAGAGCTCATAAGGGACAGTCAAACTTAGAGCCAGGAGTGTCTAACTATGAGTCTCACACCATTGGCCGCTGGGCCACCTGACCTCCTGTTCTCATACTGGTACAGGCCGGGGTGTTATTTGCAAGTGGTTCATTCATGGGAGAGCACTAGGATGCCATTTCGAGCGAAATGCTGGCTTCCTGTGGTTTCTTAATGCTGTGTGAGCTCTCCTCCCCTCATCCCTTTATAATACAGGACTGTGGTCAGGCCCTGGCACCCTGGAAGCCTGAGTGAGGCAGTGTATTCTGTGCAGGGCAGTGTGGGCGCCAACCTCGAGTTGAGTCTGTTAGGGAAAGTCAAGTTTCGTGGGGAGGGAGGCCAAGTCCAAAGGTCCACATAGAGACCAAGAGGGGACGATGGAGAGCTGAGCGGAGCAGTCCGGGATCACAGCGAGGGAGTGGCGGGTGACAGCCAAGATCCCTGGTGTGTTCCTGCTCTTGTTGGTGGGGCAGCGTGGGGCTGCTCTGGCTTTCAGGGTGGGCAGTAACACATTTGCTCTCGCCCAGGGTGTCTAGGAGCCGTGGACCGTGCTCTGAAATGCTTTTCTTGGCAGAAGAATGTGCCGGCCATCTGGACTACCAACACGCCAGGAAGCACGTGCTCCGCACTGAATGGCGTCCGAGTCCTGAGTCTTCTGTGGATCATCTCAGGGCACACCAGTCAGATGACTGCATGGCTATCTTTGGGTACCGAGAATTGCTGGGTCTCTGTGAGCAGCAGAGTCTTTTGTGGGAGAGGATCACGTTGGGCCATAGGATGGGAGGCTGCAGCCTTCCCACAAGCAGCCTTCCTTCTGTTTTAGAGGCATAGTCGTGACCTCCCGTAAATGAGTTTCCCAGGCCAGTGTCCAGAGGCTGCTTTACCTCCCCTGAGGTATAAACCAGGCACCTGGTTACCAGGTGAATGGTGATACCTGAGTATTGTATTTTCATCGTCCAAAGAGCTGGACTCCCCTCATTTTGATTAATGCAGCCAGAAACTAACATTACTGTTTCACCTGGAAAAACCGGCAAGCATATATAAATATGGTGCACTGGTATTAAATCAATGTTGCTTAACCTTGTCCCAGTGGCTCCGCTTCTGAAGCGCTCCCAACAGCATTGCTCTTCTTTAAGCGAGGGGTCAAAAACATACATCAGAGCTGAGGGGAGCGGTCTGCCCAGGGTTGTTGGAAGGACCTCCCGGGAGCTCTGCACTGGTCCACGAGCAGGTGGTGCTGCTGTAGTCCCAGCGGGGCTGTGCCAGTGTGAGAGCACAGAGATGCTCAAAGCCTTGTTGATGATTGGGTACCTCAGTCACCGCCTTCTGTTCAAATCCAAGCTCTCCTCTTAAGTAAATTACAAGGATGCATAACCATTCTCCCCATACAACTGAAAGTTGAAGGCGTTCCTCTGGCTTTTTTCTGAAAAGATAAATCACACGATTTTCTCCTATTATACAAATGGACACTGCTTTTTATGTGTGTGACAGATAATGTGCTTGAATGGAAAGCCAGAGTGCTTAAAAACCCACTGTACCTGTATTCTCGGAGTGGCCCATTCTACCTTGGGGTTGACACATTTTTCCTGATCAGGTAATATGGTGTTTTTTTCTGCTGCTGTGCTTATTGCGGTTTGTTTGGGGATGTGAGTATGTTATGTGTTCCCATCCTCACTTGAGTTAGAAAAACTGAATGGTTCATGGTTACGCCCCTAGCCTTGGCTTCTATCTATTTCTGCTCAGCACTGTTATCACAGCTCCTTCCTCTCCTTGGCATTTTCAGTTTATTAAATGAGTTAGGGTAGCTCTCTAAGATGGGCCTTTTACAAAAAGTGAGTTTATTCCTCAAAATTGTTTATGCCAGTGATTCTCAAATTCTGGTCTATGTACTGATGTGAATCCATGATGAAGCTTCCAGTTCTCATTACAGTGACATGTGAAAAAAGAAAAAAGAAAATGGTGTGATGGGTCGTAAAGCTATGTTTGTTTAAATTAGCTACTCAGAGGTAAAATTTCTGAGTTGTTTGGTGGTAAATGTCAGGTACTGTGTGAAGTACTTTGCAGCATCACCCCATTTAGTCCTCATGATGTCCCGA
>NW_017731402.1:4153803-4157222 GCF_001890085.2 Hipposideros armiger
AGGATCTTTTCTGTTTTGTATATTGTTGTCACCAGGGCCAAAAGCAGTGTTAGGCACACAGTGCTGCTCAGTACATAATTGTTAAAATGATTTACTGATTGTTTTATCTTAAGACTCTAGTATGATAGTTTCTTGGGGGTAATCCAGAAAACGTAGGGTTCAGAATGAGCGGAGGCCTGTCCACTAGGGCGACAGCCCATGCTAGGAGGTGGCCAAGGTGACCATGGCGAGTGGCTCGGACAGGCAAGGATCAGAGTCCACCATCGGCAGCAAACCCAGCAGAGATCTAGAACCACCGGGCACCTGACTTTCCAAGAGGGCGTAGCTGGGCCTAGCCAGGCAGGTGAAGCCTGGCCGCCGGAGACGTGGGGCAGCCCCCGGGGGGCAGGGAGGTCCACCCACAGCCCAGCACAGACCAGAACCCTGTTCCCTGCAAAGGGGTGTAGTAAGTACAAGGTAGAAAAGACAGCATATGCTCGATGGACTGGTTGGCAGAGCTCTGAGCCGTGGGAGGGAGGTTGGCAAGGGCAGATCGGGATGGCTGGAACCAAAGCCAAAACTCAGCCTGGAGAACTGTACCTAGGAGGGAAGAATGAAAGGCGTGAGAGGCCACGGGTCATCCTGGGCCATCAGTGGGAAAGTGAGACAGAGAAGCCATCAGGTCAGCCCTGAGATAGCCAAACACAGACCCAGGCACTGAAATTCTAAATGTCTTAAGAAAATTACAAATATATGCCCCCTTTATTGTAAATACCTCACACCTGGCTTGCCCTGGGGCCTGGAGAGGGCTGTGCCTTTTACCAGTGGTTCTGAGAGTCTGGCCCCTGCACAGCGGCACCAGCATCACCTGGAAGACGATTGGAAATGCAGATTCTCAGGCCCCACCTCAGACCCACTGAAGTAAACTTTTCTTTCTTAGCCCCTATTTGCCTTTATTTCTCATTGCCAGTCTTGGTAATTTTTTNCATCTTAGCTGTGGAGGGCAGTGTCATTGGCCCTCATATGTGGGATCCGAACCAGGGCCCTCTGGCATCCCAAGCCAGTTCTTAACCATCGTGCCACTCAGCCGGCCCTGTGAGAGGTGATTTTGATGAGTCTGAAACTGGAAAATAGTCCCTACAGTGTTGGAGTCTAGCGAATGCCCAACGGCTTCTCAATGCCAGCGTGGAGGCTGGGTCTATGCTCTTCACAATTCAGTCTTTGTTTACCACCAGTGTGTTAAGGCGAGGTCACTAAAAATGCTGCTGTACAGTTATCCAGTGTGTTTTTGTGCTACTCAAAGACTAGGTCACAACAGAACTTGGGTTTCACTATAAGAATCCTCTAAGGAACCATTTCCTCATAGTGTCTGTTTTCAGTGTCTCAGCTACACAAATACCTCAGAGAACCTTCCTGGCATCACTAAGGTAGATGATTTGTAGAAACCGAAGCAGGACAATGAATATGCAATACAGCTGATTACAACATGGCAGCATGTATCTGAGCCAGGAAAAGATGACCTGGCAGAGTGCAGGGAGAGGCTGGGGTGTAGTGAGTCACACTGTGTTGTGTTTTAGTGAAAAATCAACAGTATTACCTTCATTTTCACTTGCCCATATGGCAAGGCAAAGAGAACACACACACACACACACACACACACACACACAATCCCTAAAACAAGAATAGCTTTGTCATGCAAATATCTTTAGAACATATGAAAGAATTTTTGGCAGAGTCCCTTGAGGTCCTTCCTTCGCTCCAACTAGGGGTATAAAAATAAGACAGAATTTCAATGAATGGACCAGAAGAATATGAGTATGTGACAAAGTGGCTTTAGAGAACCTCCATCCAGTGTGCAAGGCATAGTAATGCTTTTATCAGATTCTATTTGTATCTTCGGGCAAAAATAATAACAGCAGCAACACCAACAAAAACCCCAACAAGTAATACAACAAAAAATATGTGCATATCGAGATGATATAACAGAAGAGCTGAGAAGGCTTAGAGGTCCCTGAGCAGCCTCCTCCCAGATCAGAAGCTGGCTACTAGCCCGGCGGTTTCCTTTTACCCATCGCGATGGGAAGGGTTCATGGTCAGGCTTCCGCGGTCAGTCTCTGCTGCCCTGTCACTTATACCCATGGGCCCTGGTTTGGTCCTCTGGGGCCTCAGAAAATAAATCTACTTGCTCTCTTGTTTCTATAACAGCCCCATCAGATTTTGAGGACCATTTTGATGGCCTCCCCCAAGTCTCAGAACCCCTCAATTGTTTCTCACATGACGAGGTTCAAGAGCTCTCTCTGTTCCCTGTAGTGGGCGAGGCAGAAAGAGCACACGCTTAGCCACCCCGAGTCACACCTGCCTTGGTTTCTAACCCTGCCCTTCATCAGGTTTTGACCTCTAGGCACCTCAGTTTCCACATGTGTAACATGGGGGCATATGCTGGGGTTTGCTGAAGGAATTAAATGAGATGATGGACTTACCTCCTCTTAATTTGTTGTTCTTTTCCTCGTTCTCTTCAGTTAAGCCAGAAGATGGGGGAAGAGTAGAGGCCAAGACCTCTTGCTGCCCTGACCTCACTGGGTTCCAGGGGCCTGCTTCTAATTGTCAGGTTGAAGGTGAGCCTACAGGTCACAAAATCCACCATTGCTGACCCACAGGGCCCGGCATTTTAAGGCCAAATCACAAGATGTAGGGCAGACACACCTGGTATGGTGTCAAGAATCAGCCACTGAATCTTTAGATTCTTCACCCAAAATGAAATGCCCTATGATCTAAGGTTATGTGAGCTTTTTCAGCAACTTACATTTAACCGTGGCCTCAAAATGGAGTGTTTCCTGGCTCTGTTGCTATAGCAATTTTTTTTTTCGTGTTTAATACCATCAGAGAAAAATACCACATTTCTGACTGTCTAGAAATAGAACTCAAGATGGAGAGACCCCCTAGGTTCAGCATTTTCTTCTCTCCGCTTTTACACTTACCAGCAAGTCAAATCAACCTAAGACCACAGAGTCTTCTAGAGGTTTAGAGCCAGACTGGGTATTCGCGAGTCCTTGTTCTTTATCCTCCCAATAATTACTGCTTTAGCTTAGAGTGGTTTCCTGTTACATGAGCCTGTCCTTTATTCTTTAGATGGGAAAAATATGAGCGCATGAGGATGTTTCCGGGAAGGAAATAGCTATGGATGTCAGCCACTGGAGGTCAGGGCTCTCGTTCTGTGGTACATTGCTGATAGTGGGCTCACGTGATAATAACAGAGATTCCAAAGGCACTGCAAGGGTTTTTAAAGCCCTGTCACGGCCAGCGGTTCTCAAACTCTGGTGAGCGTCAGCATCTCCTGGAGGGTTTGTCACCCCCAAAGGTTCTGATTGAGTAAGTCTGGGGTAGGGCCTGGGACTGTGCATTTTTTTTTTTTTTTAGCTGAGCCATCCTGCTACCTGTTG
>NW_017731402.1:4167910-4170445 GCF_001890085.2 Hipposideros armiger
GGCAGGGAGGGCACAGGGTGGGGGTGAGGGGGATGAGGACTTATGGGGCAACATGGAGGCAAGGACTCTAGTGAGTCAATTACTGTGATGTCTGGGCAGGAGGGCAGGATTTGGACAGGCGATTGGCAGTGGGGATGGAGAGAGGGCAAGTCAAGGACACTTGAATTTTCTGGCTTGAGCACCATGGCAGATGGAGGTGACATTCTTGAGATAGAGAGCTCTGGAAGAGGGCCAGGTTGAACCAGGAAGAGAATGAGTCCAACCCGGGACAAAACTGTTGGAAAATGCAGGGAAGTGTCACCAGCCCACAGTCTGAACTCACCCTTTTTAAGGCAAACCCAGTGAAAAAGCAGCCATGCTCTTGGCCATGTGAGCCTTCTCATTCATGTCGGCAAAATTCAGTTATTGCTCAGTAATGATTTATTACTTGGCGGCTTACCTCCAAGAGGAGTTAAAGTAAGATCATTTGTTCACACTCTCTGTATTTATCAAGGGCCCACTCTGTGCCAGGCAGTGCGCTAAGGAAGCCCTGAGTAGCCAGCAGTTAATAAACCATGCAAGTGCCTTCTGGCATGAGGGTTACATCCTAGTGAAGAGAGACAAGACAATAAAAAAGTAAACACACAACATTCAGTTGCCATACAAATACATTTATAATGATAGGTCAGTGACGATCAGCGCCAAAAAGTGATCAATTTGGAGAAGGAAGCAAGACGGGTCCTTCTGGAAGGGGCATCAGGGAAGGTGACATCTGCCCAGAGCCTTGAAGGAGGGGAAGGAATGTTCTAAGCAAAGAAAATGCTGTGAGGAAAGAAGGGTCCATTCCGGGGCGAATCCAGTGCAATGGTCCTGAGGAGGGAGCATGGTTGGTGTGTTTGAAGAAGCGCAAAGGAGCCCAAAGGTGCTGGAGTGGAGAACAGAGAGAATGAGGCCGGAGAGGTGGGGCACGGTGGGAGGATGGCCCAGGTCCCACAGGGCCTGTGGGCTGCCCGCAGGTCTTGCCATTTTACTCTGAAAGGAGAAGCCTTTGGAAGGTTCCAGTAGGGCAGGTGCATGGTCAGGTTTATATTTTACAAGACGNATGTCCATTTTTACAGATGAGGAAGTTGATGTTTGGAGATGAAATAGCTTACCCGAGTCCCCCCAGCTAGGAAAGTTAGAATCAGAAGTGAAAAATAATGTTTGCCTGATGCAAGGAGACCATGTGTGACCACTATGCCACCGATGCGTTTACATAGGAAAACCAAAGATTTCTGATTACCTTTAAGAATAACTAGCTAGTGATGGTCTGGAATCCTTGTTTACCTCTCAGGATGACTTCCTACATTTCTACTGCAGGATTCTATTCTTTCCCGGTCTGTTTAGGTCTCTGGCTCTCCTTAGCCCCCCTGGAACGGGTCCTCTTGCTCAGCTCCTGTTTTCCTGCCAGCACTTCTCTTTGTCTGGTCTTCAAGAGCTTACAGGCTGGACCATGCATGCCTCCCACAGAGAGAGACCCAGGCCTTGCTTAGCAACCACGCTGGTGGCGGCGGCGGCGGGGAGCCGGTAGCACAGAAAAGAAAGGCTTGCTCAGGCCTCTAGATCAGCCTTCCCTGAAATTCAGAGGAGGCCCGAATCCAAATTGGCTGTCCTACTTTCCCATCTCAGCGTTCTTTCTTTGAAGTCTCTGTGAATATTGTTTCTATTTGTATTATAATAACTCCGATTTGCTGCATTTCAAAGGGACATCTAGCTGGCAGAGCATAAAGACATTCTCCAGCCCTCCAGGATCCCTTCCAAGTCCTGCTCAGCTCTCACAGCTTTTTGCAACAGGAAGTACATTTGTTTCTCAGGGAAACACCCACAAGGATTCTTGGTATAAAAGTCAAAAGGTTGGGACACTCACAAATTTGCTTACCATCAAGTGATAATGCAAAGGCATAGCCTCGGTTTCTTTAGCTGAATATTCTGAGTAAGGACTTTGTCATCAGGATATGTTGGTTGAGAATTCTAGCTGGGCACTTGGGCAATCCACATAACAGTGTTGGAATCGCAGGATCAGTAATGTCATCCCTTTAACCTAACAGGGCTGTTTATTCTTCTATTGGATTATTCACTCAACAAACATTTATTGCAAAGTAATTAGGTACAGCTTGAGAAGCAAAAGCAACCCCCACTAGTGGTAGTACTTGAAAATTACTTGGTGCTGCAGAAATGAAAGGTCTTGCGGTTATTAGTGCCACAAAGTGGCAGTCATTAGTGTTCACCAAATATTTTGGGCTCTCCTTCCTCCAGGTACTTGGTAACATTCCACTTCCTGAACCCATTTTGGTCGGTGGGTCTCATCACTTATCACTAGGTCCGACCAATGAGTGGTACCTGGTATTGCCATCATGCTGAGAGCTTTAAGCATGTCTCTTCTGGACTAGGACGTGGAATTGCTGGTTTGAGGCCTTCCACAACAATCTTCTTTCTCTGCCATGATCACTGGTGAACTTTGAGATGATGAGTGGCAGCTCCACTGGCCTGGGTCCGTAGTGAGGAAGTGGCTGACCG
>NW_017731402.1:4174150-4191447 GCF_001890085.2 Hipposideros armiger
TCTAAAATTAAGGGACCCCCTTCTTGTCGCATCCACACAGGGCACCGTTGTTAGCAGTGCCTTATGAATTCTTGCAGAGAATTTCCATATATTTATATGCACTACGTTTTTCTTTTCCATGAATAAGGACTATACTGTATGCTATACTATGTATACTATTTTGCACATAGCTTTTTTCACTTAATGATTTGGCATTGCCACATTTCTCTATTTGCATGCAAGTACCCACCTCACTGATTTTAAAGGGTGCCTGGGATGGCATTGTGTGGTGGACCATCATGCATATAACCTGTCCCATTGATGGGCATGGAGGTCATTTCCATGGTTGTTTTGTTGTTGTTGCCATTTTATTTTAATTAATGAATTTATTTATTTTTAGAAATTTTATTGGGGAACAGTGTGTTTTTCCAGGACCCATCAGCTCCAAGTCAAACAGTTGTCTTCAATCCAGCTGTGGAGGGTGCAGCTCACTGGCCCATGTGGGAATGGAACCGGCAACCCTGGTGTTATGAGCCTGTGCTCTAACCACCTGAGCTAACCGGGCCGCCCCTTGTTACAATTTTATTTTCTTATTTTTTATTTTTTTATTTTAATTTTTTTTAGCTGAGCCATCCTGCCACCTGTTGGCAGCTCAGCGGCAGCTCAGCTTGGGCCAGGAATCGAACCGGCAACCCTGTTGCTCAGCGTTCACACTCTTGAGTAAGCTCTTAACCAACTGAGCCATTCTACCGGCCCCCCTTGTTACAATTTTAAACAGTGATACAGTGTATATACATATTTGTGCAAATGCATGAGCATATTTTCAGCATAAATTCCTACAAGTGCAACTGATGGTTTGGCGCATCTTGTGTTTTAATGGACATTTTCCAATTTACCTTCCCATCCACCAGGTATGAGAACACCTGCTTCTCAAACCTTCACAACAGTGGCTAGTATTGTACATTTTAGTCTTTGAAAACCCACTTTGACTTTAAACCTTCTGGGAGCTTGGACAAAAATGAAGCACTGTACTTTTATATATGACGCTTTCAATGTTTCAAACTGTTTTCTTATTGATCCCATTTAATTCTCCAAAAAAATCTTGAGGCAAAATGCCTCCTCCTGAAAAGAATCTAAGAAACCATCATTTCCTTTTTCCATGAAAGAGTAAATAGAGAAGTGATATGATTTTCTCAGTGAGAAAAATTTAGACAAAAGAAGAACTCACGGTTTTAGCTCCCCCCCCCAGCCTCACCCCTCAAGGCCCCGCCCACTCAGCAGCCTCCGCCCCACCCCCACAGCCCGGCGACTCAAAGGCTGCTTTCTAACCAGTACCCTGGGGAGGGGTGTGGATATACCCTGCTCCCTCCTGAGGACATCTGACCTGAGCTCTGTTTCTGAGGGGAGCAGGGACTGACTTACTCTCCCCCAGGGAGGGGGAGGAGACAGATGGTGGGAAGGGGGGCCTGTGGTTGCAGCTGCAGGGCACTGTGGTCAGATGGCTAATCGGGCAGCACCCAGTACCCAGGCAGGGCTCCGTGGCTGTCACCTGAGCTGACCTGGGATGGTGCACCTTGGCACAGTCTGGTGCCCTTTCGCTCTGACTTTGATCAACAGTTCCAGCCCTGATCCCTGAATGCCTACTTCCCTCCTGCCCCCTACACTCCCTTTAAAGGATGTTATCATTGTGTGGAGGGTAGAAGCTGGGTGCTGACCCACAACTTGCTGGGGGGAGTGGGGGTGCCCCTTTAGCAATCCCTCCCTTCCCATCTGTCACACCCCATCCCAGGCCCTGACACCCCCACAAAGATGATGGGGGTGCTGCTGGGCCATATGCTCTGCCCTAGTTGCACTACCCTGAGTTTTTAAATGTGTTCTTTAAAGGGGGCTCTGATTGCAGCCCACCCAGAATCCATGCACCTCCCTGCCACAACCTCACTTTAAAACTCTAGACCTGTGCTGTCCCGTAGGTAGCCACCAGACACGTGGCCTATTAGATGTGTGTATAACACACACATATGGGGGTCTAAAGACTTAGAGAAAAAAGAATGTAAAGTAGCTCAATAATTTTTTTTTAAAGATTTTTTATTGGGGAATTGGGGGGATGGGAACAGCGGTGGGGAATTGGGGGAAGGGGAACAGACAAGTTGTTGTCGTTTTGTTCCTCAGTCTAGTTGTGGAGGATGTTGCTTCACTGGCCCAAGTTAGCACCATCATTGCGCTCTTCCTGGGTGAGGCAGATCAGTCGCCGGCTTCTGGACGGTCGCTCACTGCGGCTGCTGGCTGCTCACGCTGGCTGCTGGCTACACATGGTAGCCCATGGCAACCCACTGCCACAGGGGCTGCAGCCTACCCCGTCGCCGGCGACCCATGGCAGCCCAGCTCCAGGTTGAGCTGTTGTTCAGCATCTTAGCTGTGGAGGGCAGTGTCACTGGCCCTCAGATGTGGGATCCAAACCGGGGCCCTCTGGCATCCCAAGCATAACCATAGCGCCACTCGGCCGGCCCACAATAATTTTTTATATTGCTTACCTGTTACAGTAATCATATTATGGATCGATTGGGCTAAAATATATTAAAATGAATTACACCTGTTTCTACTGACTTTTAAAAATGTGGCTACTAGAAAACTAGGTGGCAGATGTGGCTCAAATTCTATTTCTACCGAACAGCGCTGGTTTAGACACCTTGTGCCTTACCCATCATCTTTGTAGCTGCTTCCAGTCCCACCTGGAAGGAGGTCGGGTATGAGGGAAGGAAGGAAAGAATAAAGCAAGAAAGGGAGAGAGGAAAAGAGGGAGGGAGGAAGATGTTTCCATCTGGGGAGGTGACCTGGAGTCAGGTCTCAGTACTGCTGGATGGTTAGGCCACATTGGGCAAGTCACCTACATTTCTGTGAGCTAGAATTTCCTCATCGGTAAAACAGAGGTAATAGTTGCTTGACAGGAGTATTTTGAGGTTTAGAAATACCCCAAAATCACCCAGCGCAGTGACCAACCTGGGTGACTTGCTCAGTGGCGTACAGTATTTTTCCACCTGCAGCACCTGAGCCAGCACATGATAGGTGCTTGAGAAAAGATTTTGAACCCACGAATGTTTGAGGTGTGAGTGGGAGGTAGTCGCCTACCCAATCTGTTGTGGATGATCTCATCCCCATCTCTATGTGCCCACCTGTGGGGCTGAATGGAACCACTGTGGAGTCACCCTCCCCCACCCGGATCTTTCCTGCCAGGTTGCAGCCCCTTCACATGTATTCCGTGTGCTTGCTGGTTGCATTGTTCTCCCTCGCTCCCTGGGGACCCGTCTGGGAAGTGCCCAAGTTCCACCTGGACAACTGCCGGCAAGCGTGGTGGACAAATTTGCTGCTACTCAATAACTTCCTGTCTGTCCAGAACTCGGTGAGTCCCAAGTTGTTGTCTGTGAAGGGTGAGCCATCCAAAGGTGGTGTCTCATTTCACATGGTTTGGTCAACGTTCCAAGGGCAAGTCCAAGTCTGGTCCCCTTTCTTCTGGCATATCCTCTGGAGTAACAGTGATGCTGTAGGATGGTGGGCTGTGGGCAGGGAGACTAGCCTCCTGTGATGGGGCAGGTGATACTGCAGCAGTCTTGGCAGAGGCAGTAGCTGTGAAAAGCAGGGAGGGAGCAGGTAGTGGGCACTGAGGGGCCAACCACCTAGGTGAGTGTTCTGGGTGCAGCTGACCCTGCTCCATCACAGCTCCTGCTCCAGTCCATGTCCCCACAGGGAAAGACACCGTCTTCACCCCCACACAGAGAGCCAGTAATGGAATGGAACATTGCACCACACCCTCGCCACAAGGAATTCTATTTCATTTTGAGCCAGACCTGACAGGGCAACACATCTGTATATGCGGCTTCCCTAAAGCCCTAATTTCCTCATAATGAACTTGGAGCAAATGGAAGTGGAATAGCTGTAATTAAATCATGTCACTGATTTTGCACATGCCTGGAAGTACAGCTGAAAAGAGAATCGCTAAAGTGTGGCTAATTGTCGCCCATAACCACTTACTAAATAGATGGCTGCCTTCCCTTCTTCCCAAGGTCCCTGCAGCTTCGACAGGGCGTACATCACCATCTAACTGCCTTCGAGTGGGCCCAGGTCTGTGACAGGGCCCACCTGGGATAGTCTGGGCTGCTGGCCCAGATGTAGATGGCTGGGACCACAATCCAGTTGCCTCTCTGAGGTAAAGCCCACCTTCAATCCTCGGAAGCAGAGGTGTGAGGGCCATCAAGCCCTGAGTACCCACTGATTTCCCCACCATGGAACTTGTCTCTACCTGAGACAAGGAAAGCAGCTGTCATTTCTGTTGGGCAAACCTGGTCTCCTTTGGACGGAGGGGTGGGAGGGGAGACCACAGGTCTTTTATCGCTAAAGCACTGGACAGAATTGCTCCCAGGAATTTCCTCACGTTGAAGAAGAAATACAGGTAACTGCCTCATTTCACACAAACATGTTCAGCCTGTTTGAACCATGTGGCTTTGCCCAGACGATCTTACGTCAATCATGCGTGGGAACTCTGGGTTTCCCACATAACTCGCCTGGAGCCAGGTCTCTGTTCTAAATGGAAACTCTCTCTCCACTAAGAGTCGGGCTGGGGAGGGCGGGCAAGGTAAGGAAGAGAGGACAGTGACCCTTCTGACCCTGACCACACCGCAATGACAATTATTCCTTACATTCATGTAACAAGATAGAGTTTAGTTCCCACAAGTGTCCTAGGAGATCAGCTATTATTAATACTTTTTAAAACAAGAGAGAAACGTGTCTGAATTTCCATTTTGTAAAATGGAACCTACCGGGCCGGCCGAGTGGCGCGATGGTTAAGAACTCGCTTGGGATGCCAGAGGGCCCCGGTTCGGATCCCACATATGAGGGCCAGTGACACTGCCCTCTACAGCTAAGATGCTGAACAACGGCTCAACCTGGAGCTGGGCTGCTGTGAGTCGCCAGCGACGGCGTGGGCTGCAGTCCCTGTGGCAGTGGGTTGCCATGGGCTACCGTGTGTAGCCAGCAGCCAGCGTGAGCGGCCAGCAGCCGCAGTGAGCGGCCGTCCAGAAGCCGGCGACTGATCTGCCTCGCCCGGGAAGAGCGCAATGATGGTGCCAACTTGGGCCAGTGAAGCAACGTCCTCCACAACTAGATTGAAGAACAAAACGACAGCAACTTGTCTGTCCCCCTTCCCCCAATTCCTCAGCACTGCTCCCATCCCCCCAATTCACCAATAAAAATCTTAAAAAAAAAAAAATGGAACCTACCATCCAGGCTTCTTACAAGGATTTTAGATGAGATGAGGTATATGAAATATCTGTAACTCAAAATTCCTTTCTCTTCCCGTGGAAATCCCCCGTACCTGCCTCCCGAATTCCTCCTCTGGTCCAGGAAGGGAGGACGTTGCGGGGCAGATCTGGTAAATGATGGAGTGAAGTTAACTTTCTTCTGTTTTCAGTGCATCGGCTGGACGTGGTACCTTGCTAACGACTTCCAGTTCCATCTCACAACACCAGTGGTCGTCTTGGTTCATGGAAAGTGAGTCTCATCGGGCAAGGTTTCTCCCCGTGTAGCCCCTGTCACAAAATCCTTAGAGGGTGCTTCTGTGTATGGATACAACACTAAACATGCCTGACCTCAGAAGCTAAGCAGTGCTGGGCCTGGTTAGCACTTGGATGGGAGCGTCCCAGCTCTGGGCAGGGTAGCCCTTAAATTTTAGGGTATGCACTTTTCAAAAGAGTTTGGAATGGGGACTCCTCCACTGGTTACCTTCTCCCACATTCTCCTCCCATCTTTGTCCCATGCACATCAGTCACTGTTTTTGCAGAGTCGTAATCAGTGTGTATGTAACATCTCGTGCTCAGCTTTTTCCATTTAACTGTTCTCATAAACATTTCCACATATTGACATGACCTGCGCACTTGCCAGGTGTAGGGTTTATATACCATTTTTATGGTTGGGCATCTAGATTGTTTCCAATTTTTCAAGATTATAAATGGCAGTAGAGTGAATGTCTTTGAACACACTACTTTTTCTCTTAGTTATTTCCTTGGGGACAATCACGCCAAGTGGAGTTACTCGGTCAAAGGGCAGGAACGATTTTGTGGTGCTTGTTACGCATCGTGAGATTGCTCTCTGGAAATAGTGAAGTCATTTACAGCGTCCCAAGCAATACATCAGCGTACCTGCTGTTCCCCATGGGACATTTATCACCTGAATTTTTGTTAGTTTTAGAAAAGCTTGAAGGCCTCAATAATTCATGGAGAGACTTATAGTTTGTGGATTACCCAAGCCATATTTTAAAAGATTTATTCTTCTCATTTGTTAACATCTGTGTTCAATTTAAGAACATTGGGGGGAAAAACATTAAAAAAACATTGGGATGAGCCCAGGGGATCACAATCACCCTGGACCCATTACATCTCCTTCAAGGAGAGGCAGATTTCTTGTCAATATTTTGGTGTGTGTCCTTCTGATCTTTTTTTCTGCACAGCTTTTTATACATAAAAGGGTTCTGCATATACACTTTAGTATCTTTCTTTTAACAGTTTTATGATTTCCCTATATTATTTTATTTTTTTAAGTAAACATAATTTTGACATCTGTATAACATTCCATTCCATGAATGAACTATAGTTGACTTACACCTCCCCCTATTGTTAAATACTTGGGTTATTTCCAATTTTGTGCCTTTATAAATAATAGCCTGATAAATGTTGTCATGGTAACCATGTCTCTCCAACCCCAATGTTGCTTTAGAAATACCCTTAAGAAGAATTGCTGGGTCAAGGGGCATATAAATGTCTTTTGGGGTCTTGAAGCATAATAACACATTGCTTCCCTTAAATGTTGTGTCAATCAATACTCAGTCCTCTGGCCATCTAATAACACCATTGCCAATATGGAATATTAATAGTAAAATAAAACAAAATGCAAACTTTATTATTTTGATACATAAAAAGAAGCCCTCATGTTTCACATCCAACTTGTAAGTGTTTGATTATTAGGGGGCAGAGCTGAGTTCCAAATATGTGTTCGCCAGCTCTGTCTCGTGGTTACATTTCATGCCCTGTGGAAGGCACACATTTAAATCTTAGGCTGGCCTGCGATGTCACCCATTCAGGTCACATGCAAACAATGAAGTTCCTGGGCAAGGAAAATGCATCCTAATGTTTTTAATTTAAGAACTGAGCATTTAAAAAAAAGGCAAAGCTGCTTTTTTACATCTATATCTTAAACACACAAAGCCTTCTAATTGAAATGTAAAAGATTTTTCGGCTGGCCATTAAAAAAATTGTTCCATGGCTAACCAGTAAGAGGCGATTTGCTACTATAGTGAGTTTGAGTCAGAAGATGTGGGTTCAAAGCATGACAAGTAAATGACTAGCTGGGGGACCCAGGGTAAGTTGCCGGACTCTTACTGTCATTTTTCATATCTGTGAAATGGAGATGAAAACACTTCACGTCAGGGATGGAGGATAAAGCGAGATCATACATATGGGAACCAGCTCAGTGCTTGCTTGTTTGTGATGTGCATCCACATGTGATCTCAGTCACCTGTCCTTTGAGATCCCATGTAAATGCCATTGTCCCCAGTCACCACCCCCAAGCAGTGGCAGCCCCTTACCTTTCCTGGTCTCTGCAGGTACTGGGAGAAGGGTCGCTGGAGAACCTGCTGAGTGTCTGCTCAGCTGGACCTGTTCAGCGTTGGCCATCTCACTGTCTTCTCTGCACCATCCCTATTCCACAGGGGGCTCCCTCTCTGTGCAGCTCGTCCCCCTCCTTGAGTCCCCCTCTCACCACCCTCTCTGGTAGATATTGGTGTGGAGCAGATATTAATGAAGGCTTCCTGGATTGGAGGTTTTGCATTCTTCTTTGGCTCAGCCTGACCCCTTCTCACACACTTCCGGCTTCACCACTTCTCAGTTCCTTCTCCTCTGAGGGGGCGGTGGGGAGATGAGGTGACCATGAACAAGTACCCTGTCCTGGGGAGTTGGATGTCTGTACCTATATGCATTACTACAGAAGGAGGGAGAGGTGAGGCCCAGGTTCTCCATTACTCATTCCCCCAAACAAAAGCATCTTAATCTCATGTCTTATTTTCTAGGGGGGCAGTGGGAGAGTGCAATTTTTGATAGCATACTAGAACTGATAAAAGCATATGAGATTCACTATGGAAATAAGATCTGATAATCACATTGCTGTTGATTTTGGGAATAAAGCTTAAAAAAAAAAAAAAGCTCTGATCATCCTCTTCTGGAAAGACCTACCACCCCATGTCTACATTATTTATACCCACATCTCCCCAGGATGAAGCCACTGAGAGTGGAGGCAATCAGTAATTAGTGCGATCTTCACCCTTCACCCCAACACGGAATCAGGCAAGGAAGGCCAGGAGTAGATGAGGTGCCTGTGGGGTGGACGGTGAGCAAGGTCCCCACCTCAAGCCCCTGAGAGGGGCCGGCTGATCCCCTGGACCACTCCTGGGTCACTGATTCCTCCTGCTCCCAAGAGGAGGGGCTCCCTGAGCGGGAGCTGAGACACACGCAGGCCTACTGGGGCTCTACTTGGCGTGGACTCTCCCTCTTGCGAGAAAGTCAAACCCTCAGAGCTCCCTCAGGGGAGGGGGAGCAGCTGGGCCCAGCAGAGTCAGGGCTGGCCAGTTCTCTGGGGCTGTCACAGTCTGTGACGGGCTACAGCCCCTTGACGGGCTCTGGAGACCACAGCCGGTGCCTTCAGATACAGATGGGGCAGGTGCGAAACATCAGCAGGCTCTGCAGCCCTGGAAGAGAAGAAAGGGCCGGTCTCTGCAGGCCTCCTCAGAGATGGCATTTGCAGGAAGATGCTCTGACTGCCGGTCTGTGTATTTAGTGAAGGAAAAGCAAGAGCAATCCCGGCAAGGATGCTGGGGGCGGACAGAGGCCTTCGAGGCAGCCCAGAATCTTCTCAGACCAGAGGGACATACGCTGTTCTTCCTTCCTCCTCGTGGACGACAGTCCCCAAACGGGCCTTCTGAAAGACCAACACTCCTGAGAGAACGGGGCCAGTGATCAGGGCTTGAAGCTCTGGGCCTTTCTCAACCTCATGGTCCTGGGAGCAGTTCCCTCAAAGAGCCAGGAAATACAACCGTTAACCTGAGCTGGCCGAGGGAACACCTTGGCACCAGGCCATGGGTGCTGTGGCCAAAGGTCCTGCTTAGCGACTCGGGGGCTCAGGAGGATGAAGGACTAACAGAAGGGAGGGTGGGGCATGTGTCACTCTCTCCCTGTCTGGTTGTTTCGGTATCTCTGTGTATTAGTTTGCTCGGGCTGCCATGACAAAGGACCACAGATGGGGTGGCTTCAATAACAGGAATTTATTTTCTCATAGTTCTGGAAGTTACAAGTCTGAGATCAAGGTGTCCAAGGGTTGGTTTCTTCTGAGGCCTCGCTCCTTGGCTTATAGATGGCTGCCTTCTCCCTGTGTCCTCACATGGTCTTCTCTCTGTGAGTGGCTGTGTTCCAATCTCCTCTCCTTATAAGGGCACCAGTCACATTGGATTAGGGCCCATCCTATATCCTCATTTCACCTTAATTAGCTCTTTAAAGGACCTACCTCCAAGTAAAGTCATATTCTGAGGTGCTAGGGGCTAGAATTGGGGAGACACAATCCAGCCCATACCAGCCTCTATCAGGAAGCTTTATTAGTTTGGTTACAGCAGTGGTTAGCTAGTGGAGACTTGTCTGACTCCTAAGAGAAGCTGCCACACATTGAGCTCAAGTCCCCCAGGGAGTTAAACAAACTTTTATGTGGGTGAATGTGGGTTTTTATTAGATGGCCTGACTGGATGGTTTACTTCTCACCTAGGACGATCAGTTCTTAGTACCTCCCCACTCTACACCTGGCAGGAACCTGCTTGAATGTCCTTGTGACTGAGGAGACCTGACTCCAATGTCACCATGTTTCCTAGAGGCTGTAATATTATAGAAGGCAGATTTCAATCCCTCAGCTAAAAGACAGCACTATCCAAGCTTGTGACTCTACAATTACATTGAGCTTTTACATGGAGGGTGGGATGAAAGGTAGGCTTTTTTCCTTCAGAGGACGCACTCATAGAATGTCAGTAATTGAAGGACAGAGCCAGAGGGTCTGGCAAAAGGCACAGTAAATAGACAGCATAGTTACCCTGCCTCCCTTACCCATACTCAAGGCCGACATTACTAATCAATCACAGCACTATTGAGCTCAGACTCCTCCTTTCCATGCGTTAACACTAATCTAGAATTGGCACTCTGGATGAAAATCATTTGCCCCCTGTATCACTATGGTGATAACTGAATGGTATCTCATCCCTTCCTCATGAAGAACCACGGCAGCTTCAAGCAGCAGAATAGGATTAGCAAAAGCATCAGCCAGGCAGGGTTGTACCTGGAAGGTCTTGCACCTATGTTTGACATTTCTCCTATACCACTGCAGATCCTCTTGGTCCCAAGCCCCACAATTCTCAGTAGGTACAACCGGACAGGGCTTCTCTCTGAACGTGTGTCCCTAAACCTCCTTTCCTGCCCCAGAACCTCCGACCCTATACCTGAGACTCTTTCAGGAACCCTCTCAGCCTTACACATGCACAATCCCAAAGTGTGGAGGAATTCATTGTTGCGAGGTCACCCTTGACCCACAGGGGATGGAAGACAGTAGGAAAATGCTTCCCTCTTTCATCCCCCAGGACAGTTTTCAGGTCATTTCATAAGGCTCTGCAGAATGTTCTGGAAGAATTGAGCATTGGCCACTTGGATAGCTCATCCTTGCATTGACTTTCCCTGCGTCCCTGTTTCACCATCCCTCATTTCCACCCCCACAGGTATTTATCTCAGACTCTGCATCTGGGTGTGTGTGTGGGGAAGTCCCCAGATCCCCCTCCCTTGTGCCTGGAGTGGGTACCTGTGCACCCAGGGTCCCACCCTTCCTCTCCCAGTTCATTTCTCTCCTAAATCAACCACCACTATGTCCATATGGTGCTTCATAGGTGACAAGAGATGTTCCCAAGCATGGTCTCATTTTGAGTTGCACAGTAAACTTCAAGGTGAGGCAGGTAAGGGTGCCTTGACTATTCCTTTCTAGACAGGAAACTCAAGGTCATGGTCAAGGCTCTGCCCAGGGTAGTGCAGCTAGTAAATGGTCAAGTCTAAAGGCTAACTCTGGTTCTCCAGTTCCAGCCCAGCTATCACTCCACTCAGCCACAGCGGCCCCCATATTAGCCTGTCTCAAAGGCAGGCCTCGCAGGAAGCACCTCTGATTGCCAAGGTTTCAAGTCTTTTGCGTCCACAAATTTTGCGGTGAAGGAAACTGAAGGGCACTCCTGTCCATTCCTCTCTTCTTTGCAGAAGTAAACATGTCCTTGTCCTCCTCGGGGCCCTGCTGTTCTTGGCGTCTTTCACGGCCACTGCTCTGCTCACATGGGCTCATGACCTTCCGGTGCCAGATCCGTCAGAAGCAAGGTAACCGCGGTTCCCAGGCTACCCGGCTCTGTGCCTTTTCTGCCCTTACAACGGCCAGGACCTCCCAGGGAGGGCTGCTGAAGGAATGCCAGGCGGTTTGCACCCTGTGCTCATAGGCTTGTAGAAAAACTGGGAGGGAAATGTTTGGCCTGGATGGGAAAGTTGATTGCACTTTTGTTTCAAACTTCTGAACCTTTCAGCTTGTGCTGGGGGGGTCCTCTCGCCACTGAAATGCTTCTCGGAGGAAAGGAGCGCCCCCACGTGGCTGTATTGTATTTCTTCTCCAGTGGCAAACTGCTGCTGGGAGGCTCTATGGCTGGAATGGAGAGACTTGAGACTTGAGGAAGTTGGGGTTACTCTTTCAAGGTCACACGGCTAGTAAATGGTAAAGATGTCAGTTGAACCTAGGACCTTACCCACTATGCTATTTTGCCTCCCAGTGAGGTATGTATAACAATTCTTCCTTTAAAACACCCTGTGTATTATTATACAGGGAAAACTGATACATGACCTGTAAATCTGTTCTCAATGCAGCAGTCAGAGTGATGCAAATGAAAATTAGATCTTGTCAGTCATCTGCTCAAATTCCTCCAATGGCGATCCACTGCTCCCCAAATAGAATCCCCATGTGACCTCATCCATCGCTCCCCTACTTGCCGACTCTGGACCAGCCACGCTGGCCTCCTTACTTCCACATGCCACGGCTGCTCCCTCCTCAGGGCATTTACACTTGCTGTTCCCTCACACTAGAATGCTTTTCCTTTGGAATGTAGATCTGGGCAGGGCTTGCTGCTTCACTTCCTACAGGGATCTGTGCAAACGTCACCTTCTCAGAGCAGCCTTCACTGCCCTCCCAATGTAAAACAGCTCAATCCGTGCCTGGTACCTATCTAAGTGCTCAATGTGTGTTTGTGAGTGAAATGAATGAGTGAATGAATGAATGCACCCTAGGCCTTTTGACCTGGCGAGCATTGTGCCCTTCCATCATGTTACTGGCCTCTGTGGGCATGGCCAGGTGACCGAGAGGAGGTTCACTTCTGTCTCGCCTAGTGGTCCTCCACTCTGGATGTACAGGAGAGCCCTGTGGGGGGCTTTTAAATCCCACTGGTGCTTCCAGAGAGCACCATCTCAGCCCCAAAAGAACCAGACTCTCCAGGGGCGTGGCTCAGGCAACTGAATTTTATACAAGCTTCCAGGAAGAGAGTCACTTCTTTCAGAAGAGGTTCACTTCTAAGAGCCACATTTTTAGAGTCATCCTGACCTACCAACCACCAGGAACAACTATTGACAATCAATGCAGGCATCCTCTGTCCTTGGGATCCGGAGTGAAGGGGCCCAAGGGAATTTTGGATCCTACGGCAGGATCATGGGGTCACTGTTTGGTGATTGTTGCTGTGGAAATGAACAAATGCACCCCCAATTTCCTTTGGATCTGCTGTCTCAGTGAGTATCTGAGAGACTCGCTTTTCCATATCCAGACCAAACATAACCCTTTGTCTTATTTCCTGTGTTTTTAGTGAGAATGCGACTGCGTTGTATTTCTTGGAGTACTACACTAAGCCCTACTGCAGATTTGGGCCATTCCTCGTGGGCCTCTTTCTGAGCATTTTCATGCACCAAAACCACCAGGCAAACATTCTCCGAAGCAAGGTAAGGTTTCCCCCTGCCTCACTGGAAGGGCCAGGTCTGGTTGGGCTGGGGGTGACCCATGTGGCCAGGCTGTTACAAAGCCACGGGCAGGAGCACTTCCTTGGGCTGTGGTGTGCTAGTGATGTCTCGGTACTAGAGAATAAGAGGGACCTTATCTTCTTGCTAGAGCCTGATTCTCGTTCCTTCATTGAACTCTCCTAAGAAAACTCCCGACCTGGAACCCAGTGGGGTCCCCTCCATCAGAGCCTCGGTACAGATCCAGGGACACCACCGATAGGGGAAGACACACCCAGTGAGATTACAGTGGTCATGAGATTACTTTTAATAACATATGCTCTTTGGTTTCGATGGCCAGGATTCTTGGTCATATTTAATGGTTCCATCTGAGAGTATCAGAACGTAAGGTGCCTACAGGGAGAGCAGCTATTACTGTGCCTTCTGGGGTGGGCCTTGAGCACCACAGTTCATTTCCTGGCTCCATTGCGAGTAGTCATTCTGGTTCACCAACAACCGCATTACTGTTGCTCAAGCTGGAAACCTGGATTCATTTGGACACCTCCTCCTGGTTGACCACTCCGCCCCATCCAACCAGCCACCAGCCCTGACAATTGCTTCTCCTGCCATCATTCTCTTAGCCTCTCCAACTGACCTTGTTGAAGTTTTTCTCATTTCTTGCCTGGACTTCTTCATTACTTTTCTTGCCTCCAGCCTTGTTGATCTCAAATCCATCCTTGGGCAATCTATTTAAAACATTACCTTGGCCTTGGTCTTGAGCTGTGCAAAACCTTTTCAGTGGCTTCTGTTGACCCATAAGACTGAAGGCAGGACATGTCTTACCCACTTCTGATTCCCCAGCACTTGCTTCTGAAATCCTGATTCACTGAAGGCATTCAATAAATGAATGAATGATAATTTGCTTCTCAGTGGAAGAAGGGCCGGGAACTCCTTGCACGACTAGGGTACAACGTCGGCCCCAAATTCCCTGTGCTGGGCCCCACCTTTGTTTGCCTAGGTCTGGTGTGTACCTCACCTAGACATTCCAGCGAAGGCCCTGGTCCTTGGAAAATCTTGTGGTACTCACGCCAGGAACAGGAGATAGGGCTTAATTGGAAGGAATGGCTATACAGGGGCTATGTGGCTTTTCCAATAGGGCCGAGTTATGATATTACCCTGAAATGCACAGTTCAGTTGTAAATTACAATGGGGTGCCATGAAAGAGGTGTTTCAGGATAGTTCAGGTTACACGGGTGCCCGGGGAGAAAGTGGAAGACCTAAAATGGAGATGGAGCATTCGGGAACCACTTTGAGGACCAGGCTAGGGCCAGAGAGCGTGGAGTTGGAACACAGTCAAGCTGAGCTGGAGAAGCAATGGAGAGGGATGGGTCAAAACCTTTAGAAGCCAGAAAATCAGGGCACAGAGGCCCAGCTGGAGGCAGCTCGGGCATATGCCGTGTGCTAGGAATGAGGTACGGCAGTGTGCATTATCACTAATGGATGGAAGGGGATTCCCAGCTAAAAGAGGGGACTTGTGGAGAGCCCCTGAGGAGAGCCTCTTTCCTCCTCTGTAGCCAGAACTCAGGACATGAACCTGAGACCCCAGGAGGGGAGAGCTTCTCTTAGCAACAAGATTGTGGACGGATAAGATGCTAGTTCAAGTTCAATGTCAATGTCATCATAGGAGCTTGAGAACTGGGACAGAGAAGTAGGAGAGATTCTTAGAAGATACACCTGGGTCGGAAAAGGTCAGGTACGGTGGCATAAGATCTCAGATACTAAACTGAGCCCAGGAGTAGAATTTAACTCATGGGGCTATTCTTTGAGCTGAAAACGTCTCCATTCTCCTTCTGCCATTTTATGTCCCCAGTGAGCAGGGTGCCACCCAGGTAGGGGCTAACAGCCCTCACATTTGTGGTGCGGGCAGAACCAATCAAGAAACCTTTTGGTTAAGCGACAGAATGAGAGGCTCGTAGTGGTGGGAGTGGGTTAGAGCATTACCTGTTTTCTTTTCACTTTCATTTAAAAATAATTCAAGATTCACAGGCAAGTAGCAAAAAATTGCCCAGGAGGTCTCATGTCCTTTTGACCCAGGTTCCCCAGTGGTAACATGTTATGTAACTGTGGTACATTGTCACAACCAAGAAATGGACATTGGCACAATCCATAGACCCTAGATCCGCCAGATTTGTGTGCACCCATTTATGTGTGTGTGTACAGCTTCATATAATTTTATCAAGTGTGTACATTTGCGTAACCACCTCCACAGTCGAGGTACAGAACTCCTCTGTCACCACAAAGATCTCCCTGGTACAAGCTCTTTATGGTCACACACCCTGCCCTCCCCTACACTGTCCCAACTCTAACTGCTCATAACCATTAATCTGAACTTTCCATTTTAGTCAAATTTGGGCACTGATTGATGTTCACAAGTAGACACCTAAAGTGACCGTGATAACACACACAAAGGGAAAGGAAGTAAATACACAACGGCCCCAATGGGCTATGAATGGCATCTTTCCTCTCCCCATAGGTACAGGCTCTGCTGGGGTGGATTTGCTCCCTGTCCATCATGTTCGCAGTGGTTGCTCTGGCGTACGCAGTGGATGGCACCTCTGTCACCCCTTCAGTGGCAGCTGCTCTCTACCAGGCCGTCCACCGGACCCTGTGGGCAGTGGCTGTGGGCTGGGTCGTGTTTGCATGTCAGGAAGGCTATGGAGGTACGATGCTCGTGTGACTCACACTGTCCCTTTGAAGGTGACTAATGTGGAAACAGTGTACACGGAGGGGCTTTTATTTGCTGATGAGTGACTCAAAAACATCAATTTGTCCTACAGACCGAGTGCAAAGCCCAAAGCCCACATCCTTCATTTCTGTGCGATAGTTCCCTTCTCAGATATTTGATTATTCCATGGGGCTGGGAAAGCGGAGAGACCAGGAGACTCTACGAGGCTGAATAACAGTCCCCAAAGATATAAGGTCCTAATCTCTGTAACCCTGTAGATGAGATTAAGTCAAGGGTCTTGAGATGGAGAGATTATCTTGGATTATTCATGTGGACCTTAAATGCAATCTCATGTGTCCTACTAAGAGGGGCAGAGGGAGATTAGACTATACACAAGGGAGACAGGGTATGAAGATGGAGCAGAGAGATTTGAAAATACTGGAGTTGGTTGGAATGATGTGGCTGCAAACCAAGGAATGCTGGAAACTACCGGAAGCTGGAGGAAACAAGGGATGGATTCTCCCCTGGAGCCCGCAGAGGGAATGTGACTCTGCCAACACCCTGATTTTGGCCATGATACTGATTTGGGACTTCTGGTTCTCAGAATGAGGGGAGAATAAGTTTCTGTTGTTTTAAGCCACTGTGCTTATGCAGTTTATTACAGCTGCCATAGGAAACGAATCCAGAGCCATACAAAGTAAACACATTTATATTATAATTTCAGATGCAGATGAATACAGTGATTAAAAATAAAGCAGGGGTTGGAGGGTAACTGGAGTAGGGGCGCATTTGCAAATACATGGTTCAAGGGCCGGCCGAGTGGCTCAGTTGGTTAAGAGCTCGCTCAAGAGTTTGAGCTCTGAGCAACAGTGGTTCGAGTCCAGCCCGAGCTGAGCAGCCCCTGAGCTGCCAACAGGTAGCAGGATGGCTCAGCTAAAAAAACAAACAAAAAAACAAAAGAAGCAAATACATGGTTCAAAAGCATTCCAGGCAGAGGGAAATGACAAGGCAGGGGTCTCCAGACTGGAAGGAGCTGAGCAGGTGACAGAAATAACAAGACCAGTGAGCTAGGGATCAAGGGTCAAGGGTCAAGGGATGGGAAGGAGGACAGAGAGGAAGGTTGCAGACAGGTCCTGCAGGACCTCTGAGCTCCTGGGGAAGAATTTGGATTTTATTCTAAACACCGTGTGACATAATCTGATTTGTGATTTTAAAAGATGAATCTGGATGTTGGATGAATGAGAGCAGAGAGACCAATAGATCCATGAGGAAGCTACTGTCCGGTTCCATGGGGGAGGAAAGCAGGACTCACTGAGGGTGTTAACAGAGGAGGTGGTGAGACACGGTCAGCTGTGAGATATGTTTTTAAGAGAGATTGACAGCACTCTGTGGGGTGCAAGACAAAGAAAGGAGTCTGGGGTGGTGGCAACACTTTTGTCCTGAGCAACTGAGCTAGCAGTGCTCCACCG
>NW_017731402.1:4193112-4194902 GCF_001890085.2 Hipposideros armiger
AACCTGAAAGAATGGATGGCTCTTTATTGATGGGAATGGACAAAAATAGGGGTGGCCTCTTTTGTGTTATGAAGGCTTGTGTTCCTGAAAAGTGGTGTCAATCTGATTTTATGAATGTTTACAATCTGTAACTTCCCTTGTTTAATATATAAGAGTTCTATGATAATCTTTTTAGTAGCATAATAATCACCCTCTGATGTACTTTTTAGCAAAAAAAATGATATTTTTGATCTGTTCTTGTATTTATTTTTTATATCAGTGATCATAGGGAAATATCAAATGTAGTAAATTTAATGTAATTTGGGTTAAAATGTTGGCTCTTCTTATTAAAATTACAATATGTAGTTTTCCTTTTCATAATTAAATTTCTGTTAGTATAATACCTTTGTAGACTTGTAACTTTGTCTTGAACCCTCAGGATGGTCTAACTCACTAGCATGCACAATTATGGGTCTGTTGTTACAAACATTCTAAACATTATCTTTTCTACAAAGTGGTTCCTGTTATGGGTTAAGTTGTATCTCCCCAAAACATATGAAATCCTCCTCCTCCTCGTGCATTAGGATGTGGCCTCATTTGGAGATAGGGTCTTTACAGAGATGACCAAGTTAAAATGAGGCCATGTGGGGTGTGTGTGGCCCTAATCCAATGTGAGTCATGTCTTTATAAAAAGGGGAAAGAAATATGGACACAGTGACAGATATGCATGGAGGGAAGAACATGTGAAGACACACAGGGAGAGAATGGCCATCTCCAGGCCAAGGACCACCGAGGATGGCAGGCAAGCCCCAGAACCTGGAAGAAGAAGGAAGGATTGTCCCCTGGAGCCGTCAGAGAGAGCATGGCCCTGCTAACACCTTGGCCTAGGACTTCCAGCCCTTGGAATAATGAGGTGATACATTTCTGTTGTCTTAAACCAGCCAGTTTGTGGTTCTTTCTTTGTTACTGCAGCCCTAGCAAATCCATATAGTCCCTCAACAAAAACTCCCATTGGAGAAGGGAGCGATCCTAGCAAGTGGCTTCTGTTTCCATCAAGGAGACCCAGAGCGCGTCATAAACCCAGATGGGGAATCTGGAGGTCCAAGTTCCTTCCTTAGTGTGTAATTACACACTCACCATCCCTACTTACAGATGTCTGACATTGCTTATAACAACGTTTTCTGTGTACTTACTAAGAAGGATTTATTGACAGTCATGGGGCTACAAGGAGCTTCCCGATCTGTGTATGTTCTCTTTATCCCCAAGTGGATCTTTGAGGAGGACCACTTAGGGGTGAGGAGGGCCGCAAACCTCAGATCCTTTGACTGGCAATTGATAGCTAACCTTGTCATTTTCCAGCCAGTCTTGGAGAACAAGCCACATCTCCCTGAGGTCTCTTCTGTTGGCAGAATCCGATCTGAGTGAAGAGACAAGCCTCACGCTGGCCTGTGCAGTTTGTAATAAAACCGCACCAAGTGGGCGTTTTGGGTAACTCGGAAATTCGCTGAGTTCCTCGCGAGCCCCCTGGTGGCTGGTTCGGCACCTGAACCCTCTGACTTAATGAGGCCTCACAGGAGATCTTGAGGGCTGTTGTCGTTTACGGGAGGAACTCTGCAATCCAACTGGACCCCAGCGGGAAATGACTTGCCTGCCAACATTGCTGAGCACTCAAATTGCCAAGTGCTTCTAGTTATGAAGCTAGAAACCCAGGGCCCTTGGAAATAGCTTCCCAATTACGAACATAACCTTTGAAAATTTTTTACAAGGAAAAAAATACCAGCTAAAAAAACAAACAAAAAAACAAAAGAAGC
>NW_017731402.1:4201038-4205749 GCF_001890085.2 Hipposideros armiger
AGTGACTTTGCTCTCCCCACCCTCACTGCAGCTCCGCTGTCTGCTCAGAGGCACAGACGGAAGGCAGGCTCTCTGCTCCTCTTCCTGATTTACAGGACTGGGTTGGCCTTGTCCAAGCAAAATAATTTAGTTAAATAGTATTAGCACTGGTATGCCTCTCCCTGGAGAGTCTTTGGGGTTACATGGATGCTTTGGGCAGGAAAACCTTGAATCATTGAGGGGTCACGAATCTAATAGCCCACCAAGCCCCAGAGCCCACTTCTGAGCAACAAGTCACAAAGCCTCGTGTTTGGGAACCCTGACTTCACTTGACATTGTCCCCGCTTTTTCGCTCAGTCTTCCGTTCTCATGTTTCCTAACACTATGGCTGAATGGAACAGCAGGCCCCAGAACTTGGCTTAGTTTATGGGTGTGGGGCAGACGCTGAAGACTTCCGATCTTTCCTTGAAACCCTGATATTGATTTCTTGGCAGCATGAGGTAGAATGAGTGAGACAGGCATCTTAGGTCTACCCCTCTCCTGTAAATCAGCATAAAACCATGGAGGCGATGACTGTTGGGGTCAATAAAACAGGGAGCTGACAAATAGGAGAGAACTGGTGGGAACATGGAATGACTCCCTCTCATATTTCTGATCGCAGAGTGCAGCCTGAGAGCACGTTGCATTCTTTCTCACAGTATACATTTCACAGAGGGCTTGTCCATAAGTTATGTGACTTGCTGGTAGTTAGCCAGCTTCTCATCTGAGCACCCGGAAGTTCGGGGCACTCTGCTGGTTAGCACCTGACCATGCTGAGATTGGGCCCTGCTCTTTTGATATTAGTGTAGGACTCTTTGCAGTTTAAAGTGCTGTGTTTCTTTCTTTTTTATTTTTCCTAAACAGAATAATAGTGGGAATATTTGTTTTTTTAAATTTTATTGGAGAACAGTGTGTTTTTCCATGACCCATCTGCTCCAAGTCAAGTAGTTGTCTTCAATCTAGTTGTGGAGGGCACAGCTCAATGGCCCATGTGGGGATCAAACCNTGTGTGGAAGAAAACCCAGGGTATTAGCAGCAACTTATTACCTACCTAGAGCTTTCCACCCCTCTTGGTTGAATTTATTTGGCTAAAAACAACTCTCGTAGTAGTGACCTTTTAGTCAGCTAATGTTACTCCCGGCGCTGCCTCCAAAGCACACAGAGAAACTGGAAGGCTGATGAAAATCCTTCAAGTCTCCTAAATACTAAAAGCCTTCCCAAACACCGTGTACTTTTCAGAGACGCGTTCTTTTTATTGGAATTTCAGATCATTGAAAGGTCATCTGTCTCCTGTTCCGAGAGGGATTAAAGTAAAACAAAAGAGAGGAGCACAGATTGGGGTGCGCGCTTTCCTCCCTCAGCTGGCCGTGCCCATCCGACCACCGGCGCTGTGTGCAGCCAGTAGTAGCAAGATGCTGGAATTTTTCCTGAACGTGTCGCGGCGAGCCCGGGAGGCTGCAGCTGGTGCAGACGGCTCGTCGGCAGCTCTCCCCGGAATGAGAACGTACTCCGGTGTAAAGTGAGTTCTTCCAGATTTCTGTTGCTCTAGCGGCTGGAGTTGCATATGACTTCCTCATGCCTCGGTTTCCTTTTTTGGAAAATGAGAAGTTCAGGGCCTTAGTAGCGCCGACAACCCTTCTGTCCACCTCTGTTCCTTTTCTCTTTTCTCATTCCCCTCCTTGCTCTTTTCTGTGGCACAGCCATCTCCACTCCTTGAATTTCCTTCTCTAATTCATACCGTTTGTGCTGTTTCATAATCTTAATTTTCATTTTATCCAGCAAGCCACTTGCCTGGCTGGTTCGAGCCCACAAAAATCTATGGCTTGAGGTATAAAATGGAAAGTTAGAAGACCTGATTTTGAATCGTTCAACAAACCGCTAGCCTAGAGCCTCAGTTTCTCCATCTGTAAAGTGCTTACCATGAGCAGACAGGACAACCTCATTTAATCCTTACAACAACCCTTTGAGATAGGTACTAAACAACCTTCTGAAGGCAATACTATCAATATCCCTGTTTTGTAGTTGAGCGAAATGAGGCTCAGAGGAGTTGGGTGAGTTCCTTGAGGTCACACAGCTCGTCAGTGGCAGAGCTGGGATTCTAATCAGGCATGTGACCCCAGCATCTGTGCCCTCACCACGACTGAGTATTAACAATGGCTCTTCCTGCCTTGCAGTTTCGTCATTAAGAAGGAAATGAGACAACATCTGTAAGAAGGTTTCGGAAAAGCTAAACCACCGTAGGCAGGGCAGGATGTGTGCTGTGCTTTTGCAGGCTAGCCGGGGACACCACTTCCCACTCTTCCTGTCCAGGTACTGCTTCTGTCCAAGTTGTCTGGGCCCAACGATTTTAGCAAAGTGGTCAAATCAGAGGGAGCAAAAGGACAACAGTTGTAAAAGTCTGAAGCAGAAACTCGCAGGTGTGCCACCACCTGGGATGCTCTTCCCTTTTTCCCGCAGCCTGGAACCAGACATGGCAGAGACCCATCCGTGACAAGGCTGTAAGAGACGCCGAAGGCAGCCTGCCTGCAACCAGTCACGTGTGAGTGAGAGACACTTCTTTGTTCCTTAAAACACTCCGTTGTTGAGTCTCTTTGCTAGAGCAGCCTTGCACAGTCCTGAAGAATAAAGCTTCCCCCCTCACCTCTCCTCTCCTCCATCTACCACTCCACACCCTTCTTTCTTTTCTATCTTCACCTCCCATTCACCTGCAAGGTTCTAGAACCAGCCCTTCTTGGGACTTCCTAGCCATCACATTAACACTGGGGTTCTTTTTACCTTACCTAACAAAAAAGGTAGGAGAATGTGAACCTAATTGTCTCCATCTCAAAAGACCAATCTCAAGCAGCTGTTACAAATGAATGTTTTCTAATTATCAAAGCAACACTGGAACTAATCAGCGATGATAGCAGGGTTGCAGGATACAAGGTTAATATACAAAAATAAATTGTTTTCCAATATAGCAGCAATGAACAAGTAGAATTTGACATTAAAAACGCAATGCCAATACAGAGAATTTTTTTTTGATCAGTGAAACTACTCTGTATGATATTGTAATCATGGATACATGTCATTATTCATTTGTCCAAACCTATAGAATACACAAGACCCAGAGTGAACTATAATGTAAACTATGGACTTTGGGTGATAATGATATGTAGATGTAGGTTTATCAAGTAACACACATACAACTCCCATGCAGGATGTTGATAATGGGGGAGGCCACACACGTGTGGAGGCAGGGGATATGCAGGAAATCTCTATATCTTTGCTCCATATTGCTCGAATCTAAAGCTGCTCTCAAAATGTCCTTTAAAAGAAGCAACACACATTCTCAATTCAGAAAACGTGGANTGCCATCTGTGCTTTCTCATTCAGGCTTTGATGCCGTGCAGCATGGTTTTATAGAAACTGCTCTTGCAGGGTTTCCTCACACTCACATAGGTCCATCTCCCTTGGATGCACTAGGATTGTACGGGTGCTGGAATGGAGGGAGACCCCTGACGGAGGTTCAAAACGAAAAAACATGAAACTTTCACTATATAATATTGAAAATCCCAATGGGTGCACAAAGAGGGAAGCACGTAAATAAGCCAAAATGACAGCATAGGAGTTCTTCGTTAGAATATATGCAAAGAGAAGCAAGAAGGAAGAAAAGCAAAATGGTGCGGAAAGGTTTGTCAGCTCAGGCATGTGAAAAGAGCAAGGGCGGGAGGCTTCTATGTTGCTTTGTTTTATGTAGATTCAGAATTTGGAACAGACAGGGGTTTTAGAGGTTATCCGTTCAGCGATGTCATTTTACAGTGATGCAGCTGAGGCCCTGAAGGGCTGTGACCTATCCAGGTTCACACGCCAGCCATCATGCAGCCAGAACCAGAACCAGTTTTTCCACTTGTCTACATGGGCGGGACAGAGGAGCAAAAGAAACACCTTTCTTCTCTCCCTCTCCATACACGTTCTGATCCACATACAAGGTAGATAGGTACATGTATGCCTATATACATACATGCATATATACATACACAAACCTGTTCTCTTTCTTACTTTTCCGATTTCCTCTTAACAAACTCTAGAAAAATCAGTACTACCTGCTTTGGTGAACATTGATGAAGCAACAGCCGTAGCAACAGTTTCAGACCTGTGGAAATATCTGGATTGGGGCAGCCTTCCATCATCTTTCCCCCTTTAGTGGAAGTAAGTTCCTGGGCCCTGATCCCTTTGATTTGAAGAAGTGGAGGTGCAGAATCTAGAAAACTTTAGTCACATGTGTGCAAGCGACCACAAGAGGGCAGCACCAGCGAGGCCAGTGCAGGGCCCCGCTCGCCTTGTGGAAATGCTCCAGAAACTTCCTAGGAAAACTAGATTTGTTGACCTGTGATTAGAAGAGTCAAAGAGTATTCATGGTTTCCTCTTAAACGGCCAGCCTACTAAAAAATTTATAATGTCATGAGGATGGGAATAGGTTTTCGCTTAGTCCTTTTGAAAACATATTTCTAATTTATTTGTTATTTTCAACCGAAAACAACTTAATGTCTCTGCAGTGATTTCCACTGCCTTCTTTCTGAAGAGCTTGAAATGAAAATGGTTTCATTTATTTTTCAATTGTTAAGACGAGGACTGCTTGTTAGACATGACTTCATAGTTCCTGGATCTGAACACCCAGTGCAGCAGACAAATGCCCGGATATGCCCTCCCC
>NW_017731402.1:4210722-4213569 GCF_001890085.2 Hipposideros armiger
AGAAGCCTTGGAACACCAAAGATGGCCAGGAAACCCCCAGGAGCGAGGGGAGGGGCGTGGAACAGATCCTTCCTCACGGCCTGCAGAAGGAGCCAGCCCTGCAGATACCTTGATCTCAGGCTTCCTGCCTTCAGGACAGTGAGACAATACCTGTCTGCTGGGTAAGCCCCCAGTTGGTGGTACTCGGGTAGGGCCGCCCTCACAGACTAATACGCAGGCCATGGGGTGGAGCCAGGCAGCAAATCCAGGCCTGCTCCATTGTCCCTGCTTCAGGCTGTGAGGCCAAGGCGTGCCACCAGCCTGCTGCTGGGCAGGAGAGACAGAGTCCTAAACAACACATTCAAGAACGCATTTTGGAGTGTTTCAGGGGCACCCCTGGGAAGGAGGGTAGGCCGTGCTGGGTTAATTGACCCTCAAGGCTTAGTTTTCTGTACCTTCTGTTTTCCTGGCACAGACGATGGGAAGAGGCAGGGAACGGATAAACAGTGGCTGCCAAGTTTCATGGCAGATGCCAAGAAGTGCAGCAGGCATGTGGGGAGTGTGTTCCTCATGAAGCACTCCCAGACACGTTCACAGGGTTTCTGGACAAACGGGTAATTGCCAACACGATTGCGTCCTGCTTTTCACCAGCTGGACTTCGCTGGTTGCAAGGCTTGGCCCCGCTTAACCTCCACGCTCTAATTCAGAAACACACTTCTGCTAACAGCACTTCAGCAGGCTTCAGGGAAACAAACAGAAGTAGAACAGGGTTGCTGTATTTGCCAGATAAGTAGCTGAAAGTCTGTACTAGCACAAAGGCCTCATGCCATCAAGGTAAATACAGGGATGGGAAATGCATTATTTTGCAAATTAAAATAAAGCTCAACTGATTAGAGGCACCAAGGAAGATGTGCTCCTCAAATACTGGGAGTGTGNAGATGCCAAGAAGTGCAGCAGGCATGTGGGGAGTGTGTTCCTCATGAAGCACTCCCAGACACGTTCACAGGGTTTCTGGACAAACGGGTAATTGCAAACACGATTGCGTCCTGCTTTTCACCAGCTGGACTTCGCTGGTTGCAAGGCTTGGCCCCACTTAACCTCCACGCTCTAATTCAGAAACACACTTCTGCTAACAGCACTTCAGCAGGCTTCAGGGAAACAAACAGAAGTAGAACACGGTTGCTGTATTTGCCAGATAAGTAGCTGAAAGTCTGTACTAGCACAAAGGCCTCGTGCCATCAAGGTAAACACAGGGATGGGAAATGCATTATTTTGCAAATTAAAATAAAGCTCAACTGATTAGAGGCACCAAGGAAGATGTGCTCCTCAAATACTGGGAGTATGGGTGAGATGCCTCACGACAGTCAATAGACGCAGGACAGAGGCTAAGAGTGAGGTTACTACATTAGAATACAAGGAGAGGATTTTCTAATGACTTCTACCCCGCTCCTTGTCAATGGCAGGACACACAATTGAAGATGGTTTTGAGAATCAGTGTCATTTTGTCTGGTATGAGAAACCCACCAGGGCCTAACTTCATTGTCATTTTAGGGGACTCTCTAACAAGCTTTCTAAAGGTCATGTGATTCTCTAGACAGGAAAATGCAGCTCTGCTCCTTTTACTGTTTTCTATTGACTAGGGCCCAGAAACCTTACAATCTAGAAAGTTAGATGATAGATTGCAGAAAGTAATTGCTGATGAGATGCAAATGATTTTCGTTGGTAAAGGAAATAATTCCAAAAGTTATGACTTTCTTTTTGCCCTGGAGGATATTAAGCCATTTAAAATATATAATTCAGAAACCATAAGCCAACATTCTATCTATCTATCTATCTATCTATCTATCTATCTATCTATCTATCTATCTATCTGAATTTCTTGTATCGTCCCTTAAACTGGCTTTGTCACTCTGCAGCTGGTTTTCTCATTAATAAGTTACACAAAGCTCTGACATGTGCTCACTATGTATTTACATGAGATTGTGTGTTTTAAACATTTGGAAAAGTATGCTTGGGCAGTCCTATCCCCTATGTATGTGGCCCATTAAAACTGAGGCTCTAGACCACCAGGGATAAAAAATACCAGCAATAGTATTGCTTGCCCTCTGAGTTCAAACTTGATTGTCATGTCTGCTTTCTGAGGAATTCCTTTACTTTCCTGACAGTTCAACTGTGCTTTACACTAAAAAAAACCCCCAAAACCAAAAAACTAAGAGTACTGTATTGAGAGAGATCTCTCTGAATATCTAGTCTGCCACATTGATCAAAATGGAAGTCCTTCCAATTGACTTTTTAAGTAGCTAGATGTTCATTATGTTTCGCTAACCAGGGGCTGGAAGGTAAATGCTCCTTTGCTTTCCCATCATTTGCACTTCCAGTTTACCTCAAGGCTCCGAGGGTGGGAGGGAGGCTGGGGGAGGAAGGCGGGTGGGTTCTGGGGAGGGGTGGGCAGTGAGCAGCGTGAGGCTCACTGAGCGCCCTGGGCTGTCACTCATTGGTGAAAAGCCATCGCTGTAGCAGAGCCATGAGCAGCTCAGTGTGGACAGGGAGTGGCTTGGGGACTCCCAGGGAATCTCAGCTTTGTGGGGTTCACTGTGTTCGCTCCCTACTGTGGGGAATGGGGGGAATAGTCTGCCAGGTGGCCTGTGACCCTATCCAGGGCTCCCTGGGATCTTGTTCAATTTGAACAAACACAGAACCCTGATGTTGCACTTCTGGCAAAGACATGTTTTTGCAAATGCAAAAATTGCTAATGGAGTTAAGCTACATTCCACACAGCATCTGTTCTGTGACCGATTTACCAGCCTCTGAGTAAATGGCACTTGAGCGCATCCTCAGGCAGCAGCCCTCGGCACTTCTTACCTGGGG
>NW_017731402.1:4214794-4255480 GCF_001890085.2 Hipposideros armiger
CAGAGTGGAAATGCGTCACCTGCACTTCTGAGTGCCTTGCCACTGTCCCCTGAGTCACAGTGGTATAGGGTAATGGAATAGAGATGGGAGGAGGGTTTCATGGCCAAATTATGCTGAGTAACTGTACTCAGACTTACCTAGGACTCAGAAACTCTCAGGAAGCTAGCCAAGAAATGACCAAAAGACTGGTAGACCCACAGGAGTCTGGGGCTTGAGGTCAGACGGCTAATGATACATGTGGATATGCAGACGGGAGGCCATGGTCGGACCTCAGGACTTCCGTGAGGGCAGTAAGGACAGAAGCCAACAAGTCAGCCGTGGAAGAGGTCACATCTGAGGACAGACACAAGAGGCTACCTTTGCGAGGATGCTGGAACCGGAGTGACACCCATCAAGAGGGAGAAGCAAGTGCAAACATGGCCTGTGAAAGTCAGGCTGCGCCTCCCTTAACTCAGTTGCCATCTGGGGAGGAAAGGGAGAGGGTATGAGAGAGTTTGTTAAATAATCTCAAATTGGCCCAGTTTTAAAACTGGAAGTGACTGTGTTCAGTTGCTGCAAACCAGGCAGAAGGGGTCTTTCATATAACTTTTCTACGTTATAGGAAAATATAGTTACATTTTTGCTCCCAGAGGCCATGACTGTGAAAATTATATTTGCCACAGAACATTCGAGGTCACAACTTTGTTTCTGCAGATGAGGGAACTGAGGCCCAAGGAGAAACATGGGTGGTTCCATGTGACACGGCTATGTGGGAGCCCAGCCAGGAGGACAGCCCAGATCTCCCGGGTCTTGTTCCAAGGTACACAGCACCATAGGTGTTTCCTTCCTGTGTCTTTCAAACTCTTGAAAAAAGTATTGAGCATTGAGCCACACTGTGTGGCAAATGTAATAAAATGTCTCCCTAGTTTTTTTGGTTTTTTTTATAGCACCTTCAGTTAAATTTAGAAGCCAAATTTTAAAATCTCTTGACTGTCTCATGACATGGGATATAAATCAAAATGACCATCTTTGGTCATTTTTCTTTCTCCCTTCCTCCCTTCCTCCCTTCCGCTCTTCCTTCCTTCCCTCCTTTTTTCCTTACCTCCTCTTCCTCCCCGCCTTCTCACTATTGCTGATACTTTTCTTAGCATAAAATTCCTCATGGCTGGTTGTAAGAACGGTAAGGCAAAGAGAGGTAATCTGGAGTCAGCCGCGATGGAAGAGGGTGGTATTTGGAGAAATGGCTTATTTTGACATGAGCACTTAGGCAGTAGAGTGGAAGACAAATTGAGGGGGAGGGAGAGGCAGCCCAAATTTCCACCCTCTGATAATGACACCCCTGGGTAAGAATGCAGTTCTTCTGAGACAGATCCTTCCACAGATGCAAAAGACAGCGCAGGCAGAGAATGACTCAGAAAGCTGGTGTCTGGCACCATTAACCAGGTGCTGCTGACTCAGATCTGAGATGACACAACTCATTCCTACCCAGCCAGCCACGCTCCAGTGTTCTTATTAGGATGGACCAAATTCCAAGTCATCCATCAGATGTGCTCCATTTAAGATTGAGTCCTCCCTCTCTCCATCAAGCACAAGTAGACCAGGATACCCGAGTCTGCAGTGTTCTTGACTTGGGCTGATGTTGGCTTCTGCCGGAGACCAACACCACCTTCTGGAGCTGTAAAGGAGAGGCTGGTGCAAGGCACACTCTCTGGCTGTGTTTTTGCAAGGTTGACATGCATCTCAGCATATTGGAGGTGGTTTCGGTGCACTGGTGATAAAACATCCTGAGTTCTGATACTTTGGGTGCAAAACATCCTGAGTTTCGATACACTGGGTGCAAAACATTCCCCAGCTGATACTGGAAGGTTTGCTGCCCCAGGCCGTCACCCCCTCTCTCACCTCCCCCCTCGCATAAACAAGGATATATAAATAAACCACAGCTGCTAGACGGGTCACTGCCCTCCCATCAGGAGACAATTGTCCACCTAGCCCCAGCTTTCAAGTACTTCTTTGTCTGTCTTTCTTAATCCTCCATCGCCCCCACTCTGGCCCATTCCACTAGCAGGCTTCCAACACCATCAGTCTGGAGACAGTGACTTGAACTTGGAAACCAAAAGTTGAAACTCCCACCTGGGACTGTGTCTGTGCAGGCAGTCCTGGGGTCTTCAAAGGGCAGAAGAGAACTAGGAGAGACAGTGTGGGGTAGTGAATCAGAGTGTGAGTTTGGAGTTGGCAGAGCTGGATTTAAGTTGTGACTCTGTCATCTCTCAGCTCTGTTAACATTGGGCAAGTTACTCATGATCTCTGAGACTTGTTTTCCATTTTTTGTAAAATAGATTTTTGTAGGAATGAAGTTGATAATGAATATAAAGAAATGCTTAACTGATACAAACTAAACATGAAAAAATTTTTTGCTGATATTGCTTCTGTACCAATTCCTCACCCCACCCATAAGGGCTACCAGATGTGCTAAGGGGTTTCTAAACCAGAGTGCATACCTTTCATTATGGCCTAGCTAGTTCACCTGTTATACTGTATGATCATCATGTCTGCACATTTACAGCTTCAAATGGATCTCAGAACTGTGTCTTATGAGATCTGACAATTAAGTTTGTGAACTTGTTGCAATGATGTTGCTAACCTCTTTTAATATAACAGGGATTATTCATTATAAATTTGTACCAACTGGACAAACAGTTAACCAAGTTTACTCTTTGGAAGTGCTGAAAAGGCTGCGTGAAAAAATTAGATGAGCTAAACTTTTTGCCAATAATTCATGGCTCTTGCATCACGACAATGCACAAGCTCACACAGCACTGTCTGTGAGGGAGTTTTTAGCCAGTAAACAAATAACTATTGGAACGCCCTCCCTACTCACCTGATCTGACCCCCAATGACTTCTTTCTTTACCTGAAGATAAAGGAAATATTGAAAGGAAGACATTATGATGACATTCGGGACATCAAGGGTTATACAATGACAGCTCTGATGGCCATTCCAGAAAAAGAGTTCCAAAATTGCTTTGAAGAGTGGACTAGTCGCTGGTGTTGGTGCATAGCTTTCCAAGGGGAGTACTTTGAAGGTGACCATAGTGATATTCTGTAATGAGGTATGTAGCACTTTTTCTAGGATGAGTTCGCGAACTTAATTGTCCAACCTTCGTATATACCTCTGGACTCCTAGTGCTCGATGGAGCAAATAATAAATAAGAGAGCCAATTGTTCTTTGGGAGATTTCTTAAAGTTCTACTTCTGATTTCGAGAGGGGAGCTAGGGTGTCTGGGAATTATAAAGAGAGGTTGTGTATTTAGGGGATTTCATACGAAAAATTAAAATGCTCATTCTCCATGAAAAAAGGAGAAATAAAGCAATACTATGTTTTGAGATCCACAATAAATCAAAGACAACTGTATAATGATCAAGAACTAGGCACAGGAATGCTTGATTTTTGATACTAGCTAAACTGGATCTCCCCAGATATTGGCAATAGAGCCAATAGGAATTGAACCCTGCTCCTTTTCCTGGGACTTGGGAGAAGACAGGCCAATAGGAGCTAAGACTCTTGTTTGCTATCCCAGCACTGCTGGAGATGAAGTAACGAGGAGCTGAGAACACAGACAGAGAGAGGCTGAGCCCCTGTCAAGGATGGGCCTGGAGACTCTTGGGGCGCTTGGTGGTTTTTTGGTTTTTTTTGCAACAACAAAAAAATACATCTTTATTGGAATAAGTTAATCGAGTGGAGACATCTGAGAAAGCAGAAATCGATCGGTTAGGACAACAAGAGCCTCGGCCAGGTTGCCCACGGGTTCCCTCAAGCTCCACTGCGCCGCTGCTCCTGAGATCTCCATCTCCCTCATTATCAGCTCCAGATCTTCCTTCTTGATGGTGACTTTTGCCAGTTCCTTCTCCCGCTCCTGTTTGGCGTTCTGCTCCCGGGAACATCTGTCTCTAATCACGGACATGGCTGCCTCCAGCTTGGAACTTTGGATCTCCTTTTTCTCTGCATAGTTGGTGACTCTCTCCAAGCCCGCCCCACCACTGTCATAATTCTGTGGCCTCTTGGAAAGCTGCTCTGGACCGCTGGTCTGTCTCCAACTCTGGCTCTACAGCCCCCTCAGTCGCCATGTTGATTCCACCGGGCTTGGTGGTCTTTTAAGGCCTGCCTTGACTTTACTGACTTCTTTTGTAAGAACAAGTCAAACAGATGAAACTGGGGGCCCAGGAGCATCAGGAATTGGTCCACGAGGGATGTCCAAGATCACAGCTGTCACAGCCACATCATGCGAGGGGACTTGTGGATGCTGAGGGTGGACCCTGCCCTGTGGCCAGCGGTGTAAGTTTGGGGGATGGAAAGTCAGGTGTCATGGCTTCTGCTTTTTCTCCTTCATCAAATGAACCTCTTTTCCCGTTTTTAAGGCACTGGGGTTAAGGAAGCACAATTTAAACAGTGCTGAGCATAATTTTTCATAAGTGGCTGTCCTCTGCTCTATTTTTGCTAGAGAAGTTAGGAGTTGTTCAGTGTTTATCAATAGAGTCTTTATGATTGTCCAGTCTTTCAGAGATGCCAGCTCTGGGTAGAAATTTGACCCAGGAGAATTCTGGATCCCTTTGAAGTATTAGATGTTATGATTCTAAATAGAGAAATTGTCCAATACCTGGGCGATTCACGCTCCAAAATCACCCATGGCTAAAACACACAGGTTATTTTGTTTGACATGTGGGACTCTTGCAACAGTGTTACATCTAGAATTGCCTAAATTCTCCACTTTACTTTGGGTTAACAAGATTTAAATATCTGACCATT
Organism: Hipposideros armiger; assembly: GCF_001890085.2. Lineage (NCBI taxonomy): Eukaryota > Metazoa > Chordata > Mammalia > Chiroptera > Hipposideridae > Hipposideros > Hipposideros armiger. Next base: position 4,219,577 of record NW_017731402.1, read on the forward strand.
ATTCAAAAATGTATTCCTTAAGGCCTAGTCCAACAATTTCAGTGTTTTGCCACCTCCAGGTTGAGCTAACTCTGTGATACTGAAAAGTTATTTCCTTGTCATTCCTCTAGGGATGCTCTATTGCATCTGGTTCATTATCTTGGTAGGGAAGGGGTGTTGTATGGGCTTCTACTTAGCTCTTCTCACCATAATTCTTACTTATGGATGAGAGAGAGAATGTGGGCATTCTTAGAGTGACAAGTATATCTATTCTAATTATATGTCCAAGAACTGAGGAAACAAGCACAAGTGGGTCCGTACACCAACTGGTCCCCCGTGAGTCAGACTTGGGCTAAGACTTCATCTACCACCTGACCATTATCAGCCCCTACTTTGACTTGTGGGCACAGTCCATTTGTGATTGTTCTAAAACAGGTCAGACACTACCAATCTAGTTGTTTTTAATTGAAAATATCTTTACTTTTTTATAGCAGTTTTAGGTTCACAGCAAAATCAAATGGAAAGGAAAGATTTCCCATATACCCTCTGCCCCCAAGGCATAGCCTTTTTATTATCAATATCCCCCACCAGAATGGTATATTTGTTACAATTGGTGAACCTACATTGACACATATTGTCACCCATAGTTTACATTAGGGTTCACTCTTGGTATTGTAGATTGTATAGGTTTTGAAAAATATAGAATGACATGTATCCACCATTATAGCGTCACACAGAGTAGTTTCACTGCCCTAAAAATCCTCTGTGCTCCACCTATTCATTCTTCTCCCCTACCCCCTGGCAACTACTGACCTTTTTACTGTCTCTATGGTTTTGTTTTTCCCAGACTCTCATATAGTTGGAATCATATGGTATGTTGCCTTTGAAATTGGCTTCTTTTACTTAGTAATATGTGTTTAAGGTTTCTTCATATTTTTCATGGCTTGATATCTCATTTCTTTATAGCACTGAATAATATCCCATTGTCTGATGGTACCATAGTTTGTTTATCCATTTGCCTACTGAAGGACATCTTGGTTGCTTCCAGGTTTTGGCAATTATGAAAAACCTGCTATACTTGTAAATATCCATGTGCCGGTTTTGTGTGGACCTAAGTTTTGAACGCCTCAGGGTAAATACCAAGGAGCATGATTGTTGGTTTGTATGGTAAGAGTATCTTTAGTTTTGTAAGAAACTGCCAAGCTGTCTTCCAAAGTGGCTGTAACCAAGATAGTTTTTAGTCTACAGATGAGGAAAAGGGTTCCTGGAAGTTAATCAACTTGTCCCAGATTCGACAGTATGCATAGATTTCCACCCAATGTCTTTCTGCCTTGCTCCTTACACCGTGCTCAATGTAAGCAGAAGCTTGGAGGCAAAGTCCAAATGATGTGATAGGAGGATACTGGGGCTGGTAAAACCTGAGTTGATCAAAGCGATGTTGCCCCGTGGCATCCTGGGAGTGGTAGTTTTCTTCCTCCCGGTTCCTTCCAGATACACTGGTGGCCGAGGCTCGTGGGACTACTATTCCCAGATGCTACAGTATATCCAGAATCTGAACATATCTAAACATCTTCACTCCTTCCTACCACCTAATTCAAGCAACTTATTAGTGCTCATTTTAACTATCACAGCGTTTTTCTGATGGACTGACGAGAACTGAATCTTCCACTTATGATTTTATACATCTGCTGTTTGGAAGAATTTTACAGACTAGCTTCTGGCTCTATACATTTAAAACCTTGTTTCTCCTTTATTATCCACCGACTTTCAAGGCCAGGTGCTGTAGGATGCCCTCATATCAGGATACCATGTCTAGTGCAGCCAGTCTCCTGTAGTGATGTTGGGTGAGTTGGCACAGTGGATGGAAGTATTCCTAGAAGCCATTCCTACACCAGATGGCAACAAATGACCATGAACCACATAAATATATCCACTAAACCCAAACTAAATGTATCCCCAACTCAAATTCTCCCTAGCTGTATTCTCAAAATGCTCCTCGTCCCTCTAACATGAGGGGAAGTACAATGGAGGGGAGCTGGGATACCCCAACACAGGACTCAACGGATAACAACTCAAATATCTTGCTTTTGAAAAATTACAAAACCGTATGACCATTTTTCTTCAAGGCTTTGGAAGGGGCCTTTTCAAGTGAAGCATCTCAAAGCTTAGCTTTCATTAGCTTCATGCTAAGTCAGCTTCTGGGATATTTAAAATTGCAACCTGCCCCCTTCCCCCAGATCTCCTTCTCTCTCTTATTTGCCTTTTCTTATTTCCATAACACCACCACCCTCTAGGTACTGTATTATTTACTTATTATATCTCCCTCTGCTAGAATGTAAGCTTTATGAGGGAAATGATCTTTGCTTTTTTTTTTTTTCACTGATATTTCTCAAGCGCCTAGAACAGGGCCAGGTCGCATATTACAATAGGTGCTCCAAAAAGATTTGTGAATAAATGAATGAAATAAACAATACAAAAATTAGTAAATTAACTAAAGATAATCTAGGATCAGAACTGTAGCAATACAGAGTTACAAATTTTAGAATTTGAGCTTTGTTCCACACTCTGCCACTTAGCCTTGGCCATGTAATTTAACATTTCTGGGCCTCTGTTTCCTCGTGTATTAAATTGTTTTATTTATTCAATTAAAATCCGTTGTGACACAGTTTTGATCAAGAGGATACATCTTTGTATCCTCTTGCTCCCTTACATTCAAATCCTACTACTCTAGCAGAGCTGAAACCCCCGCAGTTTCAAAAGTCCCGCCTTTCCCAAGCCCCGCCCACCCGCCATGCCCATCGTTAGGCTCCTCCCCAATTCAACACAGCCCACCGCTTGTGTAGAAGCCCAGCCTCCCACGTGCTGTCATCCAATGGCCGAGATACACGGCTAGGTGAATGCAAGGGAGCTTTTAGGTGTCCTCTTGGCGCCTGACCAGAGACTTGGGGAATTCCGTTCCTCTTGAGTAGTCACTTCCCCGAGTTACCCCTGTGATACGCAGGATCACCTGCTCCCCCAGGTTCCTTCGTAAGGGTCGAACAAGGCTCCTGAGCCCCGTCGCTGCCCTCCTTAGGAGCCCTGGGTCTTCACTGGACGAGGCTGCCGCCCCGTGGCATCCTGGGAGTTGTAGTTTTCTCCCTCCTGGTTCCTTCCAGATACACTGGTGGCCGAGGCTCGTGGGACTACCATTCCCAGACGCCTGAGCGAGTCGCCGGTCACGTGGCCCGCAAGGACGCGGGGCTGGTGGGCGGGGGCCCGGCGGGTGCTCCGCATCTGTCTGTGACACCCGGAGCCCGTGGGTCCCCCTTGGTCCCAAGACCCCATCATGGTGCGCGCGGGCGCCGTGGGGACGCATCTCCCCGCGTCCGGCTTGGACATCTTCGGGGACCTGAGGAAGATGAACAAGCGCCAGGTAACGGAGGGCCGCGTGGGGGGCGCGCCCGGGTAGGGCATCCCAGGTAGGGCTCCGGCAAGGACAGCGCCCCGCGACACTCGCGCGGGGGCTCTCCTAGGCCCTGGGTTCAAATCCGCACAGACCCACGTGTGGGCACGTGTGTGTGCTTTCTTGGCACTGACGAGAGCCCAGTTAGGGGAAGGTGGCCAGGAAGGGGAAGAAAAGAGAAATCTAGTCCTATGGATGTCAAACGTGGTGGAGAAAGCGAGGCGAGATGACTCGGCCGTGCGTGACAGCTGTCTGCACGTATTTGAATGGCCACCCGGTGGAAGAGGGAACAGATTTCTCTGGGGGGCTCCTGAGACCTGACTCCCCGGGTGAGGCTGCCCGCCGGGGAAAGGGACCGAAAGGCAGGCGCAAGGAAAGAACTTTGTGACAATGGGGACTGCACAGCAGCGTGTCTTCCCTGAGCAGTTTCTTCCCATGCTGGGAAGCGTGTTTCCGACCACGCGTCGGGACTGAAGACGAAAACCCCTTGTGCCTAGTGAGCTCAGGGGCGGTGCTCAATTCCTGTGGACGGAATCAGTGTTCCAGAAAGGATTTCCGCAAGTCTTCTCTAACTTTTTGTTTTTTTAACCGAAATACAGTTGACTTAACAGTATTATGTTAGTTTCAGGTACAGCTTCTTTCTCAGGTTCTGCCGTCTGCTGCCCCTTGAATATAGGAGGTAGTTAGGGTGGGGTCTTGGGGCCGGTGGGGTTGATTTCTCAGTCCTCTGTGACCCCAGAGGAAAACTGCCTCCTTGCCCTCTCCTTAGCGTCCTTGTCTTTGGGTTTTTCTCTTCCATCTAAGGCAAGAGTAGGAACTGGAAAGGAAGCCTCTCCTCCAGGAAAAAATGTGATTGATTCAACTTCTCCGTAGAGAATACTCAGGGATCCTAATGCTTCTATGGATACTAATAGCAAAGTCTGCTAAAGAACATGGAGCCTTCCTAGTGGGAAGTTTTGATTGTCTTTTGAAAATGGTATTAACTCTCATTATGTTGATGGCATCCTGTTTCATTTGTTCCACTTATATTGAGGAGAGGGTGATGCCCATGACAGGGCACACCTTATTCCTTTGGGCCTATGGTTTGGTGTGTGTGTTTCCAAGTAGAAGTTCAGACTAGCACAGTAATGTGGGGAGAGGTTGGAGACTTGAATTTCATGAGCTGTGTTTAGGATCTGGTCGTTTCTAGGTCTGCATGGCTGATGAGCTCCTGGAAATTCCTGTGATTACGATGAGTTGTGGCAGCTGATTGTCACACTTGGAAAACCAACAGCAGATGCCCTGAGCATTGACACTGTCCCCAAGAAAACCCTGCAGGTTATAGAACTTTATGTAAACATCTAGACTTAACGGGACTGGTTTACTGGTGTTTAGAATTGCAGACTATCAGATCAGGCCTTCTGATGAGTTATCAATTTCTACACCAGGTTGCCTTTTGAAAGAGCTGTTCATTCCCAGTCTCAGTGACAAGACCTGTCAGCAGCTGTTGCTTTGCCTATGTTTTGCTAGTCTTTTAATTAAAATTCAGGAGCTCAAATCTGCTGCCTCCTGATATGTTTTTTTGTTTGTTTGTTTGTTGTCTGTTTGCTTCTTTCTTTTTCTTTTTCCCTCCAAAATAGCATCCTGGGACACCTTGTCAGGCGTACATGCTCGTACATGCTCCACCAACCCTGGAAGTGGGACCTCCTTTCTCCACTGCCCCTCCCTGCTTCCTGTTCATTAAGGCAAAAGCCACATGCAAACACAAGGGCTCTTTGTTTCTGCAGCAGGGAAGAGAGGAAGAAACACAGCGACTGGCGTTTCTGCTGACATTCTGTCAGCCAGAATTATTTGGTCTCACATGTTTGTTTAGAACCCTCAGACATTGGCTATTTCATCTTTGGTTGACACAGACTGAGTGTGGGCCTCCTTCTAAACTCTGCCGGGTTACTAAGTGCCAAGCACACAAAGTTGGTGGGCAAAGATGAACAACAACAAAAGGCACCAGTAAAACATAGTGGCCTGTGTTTTAGATCCCACTCAGTTTGTCAGTAGTTCTGTTAACACTATGTGTCTAGATTCCAGGATTTCAATCCCAGACTCAGATTAGTAGGATCTTTAAAGGTAGGGTGTTGAAAATGTGATCTTTGGTTTTGCAGTTTGCTCGATTGTTAGGTTTTTGTTGAAATGGTCATTTCTTTAGCAAATGTAATAGATGTCTTGCTCAAAGGAAGTTTTTCTGAGTAATTGAGTTTACTTCCCCTCAGTGAGTTTTTCAAGCATAGAAAATCATACCAGAAAATATATTCTTAGTACTCAGTCTTTATTAGGTAAACGTCAAGATTTTATAATGGTCTTTTATCAGGGTGGAGGCTGCTGGTTTGAAAACCTCTCTAAATGTGACATTCTGTTTAAAACCATGGCTTGGGTCTTCGTAATCAGATCGGTAATTCATAATGAAATGACATTTTATCAAATCTTTAAGTCAGGCAGAGCAGGTGGAGAAGTTTTTGAAGGAACCCCAGTGAACTACTTTTGCTTTAGGCTGATGTGACTAAACCGATTTTATTTTAGAAGCAACGGTGTAACATATTCTAGCCCAACACTTTAATATCCATCGCCTTCCAGTTTCCTTTTTTGCTCTTGGGAATTTAATTATGAAATTTGCTATTGACACAATAGCCAAAGAGTTTTTTTTAAAAATGGTGTGTAACTTTAACTTTGAATCACATTTAGTTTCCTTTTTTCATTCATTATGTCAAAATATCTTCAGTTATTTTAATTGACTTTTTATATCCCCACTTTCAGTCGTATCCTACCGAAGTACCTCGAATTACATAATTTCACATAGAATATTAGCAAGAGACAGTTTTGAGCTCTGCTTTTCCTACCTTAGTATCATATCAGAATATGTTTTCATGTTGTGTCACACTTCAAAACGATTATTTTAATGGCCATATAATATCCTGTCAAATTGTCATGTCATTAAAAGTCTTTAAGCGTTGTTTTAAATAGTACAGAAATTTGCCATTATTTACTCAATAATTTCTCCATTGTTGCTCATCTGTTTCCTTTTCCCTGTTATTAGAAACAAGACTATGATAAATATCTTTGGGCCATAATTCCCTATCTGCCTTTATTTTAGACTGAATTCCTAGGATTACTGGGCCCAGAGGAACCTCTGGATACTAAATTGCTATCAGAAGGATTATGTCAGCTTGGATCCCCACAACAACAAGCTTGCCAAGCACTGACTACTAGCATTAAAAAAAAAAAAAAGAACCCTTTACATTTGTAGGCCAAAAAGTGGCGGCCAGGAGGGTGGAGGCAGGATTTGGTTTGAACACTTTTGGTATTTATTCACCACTTATATTTCTTCTCTGGAAAATTAATAGTTTGAAGCTTTTACCTCCTTTTTGCTCCAAGATAGGAAACCAGGAAAGGAAATAAAAAAGTAGAAGCTAGAAAACAGATGAAAGAGGGGTAACTGACAGCCAGAAAAAGCCCTAATCCTAAGCCAGCAGCGTGGGAAACTGAGGAATAACTTTATTATTTATGCTGCAGGGCCCTCAAAGACTCAAGTATTGGCCAGAACCCTTATCTCTGGAACTGGGGGTGAAGGGAAGGTGGGGCTCAAATAAATTCGGCTGGGCACAAAAGCTGAGAAACAGATCCCTGGCTGTCCTCCCCACCCCCCCTCTGCGACCTCTGTCTCCCAGGTGGGGGTCTGGAACTTGATTCCCTGCAGGGGTGAGTTTATACTCCTGGAAGGTCCCAGAGGAAGGGCTGCCAGGCCTAGTGGAGGATGTGGGGGCTGTGCTGAGGATGCAGAGACCCAGTGAAGGCGGAGGTCCGGGAGGAACAGAGCCCTTCCGGTAGGTGAGCACAGAGGCCAGAGGAACAGGTGCACTGGTCAGGTGGAGGGCGGTAATTGCATTCCAGACCTGGGATCACGCGGTTTCAGTTCCAGGCCTGTTGCTGAGAGTAGAGGGTTCAAGTGGAGGGGGAAGTCGTTGGAGAGGAGAAGGTCCAGGAATTGAGACCCCAGAATGTTGGTGGGCCAACCATGGGGCTCTTCAGATCACCCAGGGCAATGGGGGGTGGGGGTGGGGGAGGAAGATTGAGGCAGGTACCAAGGTAAGGAGCCTCCCGAGGACAGTACAGGCAGATGCCCTGAGAGGCTTACACTGGAGTAGTAAGTACTAGGCACAGCAGCTTTTGTCCCTGTAGCCTGTTGGAGGACTGTAGACATCTGAGCCAACAGCTCAGCTACAGCCAGACAGGATGTTGTTATGTGGGCTGGTGTTGCTCTGAGTCCTCAGGGGTTGGCAGGTGTGGCAGGCAGCCATCAGCACGTGATACAGGGAGGGACAGGACTAGCCCTGTGGGTCTTAACTCAGTGGCCTAAGGTGGGGCAAGGTCAGCTTAGAATTAGATATTGACTCGTGTGGCCTTCCATTTATGGACAATCCAAACATCAGGGTGTTTAAAGTTTTTGTTGACTTTTAAAATGTGCTTTCAGATGCAGACTGGCCTCATTGCTAAGTGCTTAGAACTGAAGCCTCAGGTGGGGCTTCTTCAGCCAGGGGCTGAGGAGTGGTCCTAGGTGACTCACATGCATGTGCCAGGCGCTCAGGTAGGACTGTGCACTCCACACTCAGCGAGAGCTGAGGCCCTGGCGGTAGACCTTGAGTGGCGGGACCCTCCAGGGTCGAAGGTGCTGGCAAACCCCGGAGAGGAAAGCAGGGACTCAGCTAGGCTTTGACAAAGCAGGCCCCCCTGACGGCTCCAGTTTCTCTCTCTGTTCCCTCACTGAAGAAGAGATGTGGAGATGCACAGGGAAGGCTCATTCCATGGACGAAAGTTGAAATACTGCCTAATTTTGTAGTATGTGAATTAGTTTCATGTCATCACTGCTTCGCTTTTTTTTTAAACAAGCACACCTCCTGCTTAGGCTTAGTTCATTTTGTGCCACTGGTTTTCATCTTTGGTTTGGCCTTTTTCGTTCCAGCTCTATTACCAGGTTTTAAACTTCGCCATGATCGTGTCTTCTGCACTCATGATTTGGAAAGGCTTGATCGTCCTCACTGGCAGCGAGAGCCCGATCGTGGTGGTGCTGAGGTAGGTCCCTCAGGCTGTCACACTGCTGCCGGGACCCAGGAGCAGTGTCGCCTTGAGTGACAACCAAGACTCAGTGTTTTAATTGGATCAGCTCTTAAGAGTCTTCTTTATTGAAAGGTGTTTTGAGAATATTTTACTTTTTCTGGCTTTTGTTGAAAACTCTTCTTTTCCGACAGACATGTTCGAGCTTTTATCACGTTGATGCTGATACTGCAGTGTAAAATATTTGCTTTTGTGTTTTCACATTTGAATCCACATAAAATGACAGCTTAATAGTATGGTATTAGCACAGTCTTTGTGTACAAATTGACTTTTAAACGGAGATAATTTAAAACTGTTACTTGGTTTTCCCCAGTGGCCAGTATTTTTTCCATCTTCTTCTGCAGTACTCTTGCAGGTGGCTGTTCCCTCCTCCAGACTGTCATTCTTATAGAGCACAAAAGGTTTATTCTAGAAAAGTTGATACTTTAGTTAACTTCAAATAGCCATAAAGTCATCCAAAGGGAGCTGTCCCCTGTGTCTTAGCTGATTGAATCTTGCCGTGGGTGGGAATGGAGCCCTCTGTTTTACAGGTGGAGCAGTGACATGGGCAGGGCCAGTGCCGTTCCCTGCCCGGGGCCCGCTACCTCGTCAGGGCTTCGGCCATGGCCCCGCCTCACCAGGCCACCCTTGTGTGGCTGGCCAGGGGCTCACGTCTAGAGATGCAGTGCTTCTATAGATTTAGGAGCCTGAGGAGAGCCTGGGGTGTCTGATTCACTGGTGTTCACACGGTGCCCCAGGAGTGCCCGGGGGGCCAGCTGGTAGGTGAGGCCGCAGAAGGAGACCAAGCGCGTGGGTTCCAGACCCTTAGCCTCGCTTCAGTTATGACAGCTCCACTCTTATGTAGCGTATGTTATACTTCCTGTAAGATTTCATTGGAAGGATGGATGCTAAGGCTTTTGAAAAACCTCAAATGTAGAGGGCCCTCTCACTTAACTGATAGAGAACCCGAGGCCCAGCGAAGCCAAGTCCCTTGGATGTCACAACCACTTTTGGCAGAGCCAAGACTTGATTTGAGATGTTCTGGCTCTCCTTAAATCATGCAGACACACTTATACCCAGAATTGTTGTGAAATTACAGTGTGTAGAGACTTTTTTAAAGCATCCTTTACAACTCTAAAGCAATTTGGTTTGTCAGCATAAACAGTTGACATCATGAGACATCATGTGTGACCTTGGGGAACACTGACCTTCGGTGAATCTGGCCCCTGAGGAAAGCAAGTGTAAGTTGATATTAGTGAGACATTTCAAGGAACTGCTGGGACATGGTACTGACTGTTGATGCCAGATCACAGTGCACTCTTCCTGCCTCTACTCGGCCAGGAGGGTTTTCTAGCTGCAAGCCTCGTTATCGCAGACCGAGATGGCTTTCTAGAGACATCTTCCCATTGTGTGTCTTCAGGAATTTTGTTGAAAGAGTAAAGAGGAAGCAAATAGATGAAGATATTATCTTCAGCATTTTAGCCATTATTCTTTAAAAGAAAACAAAATCCTGAAGCAGTTATGTTTCATTTTCAGAAGAAGATAAACTTCCATGCTGGGGCGACAGAAAACCCCAAATGTAGTTTTACTCAGATGTTTTCTCTTTCTTACCCTGTTAGTCATTGATGTTCCTCGCCCTTTGCACCTTTTTCATTCAGATCTCCTATTTTTGAATGCTTTCGATAGTGACACCATCCTCAGTGTCACTGGTTTCACTTAAAAATAAACACATCAGCAGGGACGTAGTGACAGGCCAGTCTCCGCTGCCTTTTTCCTTGCTGAGTTCTGTGTGTGCTGACAGGTTTAAGGTGTACCAGGGCTGGGGAGAAGGAAGCGGGTGGCAAGTTACTGAGCTGCTCCCACTGCGAACCCATGTTTTCCTTTAAAGCTCCCCATTTCTTCACTAGTCTGGCTCATTCTCCCCCTTCCTGCTCTCAACAGACTCGCGTATCGTTGGTTGCACGGCCCCGGTATAGCCATATTGCTAGGTCATATTTATTTTCTCATGCATTAAAGCGTGCGCATATGTAAAACAAATGCCCTTTTGCTAATTTCAGCTTCCACTAGATTGCAGTTGACTTTGAATCCAGCAAAGGTTTTGGGCATGAGTTTCAGCTGGTTTCATGTGGGATCATTTTTTGACCTCCACATCAAAAACGGTCAGCACTGGTTCCAATTGGGCTTTCTGTGGAATATGGTTGAAAGGATGACGCTGCGGGAGTCCAAAGACTCGGTTTGGAGTTTTGTCCCATGCCGCAGCGTGGCTGTCAGATGTTCATTCTCCCTCGCACGTTCATTTGTTTGCTCCTCATTCCTGGAGCAAGGACATCCGTGTCCTAGGTGCTGAGGAATGCTCCGGAAAACGGAAGAATTGCCCTCGAGCGTTAACCAGCTAGCAGAGTCTGCAGTTTGTAGTATGTTTGTAATGTAGGGCTTTTTTAAGACTAAACATTGACAGCTTGAACTTCAAAGAGTCCACACCACATTATTCTTGGTTCTTTTTCTACTTAATACAAGCTGCAGACGGGCCTCCTAGGGCCCGTCTCATACTTAAATCTAAGAAGAAATCTCCTTTCTCATTTGTTGTTATCACCTCGCACAGTCAGATGGAAACACTGTGGCTTGTTTTATAGCTCATAGATCTACTGGACTGTTGATGACGATTGAAACTTTAACTCAAATGTTTATTACTATATACTTTGTGAATTGAAATGTTCACCTTGTGACCTGAGAGTAACTTGGGTGTGATTTTGTGTGTCTTTCTAGTGGCAGCATGGAACCAGCCTTTCACAGGGGCGACCTTCTGTTCCTGACAAATTTCCGGGAAGACCCCATTAGAGCTGGTGAAATTGTCGTGTTTAAGGTCGAAGGACGAGACATTCCCATAGTTCACAGAGTAATCAAAGTTCACGAAAAGTAAAGAGGCTTTACTTCTTTTTGGGGCTGTTTTGTAAATTTTTGGTTGACTGTTTTAATGGTTGATTAGAAAGTGGCAAAAGCCCTGAATTATGTTCCTAGTTATGCTATTTGCTAGGTTGGGTGACTGAGGACCTGCTACTTAACTCAGCCTGTCAGGGGGCAGTGGTCATACTTTACCCATAATAACTCACAGGGTGATTATGATAATTAAATGAACTGATGTTCGCTAAAGAACTTGAAAATTTTAAATTGATGCACAGTATAAGGTGGAATGTATTACAGCATGTTAGTTATTTGAAGGCGTCCCAAAGGAAATAAAATCCCATTGTAATTGAAGATTATTTTGATATGAGAATTATTTTATGAAATGCAGAAAGCTACCTGTTTCTTTATGTCACTTTGGGCCAGGTGGCATTCTCAACAGTAATATTAGCCCTGGATGAATAAAGATTCCTTTCCCCAACTCATCCCATGAATCAGTCGTTGCATTTCCGGCATTAATTCTCCCCCCCACACACAAATGGCCTTTCCTTTCCTTTAAATGCCAGTGATGACTTACTAAGACACCTTTTAAGAACCAGAAACAATTACTTCTAGCTAAAATACATTGAGTTCCCATGAGAGAATACAGTCACATAATGAGTGAAAGTGTTGTATTTTATATACCTGGTTATTCATTTATCTTGATGCAGCTTAGTGTAGTATTTTTTCCTGCAGGAGTTATGGAATTAAGTTTCGGTATGTGTATTTGTGTTTTTAATGGAGCATTTCTCATCCTGTGTGTGTGTGTTGTACCTATGTGTACATTTCAGTATTTAAATTCCCATCCCATTCACTGCTCCCAGTGTTCCCCAAAGATGTTAATACTTAACCTATTCATTTTACTCCAAGCATTAGAATGACCGTTTCAGTTTGTATTAATACACTGGTTGCACTGTGACTTGACGTCTACTTGTTAACTTACTGATGAAGAAATACACTCCATCATAATGTGACAGTGCTCTCACCTGACTTAAAAATAATTTCTAAAGGTGAGAAATTGTTCAAAATTAAGGAAATAATGGTGACTTGCTGTACCGTATTTCCCCATGTATAAGACACACCCTTTTTTGAAAAATTTGGGGTCTAAAAACTGGGTGCGTCTTATACAGTGGTTGTATGAGTGCAAAAACAAGCGCGAAAAAAGCAGGAAATGCAAGTAAAAAAAATCTACAACCACTATATAAGACACACCCAGTTTTAGACCCTGAATTTTTCAAAAAAGGGTGCGTCTTATACATGGTAATTTCCATGAATTGTGAGAGACCGCCCGGATTTTTGTCTCTTGATTTCCTTTATAACCATGGCTGCAAATCAGCTTGCTCCTTTTGGCGTAGTTTCAAATCTTTGTGGACTTTTAAGCTTTTACCAGATTATAATGGTACATGTTTTCATTTGTCTTATTGAAAGAAGACCGTCTTTACAGCTTTAGGATGTTGTAATACTGTGTTTCAAGTGTCGAGACTATGTAAGCACCAGTTTAGAATGTTTAAAAGGAATCCTGTGTGTCTCTTTAACATATTGGTTTTATGCCATTTGTGATTTCTGTTTCTTTGAAACCAGATTTTACACCACTTGGTTCAGTGGTGAAGGAAATAATGCATTAAAACATTCTGTATGTACCAAGGAAAAGTGAGTGTGAGGAAAGATAAGAGCACACTTGCATTTGACTTGCCTTTTGCTCAAATCTGTGTGATCTGGGACCAAGTTCATGTCTAGAGTGAAGAGGAAAATAATCCATGTTAACAAGTTGGTCCCTGAGGACTAAGAAAGAGTGAAAACAGTTGCTGGAAGCTAATCATTGCCTTACTGGTTCCCCTGTGCTTTGCTATGCTTTTCGGTTGTCAGGGTAACTTGAGTGTTTTAGAATTTAAGTCTATAAAATTGTGATTAGATTTGTGATTTAGTAAGCAATCCTCTTAGACCAAGAGAGATCAGGTTACCTTGACTTTTCTAAATGCCCATATCTGGCTGTAAAGTGTTGGGTAAACTAAGATTTTTCTAATGATGCTGTGCTGAAAATCATGTTTGACAGGACATTGTTTTGCTTTCCAGAGATAATGGAGACATCAAATTTCTAACTAAAGGAGATAATAATGAAGTTGATGATAGAGGCTTGTACAAAGAAGGCCAAAACTGGCTCGAAAAGAAGGACGTGGTGGGGAGAGCCAGAGGGTAAGGATTTACTTTTTAAGTCACATAGAAGATTCGGAAACTAGAAAAATATTTAGAAACAAAGAAGCTAAATAAATAGGATAATAGAATAATTCATTACAAATACTGGGGCTGCCAAAAAATGGTATACACATGACTTGTATTCATCTTTTGTTATCGGTATATATTGGGTATTATAATTTTAATACAGTTTTTCTTTCTTAAGATAGTATACATTTCTTTTTTTTTTTTTGGCACCCTCTATATTATGTGTCAGGAGAGTTATAAGTAGTTCTAATATATACTGTGACGACTGAATAAAACTTAGAACTAAGGACCTAACATCCAAAACTAAGCGTAAGTATATCATCTATATCATCAGCTTAGTTCTATTTTTGAAATAAATCTTCACCTAAAGATTAGTTATTTGTGGATTTTAAATACTAATTACAAGACATTCTCTCAGAGATAACACACTGTTAACACTTTGGTGAATATTCTAGCTGTTCCCTGTACCTATACAGATGTATGTATGCATATATAATATATAGTTTTACATAGAAGAATTAAAATTTTTTTTTTACCCAACAGGAAGTTGGAAATAGCTTTCTGTGTCAAATCTACTTCTAACTCTTTTTAAATGACTACATGCTGTGCCCCTGAGAATCATGACTTATTTAACTAATCCTCTTTTGGTGGCTATTTAAATGATTTCCTGTTTTTCACTATTAAAAACAGTTCTGTGATAAATATTTTAATATTTGTCTTTGCATAATTGTTCCAGCAATGAGTTCTGCTTCTGATTGATACAGCAGAGGGTGTCTATCCTCTTATTAGAAAACCAAAAAAAAAAAAGGGAGTCCCCCCCTCTTTTTATGTTTAACCCTTGTTAGAAGTGTCTTTTTTCTCTAAGTCTCCCCAGCCGGTAAGACTGGAGAACACTGGTTACCACAGGCCGAGATTCAGCTTTATTCAGAGTGTGGTTTAAGGCCTCCTCCTACCCGTTTCCTTCCTCTGCTCGCCTTTTAACCATTTCTGCTCTGTTGTGTTTCCACTTGAGTACCTGCGGGGAGATGAGAGACTTCCAGCTGGTCAGTCCTGTATGTTTAGACACTCTGGTGATAGGCTTTGTAGAAGCCGGAGGTTGATGGTGCTGATTTAAGTAAGACTGGAGGAGACTAAAGGCGAGGGGATCGACTGGCTCAAGCTGATTACAGATTGCCATTCATTTTGTCAGTGTAGTCGCCGGCTAGACTGCTCTGAGCCTCCTCTCTCTCGGGTCTGTAATCATATGGGCATAAGTTATGGATTTCACATTGGTATTCACTGCCCAGTACACTTGTTTGTTACATCTGAGAAGCACAGTGGTGTGAAAATGGTGATGATTCTGTCGGTTACACGCTGATTATCCATGTGCTTGAAACGCCTTCTCTAACCGCAGCCTTTAGATAGGCTATCTGCAACTTACTTCTCTGCTAAAAAATGAAGAACTTAGGTTGATGAAAGCTGCCCATCTCATTTGTACAAGTGGCTCAGCTCCTTATTTTAATTCTGAAATGGGGAATGCAGCCAGTGACAAGCAGCATCTCTAGGAAGTTGTGTGTCTGCATAAGAAATTGTCCTGGCTGTTAACCCTGATGCTTTTTACTAAGAAAGTCTTTTGAGACAGGAGTGAATATTGCTCTCAAAGTCCCAATCAGTGGTAGTTTCAAGGAAGATTTGTTTCCTAAAGCTGATTTTAGTGTTTTCAAAGGTTGTTATCATATTTCAAACAATTTTTATATACCTGGCTTTTTATCCCACAATTTAGGTTTTTACCATATGTTGGTATGGTCACCATAATAATGAATGACTATCCAAAATTCAAGGTAGGAATTTATGTGTGTGTCTGTATTTTTCAAAACGTATTGGAGCTTTTACATATATAACTATAAAGATACAGTTTGTTTAAAATGTTTTGCTAGTTCTTTTTTCTATTTGTAGCTAACTATAAAAATGAACATAGTTGCTTTAATTATTCTTATTGAAATTATTTAAAATAGCTACTTTCATTTTTTATGTTCATAGTGTATTCTGAAGTGGTACCTATACATTTGTTGCCTATTATAGAAAGCTGTAAACATACAAAAAAAAGTAGTGCAATAAACTCAGTAATGCTTATATGCTCCCGACTTGAATAAAAATGGTCTCTATTTTTTTAAAAATCACTTGAAAAACAATAGAAAACCTATGCAGGGATGAGCAGTGCATTAGCTGTGTTTGTTGGGTGTTTGATCCTTAGTCCATCAATATGTTTTTGGGGTTTTCACCACAATGTGGCATTAAACAGCTAATTTGGAGAAGGAGGCATGGCAAGAGGTCACTTTTTGATTCTGTCCTCAGACTAGTATTGAACAGACTTATCTGAACACATTTACAAACCAGATTTATTTGTAGACCTCACAGTAATTTTCCATTGTGTTTTTTTTACAGTATGCTCTGTTAGCTGTAATGGGTGCATATGTGTTACTAAAACGTGAATCCTAAGACGAGAAGCAGTTCCTGGGACCAGATTGAAATGAATTCTATTGAAAAAGAGAAAAACTAATATATTTGAAATGTTCCACTTTCTGTGTAAAGGGAAACAATGTGGAGACGTTTGTGTCTTGTCCAAATAAATGATTCGTCAGTAAAGATTATTTTCTTTTGTGGACTCTGATTTGAATCTGCTTAATCTATCTGCCACTCGTGGTAGTCATTCTAAACTTAATATGAGGGTCTGCCCCACTTCAAGAATCAGGCAGGCCATTTCTGGGCCTGCTAGTGGGGACAGTGCATTGTCCACGTGATATAGTTGTAATGTTTGAGTTTCAAAAACAAAATTCCTTGCATAATAATAGCATTTCTGGGGGAAACAAACAGGCCCTTCTTTGAAAGGAGATGGTTTCTTTTTTTCTTTTTTAAAAAATTTTATTGGAGAACAGCCATGGTCATTGGTTACACATTGCTTTCATGCTACAATAGAATAGTTGACTCTTTTAGGGAGGGCGCAGCTCACAGTGGCCCGTGCGGGGGTCGAACCGGCAACCTTGGTGTTATCAGCACCACATTCTAACCAACTGAGCTAACCGGTCAGCCCCGAAATGGTTTCTTATTTAAGTAGACTGATAATTAATACAACTTTTTAGAAGGAAAGATGTAATTCACTTTGTTTTTGTGGTTTGTTACATCTTGAAATGGCTGGATAAATTATTTGAAAAGTGATTAATAAGTTATAAAAACTGCACACTCCTGTGAAAAATTGCAAAAAGTACAGACGGGTAAAGGGGGCATGGTCCCTTTCCTCAGCTTTCCAGGGATCTCCACATTTTAGTTTAGTTTAGGTGTTATATTTGCATCACATGTAGTCCTGTGTATAAAGTAGCCTTTCATTCACATATTTATCAGGCATTTCTATCCCAGCCACTGACTTAGGTGCTGGGGATACCGTCCCACCCCGGATGGAATCTGCAGCCGAGTGGGAGGAACAGACACGTGTGCCAGGAGTGACAGTCACTATAAGGAAAGATAAAGCAGGGTAAGCTGAGCGAGGGCGAGAGAGAACATCGCTTTTTGAAGGTCAGGGAAGACCTCTAGGGGGTGACATTACGGAGAGTTAGGGGAAATGAGAGGGAAGGAGGCTTGTACATCTCGGGAGAGCGTTCCAGCAAATGCGAGGCCCCGTCCCAGCGGCTGTTCTCCCTCCAGCGTTTGCGAGCGTGCAGAGCACCTGCTGCTGGTCACCTGGGTTCCTCCTCGGGATGTCGGGGGAGGGGCCTGAGACTCTGCATTCCTATCGCGCCCAGGAACGCCGGCGCTGCTGGTGCCTGGACCACACGGTACGTAGCAAAGCGATAGTGGGATAGAAAGGAGGCCGGGGATGTTTTCAAATATGCTCCGCCGTTTTAAAAAAACGTCCTCTTTTCACTGAACAGTGTGAAGGTGACCCTCTTTCAGTCAGAACTTTGAAATCTACCTCATGTTTTTAGGCCCGTCCAATCCTGATCTAAGGGCTTAGAATCCCTAAAAGTCACTTGACCAGCTGTGGGCCTCGAGCATGTTACTTAACTTCCCTCGGCCTCAAATGGAGAATAAGAATAGCACCTGCCTCCCCGGTTGTCCTGAGTAATAAGTAAATAATTCCTTGAATGCTCTTGGGCGTGGACGCAGTACGCACGCCATAAGCCTTACCCTTTGTTGCGTGTTTTCCTTTCCAGTATAAACCTGTGCCTCCGTACACACCTGTGCAGTTACTGTCTGACTTGGGAGGACCAGCAGGAGTGATCCGCGGGGGGCAGCTTGCCCTGTAATCCTTTATCTCTACTGAAATAGGCTATTGCCACAATAATGGCGCTCATCCTGTTGAAATCAGCAAAGTGAAAAGAAAAAAAATGTACAGCATGCTTTCTAAAAACATCATTCTCCTGTGCCCTTTAATAAACTCTTAAGAAAAATAGATTTTCCTTCCCTTAACTAAAAACGGAATTTAAAAATGTTGGGCCCAAACTTGGTTATTTTATCATTTTCCTGGGGTTCTGTAGTTGGTTAATATAAGCTTCTAAGAAGCGCTTAACGTGGCTAAGCTTTTCGGTAATTCTTTGGACATGCCCAACATTCTGAAATAAACTTTGCAAAGACACCTGAGAACCCCTAGCCAGTGCCATTCAATGGTGGCTAGTTAGAAAGTACGACCTCTTTTGGCCTCTTAGATGCTGTGGGTCCTTAAAAGTAGAAGTGACGGGAGTTAATGCTGCATAGAAATTCTTTCATCTGGGGGTCCGTTGCAGCCTCAATTTCTGGAACACACCAACAAGAATCAGGCCTGCACCTGAGCAGACAAAATCAGCACTGCAGCGTCCGTGTCACCTGCAGTTGATTCGTCAGGTAGAACCTGTTGCTGGGAGCTTTCATATGCTGCCGTGACACTCATTTCTCACCTGGCTGGGCAGCTGATTTCCAACTTCACAAGAGCTTAGAGGCATCAAAGGGGAAGGTGTTCGGTGGACACTGGTCAAACAGGTCACAGCCGCTGAGAAGGGGAAGACAAAGTACAAGAACAGTGCACGGGTGTCAGGATGCCACTTGGTGTAGGGACAGCCCATGTTTCAGCTCAGGGAAGCCTTGCGGTATTAGGAGAGGATGCTGACAAAGAAGACGAAGGGTGTTTGCTGTACTGTGCTCGAGATTGATTTTGGTTTCCATAAAAAACGGGGGAGTTTCCACTATGGGGATGAGCTTCAGTTTTTTTAAAAAAGGATAGTGGTAGAACCTCTGATGTCCCAACCCACAAGCCTCAGTCCGGCCCTGTCCCTTTGACAATGAACTTGTCAGTCTTATGCCAATACCAGACAAACACAGCGTCAAGTATGTATGTGAGGGCACGCGTGTGCACACATACACCCCAGCCAGACTGTGGGCTCCAAACTGCTCCTCTATATTTGGGCTTGCCTCTGTCCCCAGCGAGGCTGGGCAGATGAAGCATCATTGTGGAGCGAAGGAAGTCTGGCTGCTTTGAGTAAGCAAGGTCTGAGAGCCTTTAAAATTGGGGGCAGTAAGTCTGGGCAGCTGCACTTCTAAAACCCTCCCTGGGTGACTCACATGCAGCCCCGGGTCGAGAACCCTGAGAAACATCTATACAAATTAGTTGGGAGTAAATGTGATTAGGATGCTTGATGGTTCCCATCTTCCTTCTCATTTTCGTGAAATCATTTTCAGATTGTATGATAGGAAAAAACCAGAAACACACCGTATCTGTGTGCCACCTTTTCACTACCATTTCCCACACGAAGCTGAGGCAAACGTCTCTTATCCGTGGTCCTCTGGCTTCTGCTCAAGCACCTACCTCATCCTCCAAGGTAGCCTTCGGCCCAATGCACTGGACACTCAGTTTTGTCTCATCCTGAAGCTCTGGGCAGAGATCCATCCATCCTCATTCTTCGGGTTCAGCAGGTTCCCTCGGTTTCCAGTGAGAGGCATAGGGTGGGGTGGTGTGCAGTGGAAAAAGGAACTTGGAATGACACCGAGGGTTCGGCCCTGACTTTACCTACCAGATCTGTGGTCTTCAATTAACACAGACTCAGTTTCCTTGTGTCCAGCATTAGTGTCAAGGCAGGTCAAGAATGTATTAGGTACTCGGTTTTAATCAAATAGAGCTTTACCCTTTCTTCCTCAAGTTTACTTGAATTGGAACACTTTGAATTTATTTATTTTCCAAGCCTCCCAATCCTCTTGGCCGTTCTTCCCTATAATCTCTGGCCATGAAATGATAACCTCTATTTTCTCTGAATTTTTAAATCTGCTTCCCTAATGTTAAAAATTTAACATTAACATTGCTGCAGGCATGTCTATGACAGGGACCGCTGTCCCGGAACCTCTGCTTTTAGCCACATGAAGCTGCAGGAGGAGGTTGGAAGCCCCTTTTACACTTGACCTTGCCTCTGCACCTGTGTCAGTCAGGGCCTGGGAAGCGTCCTCCCCATGCTGTCTGTGGCGAAGCCTTCTGTTGTAGGGTTTTCTCTGGGCTTCTTCTCCCTTCCACTCAGCACCCAAGCACTGTCCACCCCATGCCTCTTGTCAGATGAGCGGTTTCCCCACAGGTGATTGGCTTTTGCCATAGGGCAGGAATTTGGTTTTTTAAATAGACATCATTTTTCAGGTTCACAGCAAAATTGAGTATAAAGCACCAGAAGTTTCCACGTGCTCTGTGTCCCCACAAATGCACAACCTCCCCCACGAGCCACATCCCGCAGCACAGAAGCACATGTGTTATAATTTATAAACCTACATTAACACCTCATTATCACACTCAAGTTCATGGTTTACGTCAAGGCTCACATACGTGAGCCTTGGTATTGCACATACGATGAGCTTTGACAAATGTGTTTGTCAATTGGTATTGCACATACGATGAGCTTTGACAAATGTGTAATGACGTACTCTCACTGGAGCAGTTTCACTGCCCTAAAAATCCTGCTCTGCCTACTCATTGCTCCCACCCCCATGCCTGGCAACCGCTGACGCTTTTTCCTGTCTCCACAGTTTTGCCTTTTCCAGGATGTCATATAGTGGGAATTACACAGTATGACACCTTTTCAGACTGGCTTCTTTCACTTAGTAATATGTCTCGAAGGTCCCTCCATGTCTTTTCATGTCTTGATAGCTCATTTCTTTTTAGCGCTGAATAAATAAGTTTATTTAACTGTTCAACCACTGAAGAATATCTAGGTTGCTTCCAAGTCTTTGGTAATGAATAAAGCTGCTGTAAACATCCCTAGACGGGTTTTTGTGTGGACACGTTTTCAATGCATTTGGGTAAATACCAAGGATCCTCTGGTAACAGTATAGTTAGCTTTTGTAAGAAACTACCAAACTGTCCTCCAAAGAGGCTGCACCATTTTGCATTCCCACCCACAGTGAATGGGAGTTCCTGTTGTTCCACAGCCTTGTCAGCATTTGGTGTTGTCGGTGTTTCAGATTTTGGCCATCCTAATGGGTGTGTAGTGGTGTCTCATTGGTATTTTAATTTGCACTTCCCTGATGACATGATGGGGAATACCTTTTCATAGGCTTATTTGCCATCTGTATATCTTCTCTGGCGAGGGGTCTGTTAAGGTCTTTGGCCCATTTTTAAACTGGGTTATGTTATTTTTACTGGGTTTTAAGAGGGTTTTTTTTGGGTATACGTATTTTGAATAACAGTCCTTTATCAGATGTATTTTTGATAACTATTATATTTTCTCCCAGTCTGTGTGGCTTCAATTCCCTTGACATTGTCTTTCACTGAGCAGAAGTTTGTTTTTTTTTTTAAAGATTTTTATTGGGGAATTGGGGGGATGGGAACAGTGCTGGGGAGTTGGGGAAGGGGAACAGACAAGTCGCTGTCCTTTTGTTCTTCAGTCTAGTTGTGGAGAACGTTGCTTCACTGGCCCAAGTTGGCACCATCATTGCTCTCTTCCCGGGTGAGGCAGATCAGTCGTAGGCTTCTGGACAGCCGCTCACTGTGACTGCTGGCTGCTCACGCTGGCTGCTGGCTACACACGGTAGCCCATGGCAACCCACTGCCACAGGGTCTGCAGCCTACCCGTCGCCAGCGACTCACAGCAGCCCAGCTCCAGGTTGAGCTGTTGTTCAGCATCTTAGCTGTAGAGGGCAATGTCACTGGCCCTCATATGTGGGATCCGAACCAGGGCCCTCTGGCGTCCCAAGTCAGTTCTCAACCATTGCGCCACTCGGCTGGCCCTGAGCAGAAGTTTTAAACTGTAGCTAAGTCCAGCTTATCAATGATTTCTTTCATGGATGATGCCTCTGGTGTTGTATCTAAAAAGACATCGCCATACTCAAGCTCATCCAGATTTTTCTGCTATGGTATCTCCTAGGACTTTTATAGTGTTGCGTTTTACATTTACGTCTATGATCCATTAGGGTTAATTTTTATAGAGGGTATAAGGTCTGTGTCTAGAATTCTTTTCTTGCGTGTGGATGTCCACTTGTTCCAGCTCCATGTTTTGAAAAGACCTTTTTTGCTCCATTGTGTTGCCTTTGCTCCTTTGTCAAAGGTCAGTTGATTATATTTATGGAGGTCTATTTCTGGGCTCTCTATTCTGTTTCATTGATCCATTCATCTATTCTTTCACCAATACCACATGTCTTGATTACTGTAGCTTTATAGTAAGTCTTAAAGTCGGGTAATAGCAGTCCTCCAACTGTGTTCCCCTCCTTCAGTATTGAGTTGGCTGTTCTGGGTCTTCTTTGCCTCTCCCTGTAAAATTCAGAATCAGTTTGTCAATATCTATACTGCAGGAATTTCACAAGGTATTGATATTTGGAAAAAAAACACAACCTTCCACTGCCATATTCCTTTGTAAGTTTTATTCCTCAAGCCCATCTATAAGGGGAGTTTCTGCCTTCTTAAAATCTCACATTGACTTTTGTCAACCTTCCCAGGCTGGTGCATCGGTATAGAAACAGCTGAGCCTCCTCCTCCCTGGGGAGCCACTGGGCGCCTCCTGTGCTATTTTTCTGTTTTGCGCTGACACACTTGATAGCCTCCACAGCATCCGGTTTATCTGTTGTGCTTGGGTATACATTCCCCCTCCCTCCTGGTTATCAGTTTCAAGGGCTCTTGATTAGATCAGTGGATTTAAAGGCAGAGAGATTGACTTTGACTTCTCACTAAGGAAAAAGTGAATCATAACAGAATCAGGCTGCCATTTAGAGCCCCTACCTGGTAGCACTGGGAGCAGTAGACTGGATCTTGATAGTGGGTGAAAGGCCGAAAGGGAGCCTAGTGGGTCACAGATTTAACAAATCATCCTTAAGAGGGATATATATATATATATATATATATATATATATATATATATATATATATATATATTTTTTAAAGATTTTATTGAGGAATAGGGGAAGGGGAACAGCCAAGTCGTTCTCCTTTAGTCTTAGTTGTGGAGGACGCAGCTAGCTCAGCTCCAAGTCCAGTCGCCATCCAGCCACCCATTGGCAGCTCATGGCCGCTCAGCTCAAGGTGCTGTGTTCAATCTTAGTTGCGGGCGGGCATAGCCCACTGTCCCATATAGGAGTTGACTTGTTGTTAGGAGCACGTGCTTTCACCAGCTGAGCCATCCTGCCACCTGTTGGCAGTTCAGCAGCAACTCAGCTCAGGTGCAGCTCACTGGCCCATGTGGGAATCGAACTGGCAACCCTGTTGCTCAGAGCTTGCGTTCTTAACCAATTGAGCTACTCAGCCGGCCCCAAGAGGGGATATTTTGATCCCTGTGCATGCAAAGCTATCCCTCGTGGTCCCGCTTCATGTCTTTTCATCTCAACATGGGACACAGAAATGGAAACCAGCATTCAAAGATCATTTTTCACATTTTTATACTTGAAGTGCTTTCTGCTTTCTGATTTTTAATGGCTAAGAGAATAAACTGCTGTGAAACATTTAAAAACTGAGCAAAGACCCATAAAAGAGCCTCCTTATATGTACATAGAAAATTCCAGTGTTCAAAGTGCTTGCTTGTTACGAGTCCTCTGGCCACCAGGAGCGAGGTAGCTGCAGCTTTAGAAGTCATCATGAGTCACCTTGGCTATTAAGAACCTAAGTGGAATAAGTTGGTTCTCATGGAAAAATGTTCTCTGTGGCCTGGAAACCGTGTCCAGTCAGTATGCTGGCAACTCTAGGGCTCACCTTGTTTCCCTTCTCTCTGGGACTCCAGGCTTACACTCTCTGTCCTCCAGTCCATGAAAACCATTGTTCCCTCTGTTTTGTCCAGTTTTCTAGTTGCTTAAAGCAGGAGAATTAAATCTTGTCCCATTTTGGCCAGAAATAGATATTATTATTTTTTTTAATCCTAGTTTGATTGCCACCTACTTTTTTTTTTTAGCTTATCAAATGTTATGCAACATACAAAGTTGGAAAGTTCATGAACTTAATTATCCGGACTTTGTATATGTCCAGTCTAAGCTGCAAGGAAGAGAAACTGATTCTCATTCCACCAGAAAAGCAATTCTCTGGAAGATTGTTTGGTAGCTCATAAAATTACCATGGAAGCTGGAGACCCACGCTCAGAAAGTGGAGGAAAAAAGGGAGGTTAAATAATTTCCAGAACCTCAAAAAAAAAAATCCTGCCACAGAACAGACCTATGAGTATACAGGGTCCTCCTTGGCTGACAGGACTCTGGCAGTCTCATCACTAACATGACCTTGGATTAGGGATGCTGCCAGAGGCGTAGTAACCTTAGCATCTCTGGACGCTATATCTGGATGACTTGGCCACCTTCTTCTGTCTCTCCTTCTCCAAAGGAGTACATGGGATTGACCAAGCCTAGAGAGGGCCACAGGAAGGCATAGAGACATAGGTTCTGATGATCACACACACACACCTGTTCTTCCAGATAATAGAGCTGCAGGACACAATGAGATGATTTTTACAAACACAGTTTATAGATTTCCTTTGCTTAAAGCTCAAAAGAAGGATACTGCTTTTCATCCTATTGGCTTTTGAACTCTGGGCAGTGTACCTTATTTTCTTTTCAGTGGCTGTCGTTCTCCAGCTGAACTATTAGCTGCTGAGGATTGAGAGCACATCAGAGTCTTTTTTGTGTCCCCTGAGGACAGCCCAGAGCTTTGCTGCCACACTCCGTCACTCCCCGATGGGCTCCAGGTGGCCACCTCAGGCATGGAGGGGCCCAGTAACCATGCTGACTCTGCCTGTGTGCTGAAGAGAGGGCACAGGCCCGAGGATGAGATGGACTGCAGTAAGTTTGCTTTACTTTGCTGGGCATTCTGGGGGACCCTCCCCCCTTCAGTGAGGGGCTCAGAATGACTCCAGAGTAGCAGTACCTAGCGGCCCTTTGATCCAGCGACCTAGGGACAAGCTTGCAGCATGGAGAGGCTCCCAGGAAACAGAGGCACGTCACCTCCCTCACAGCTCTTTTTCAGGCTTCCCCCCAGCTCAGGAGCTCCAGAGAAATGCTCTTGGCTGCCAGCCTCTGGGACAGCTCAGGGTGCCCTCTTGTGACCTCGGTGACTATAAGCCTGAGTCTGGAGCAAGAGCAGCTGCCCAGGCCTCCTACTCAGGATGACAGCCGGTCCTCCCGCTCATTCTCAGCAGCCTCACTCACATCAGGCCTGCTCTCCACAGCTTCCCTGCAAGCGTGAGAGTGCTTCCCCAGCAGGGACATAACCACCCAGCTGGGGCCCATGTGAACCTCACGATGGTGGCTCCCCTGTCTTCTCCCTCTGATCAAGGTAAAGGATTTCCTTTGCTTAAAGCTCCTAGATGCCATGTCTCTGAAACTGTGCTTCCATGCACGAGTGCTGGCTGTCATGCCAGAGCGCTTTCATTCTTACAAACACCTTATTGATGCTTTAAGTTACTGGTCTCCCATGTATGAGGGTTAGCATCAGTGTGAACCAGACTTTTCCTCGGGACCATTTGAAGGTCCTAGAAAGCAGCACCTGCAGGACCGCTGGGCCTTGTGTGACTGAGAGCTCGGTTTGCTTCCTCGTACAGAAACTTGGAGGTTGCTAGCTAGGTCCTGGGTTTGTGAGTCTGGTCTGCCAAGTTCGTGTTCTTCGTGACCTGGATCCTCGGTGTCAGGCCTGCTTTGTTGTTCTTGCTACCTCTGCGCTACAGCAGGTCTGAGGCCTCCTGCAACAGCCCTGGTTCCTAAGGAGGCAGGTTCCTCCTGTCAGTTCCGAGCAAATAGCAGGGTCTGAAAGATGACTACCCCTGGCTCCTAGTTGCCCCTGCCCCTGCCCCTTCTCTTCCCAGAGGTCAGAAGGACTTCCTAAGACAGCCATGTTGCTCTCAGAACTGGAGTTCCTCAGTTCTCAGGCCCGATACTTCAGCTGTAGGGTCACGAGGTCTCAAGTCTCAACACTCAGCCCCAACAAGCTTGGCTGCTAAGTGGCAAGGGGGTGGTCAGTGGCTGGAAGCCTCTCCACGGTTTCCTTACACAGGGTGGGGCCCACACCCAGCAGTAGGGGTCACCAGGTCAATCGAAGGCTGTACCTCTCCTCTGCCTTGCTCGGCGTCTGTCCAGTGTGTCCTTGTCCATTTATTCCTGATCGCTCATTCACTTGCCCTTTATGTACCCAGCACACTGCTGGGGCTGTGGGGGAATGAAGGAAACCCAAGACAAAGTTTCTGCTCACAGCTGTCAACTGGGCAGAGGGCTTCCCAGGCTGGAGGCTAATGCTTTAACCAGATTCAGCCCTAGACAAAAACAAAAACAAAATCCTTGGGTCCTTCCACTCCTCAATGCTCTTTGGTCCTCTCAGGTCCTTTGGGACCCACATTCCTTGAGGGCATAGTTCCTCAACTAATGTGCAGAAAGGTGATAACTAATAGGGGCTTAACTCGACCTCTCTGGAGTACTGACGTTTTAGTGGTGAGCTAGTGAAAGAACTCCAGGCCTTTAATATCCACGGGAGTGTAATACAAGCAGGGTCATTACAGATACCTTGATAGTTGAGGTAGAAAAATCCAGGGTATGAGGGAGTGTGAATTCCCCACATCTATTGAATCACACATTTGCTTTGATTAAACAGGGATTGTGTCTCGTTATCTGAGTTTCTGCAGAGCCTGGAGCAGTAGCACAGGTCTGCCCACACCTATGCCTCCTACACCCCCTGGAAACGGACTTATGCCAATGCTGCTGCCCACCCACCCTGCCAGCCACACACACACACACACACACACACACACACACACACACACACACACACACACACCACATGTGTGCAGGTAAGTGGTATTGGATAGATTGCCCAGTTTAAATTTTCAGTCCAAATTGGTTAAATAGGAAAAAAAAAATTTGAAGTAACACATTTGTATCATTCAGGCAACTGATAGAAACTTACACATGAGAACCCCAGAGGCGGACTCTGACAGGTAAAATGTAAAATGGGGATTAAGGGGTTTAAGAGGAATTTTGAAAATCAAGCAGCCGAAGATAAAAAGATAAGTAACAAATTATGTGGGAGGGGCGCTCCTACAGCACCTGTGTTTCTTCCTGGCTCTAAGCTAGCAGTCCCTGCTGGCATGGGTGGGTGAGCCACCCTGGGTCCCGCCCGGGAGGGCTGTGATGGGTTTTCCCATCAGAAACGCCTCTCCCTTGCAGCCAGGTCTCCAGCTTGAGGTAGAGATGACATGATGTCTGCCACTAGGACCTAAACCATTCAAGCCTCCATTTCACTTTGTAGCCACAATTCTCCCTCCCTTCTCTCTCTATTTCTAGCTTCTGCCAAAGGAGCAGTTAGGGAGGAGAGGACAGGGACCAGCAATGGGAAGAAAACAGCTAGAGAAGGCCCAGTGTTTTTTTTAAGTAATGTTCTATATTTAATATCTAAGTTCCCCACCATCAGTGGTTTTCAGCCCTGGGCACCCGTTAGAGCCACCTGGGCTCTTTGAATAATCAGGATTTCTGGGCTCCATCCCACACCGTTTGAAAGAGTCTGCAGGTAGGATTGGACATAGCATTTTTGTAAAGCTCCCAGGTGACTCTAATGGGCAGCCAGGCCTGCGCCTCATGACATGAGAGCATCTTTCTCCTCCCTGCATGGGGGAAGAGTGTCCATTATGTTTTATCTACTGGAGGATATTTCCAGGGCAAGAGATCCCTGCATCCCTCAGCTGCCAGGATTTCTAGAGCCTGATCACCCACCTGGCTTTTACCATGGAGTAAACGCCTTTCCCCGAGAGCCATCTTCTTTGCTCACTTCCTCCTCAGGGTGATCTCACCAAACCCTTCTCTGCCTACAGCAATGCAATATCTGAGCGGGGTGCTTTGGGGGAGGCGTGTATGAAGAAGTTGGGGAGGGGAGGAAGGCTGGCACTTTGCTCCCCCCTCATATAAGTGCCCCTAAGTCAGTGCATAGAACTCACCAGGGAATCTTGTGAAAATGCAGCTTCAGGCTCAGGAGGCCTGGGGTGGGGCCTGAGTGTCTGCATTTCTCACAACTTCCTGGGTGGTAGTGACGCTGCTGGTCAGACCCACTTAGAACAGCAAGGCCCTAGAGGGCTACTTCCTGCCACCCCGTCCTTGGAAGTGTTTGGAACTTAAGTTTGGACCATCTGGTGGCTCCATAGGTGAGAGAACCAGGAACGAGGCAGACCTAGGCTCCTTGATTGGGGTGGGATGTGACTGTTATGCTGATTTGGCTCAGGAAGGCTGGGGGCTTGATGCTACACTAAGACTAGAGCCCAGTGAGATGTGTCCTCTCCTGGCCAGATAACAGAGCTGTGAGTCTTAGCCACAGAAAATCAACCTCAACCTCCAGGCAACTCGGAAGGGTGGTTTCTCTGCTGTCCATGCCTTCTGACTGCCATGTAAGGCTACCATCTGTGCTCATGCTGCCCTGATTGTACTGGAATTACCTGCTGTCAACTGTCCTTCGCCCTGTGCCAGTTCCTACTCTGTTTCCTTAGAGCTCCAGGGGCGATCATAGGAAGCAATGAGTCTCAAGCTGAGAGTGGGTGTTCAGTAAATACGAGTACATTTCTTGGATGAATGTGAATAAAATAATTTGCCCGAATATTCCACTCGGTCTTTGCAAAGCACCAGCATCAGGACACAGGATATTGAACAGGAAATATTAATCAGGGCCTCATGTTGCAAACGTCTCGGCGATAGCTACCACTAGGAGGGTTTCTTTGATTTCATTTCTTCCCCAAACACTGCCTTTCTTCGCTGCTGAGTTTTCAGGCTCTTGTCATCTTCCCAGCATCTCTTCATTAAGCCTGCTCCCTGGCAAAGGAATTAGGCAGGGCCTTGGTTACCCTCTGAGGAAGGCTGAGGCTATTTGCCTCTCTAACCACAAGGAAATTACTACTGACAGCCCCATGTAAAGCAGAAATATTAAGAATAATAGAGTGGAGTTCCTGTACCAGGAGAAAACTGGAACACTAATAAAAAAATGTTAGCGGCCAGAGCATAGTAGTAAATTTCAGATGGCAAAACCTGCATGAAAGTAGCCTTTGTCCCTTGGAATATGCAAAGTGAGTTAGGTTTCAATAGGCTGTTTCAGAATACTTTGAGTACGATAGGTCAGCCTACTGCACCTCTAATTTCCTTATATTATTGCCCTGCAGAAACGCTGCCTCCCTCTTCATGTTTGCATTATGTAAAAAGATAGACAAGTAGCACATTTAGTCTGTAAATGACCCAAACATTTGAATTTTCCTGCTGCCTGCTTCTGGCTGATGTAGGCAAAAGAAGAAAAGTGAAGGGAGGTGAAATGCAAATCAATATATTTAGTGCTTATTTATTAAACATTCTGGTGGGAAAAAATGTGGCGGGTGAAGAATACTGAGGTTTCTGTCTAAAGCTTGCCAACCTGAGGCTTCCAGCTGACTGTGGTGGATGCAAACTGTCTCCTGCGTCCTTCCCCAGTGGGCGACATCTATGACATGCATATCTGATGACAATCCATGACAGCTAAAGATTGAGCATGAGTACAACGTAATAGATATCATTATTATAAATTAAAAATATAAATCCATCCATCATGTCCTATTTTTATTATCAAGTACAAAGGGCCTTGAGATGGTTTTTGTGTGAACTTATAAATTAATTAAAGGTCAGGACTCAATAGGATCTGATTCTGGTCCCTGCAATATGTGTAAATGAAACCTCTATGAGGGAATTTAAATACATTTTCACTTGCTGAGGGGTAGCAATGACTTTCATCAATGCCAAACGTCTTGCCTGAGACATGAATACCCTGGTCAAATGTCTAAATAAGACATTAATTAAAGAATGTAATCCTTTAATTTTCCAGTCTCAGACAAACACGAATGTTGTTAACCATGACATATTTAAGTAGTTGAATGAAATATGTAAATAAAATAAATAAATGAAATAAAGTGAAATGACAACTCAGATATTTGTGGAGTATTACAGTGATAATATCAGAGATTCTGTCTCCTTGACATTGGAGTTGGGCCTTAAGCGTGGTTTCCTCCATTGTGGAATCTAGAGCCAACTACAGACATAAAGTCACACTTGGGACTGCTCCTTCCCTAAGTATAAATGTTCACAGCTGCAGTGTGGGTAGAATTAGGGAAGTCTAGTTCATTTTTGCACAGAGAAGATCAGGGTTCCAGGAGACAGGTACATGAGAAGGAGGGGAGAGAACAGCTGGTATCAAGTGCAATTTGCAGCTACGGTGATACCAGCTGAGCATCCGGGGGAGAGTCTGTTAAAACGGGGGAAGATGGTTGGACTTTGGTGGCATTGATCATTCATGCTCTGAAGACTTCGCCCCTTGTTACCACCACCTCTGCACCAAACACTAGCAGGTGCTGCCCTGCTGGGCTCTTGGCCATAAGTAGGTAGCGCTGGGCTGGGGTAGAGTTACTGGGGAGCCACAGGGATTTAAGAGTGCTATATGTAGGGAAATGGGACCAGGGTCTCGGCCTAAAAGCTGAGCTGGGGTGGGGCTTCCCCCAGGTGCAAAATAAAAGGTAGTAACAGTTGAGGGCCGGCCGAGTGGCTCAGTTGGTTAAGAGCTCGCTTAAGAGCTTGAGCTCTGAGCGACAGCAGTTCGAGTCCAGCCCGAGCTGAGCAGCCGCTGAGCTGCCAACAGGTAGCAGGATAGCTCAGCTAAAAAAAAAAAAAAGGTAGTAACAGTTGACTAGGTTTCTGGTTTTTCATAGCTGCTAAGAAGGAAGGTAGGCGGCCGTACACACATCATTCCAACTAAGACCTGAGCTGAACTGCTGCCTGATTTTGTGACTGGCTCTGTATTATCCCTAATATCAGTAAAAAGCTGATGAAGAGAAACCAGATGGTAGAAATAAGTTCAAATGTATTAGCAGTAATCACAATAAATGTAATAGAATCAACCTACCAATTAAAGGACAGAGACCAACAAATTGGATGAAAACAAATGAACAACACAAACCAAATCCAGAAAAATTTCTAGAACAACAAAAGGTTAGAAAGAAAAGTCTTGGAAATTATATTAAAGGTATATATTAACCGACTGAAGCTTTTACAATATAATGACAGATAAAATAGAATTTAATTTTAAAAAATAGAGCTACTGAAGATAAAGAAACATGCTACAAAATAATCCACAAGCTACAACAAGCATAATCATCTATGCACTCAACATAAAACTCTGAATATATATAAAAAGGAAAAATTAAAAGAATTAGAAATGAACTAAACCACAACTAGAGGGGAAGATTTTAACATACCTCTATTAGAAACTGCTAGATTGAGTAAAGAATAATTGGACAGTCTATGGAATATTTGTTCAACATGATAAAAAATTTAACACAGATACAGACATAAAGGTCTGCATCCAGTGAAAATAGATAACATGTACCCCTTTAAAGAACATATAGAACATTAAGAGAAGGATCACATAGTCGGAGGCAATTTTCAAGCAAGTTTCTATTATTAAAAGCCATTATATGAAAAGCCAGTTAAAACTTCTAACATACTTAGAAACCAAAGCACGTACTCCTAAGGAGCTCATGGGTTAAAGATAATTTCATGATGGAAGTAACAAGATAATTAAAACTGGATGTCAACAATAAACCACACATTGTAATACTTGGAGGTGAATTTATAGCCTTAAAGCCACATTAAGAAAATAAGGATGAAAAATAAATGAATTTTTAAATTCAAGAATCTAGAAAAAGGATAGCAGAGAAAACCCAAAGAACATAGAAGAAACTCAATAATCACAAGAAAAAAATTAATAAAATAGAAAACAAAGAAATAGTAGAGAGGTCAACAAAATCAAAGACAATTCTTTTTAAAAAATTAAATAGACAATCTCTGGCAAGACTGAATGAAATAATAAAGTATAAAATTGAGACAAAACTAAACAACACGAGGAATAAAAACAGGTGCAGTAGAGATTTTATGAATTATCAGTGAATACCGTAATTTTATGCCAAAAATGTTACTATAACAGTCCCACTTATCCGCGGTTTTGTTTTCCACAATTGCAGTTACCTGCAGTCATCCATGGTTCGAAAATATTAAATTTCCTGAACCATCAGCATCGTCTGCTCCTGATATCCAACCATCAACATAGTTATGGCTCAATGATCGAGGATCAGGCAAAGCAGATGATCCTCCTTCTGCAGTATCATCAGGTCAATAGTAACCTAACACTACATCACAAAGCCTGTGTCATTCACCTCACTTCATTGCATCACGTAGGCATTTTATCATCTAACAGCATCACAATAAGGAGGGTGAGTACAGTATAATCCGATATTTTGAGAGAGAGACCACATTCACATGACTTTTATTACAAATTTATTGTTATAATTGTTCTATTTTATTATGAATTATTGTTGTTAATCTCTTACTATGCTTAATTAATAAATTATACTTTATCATAAGTATGTCCATGTAGGAAAAACATAGGGTTCAGTACTATATGTGGTTTCAGGCATCCACTAGGGGGGGCGGGGAACCTTGGAATGTATCCCCTGAGGATAAGGGTGAACTACTGCATATAGAGAAAAATAATAATTTCCTAGAAATGCACAAATTTCCAAAATTGACAAAGTTAAATAAAAAACCTAAATACACACAAAAAAATCATTTAAAAAATTAAATCACCAGACAAAAGTTTTCCTCCCCCTCAAGATCCAGATACGTTTTGCAAGTGCCTTTTACCTAATATTCAGGAACAGATAATTTCAGAACAAACCTTTGCACAGAATAGAAAGAGATTGGGTTACTAGGTATAATAGTGAGTGCAGCCACTTCCACTGCCATCCCTTGATTATTGGACTGGACTCAATGTTCCGGTTATGGAAGAAACAGAGCCATATTCTGGTCTGAATCAAACAAAGCCTATACTAAATTCTGTAAGACAGAACACCATACTTTCTGGGTGTTGTGTTCCATTGGATGCTGCAACTTAACTGCCAATAAAACATCTCAGCTTTCAATCAGGCCAGCCATCTCTAAGTGATAGGCTATGAAGCAAGACTAGTTGGCTCCACAGGCGTGAGCCCACTGGTGTATTTCCTTCGCTGTGAACTGAGTTCCTCAGTGAGAGGCAATGCTGTGCCATAACAGTGAATAAGACATCCTGGGAGTCCACACATGGTGGTGCTGACGGAAACACTACAGGCAGAGAAGGTAAATCCATGGCCAGAAGACTTATTTGTTTGAGTTAGACCAACCCCAGCCCTCTCCACGATAGCAGAGGTCCAGTGTAATCAATAGGGACGCACTGAGGACTCCGGGTCTGCTGTTAGAAGAATAAACACTCACGAGTAGCATTAGCCAGATCAGCCGTGGCAAGGGCAAGTCCATGTCGTTGAGCCTATGCGTCGCCTCCGTACTTACCACCACGGCCACTTTGTTCACGGGCCCAACGAGGAAGCATGAGGGTGGTTAGGAAAAGAGAGACTGCTATCCTCAGAGCCTGCCATTTTCTCTTTCTGACTAAGGAAGAGCCTCTTCTGCCCTTTGGTCAGCATTCACATGGGACATGGGACCACCTTGGCCAATGGGTTACAATGGAAATACCGTTACATGACTTTGAGGCTAAGTCATAAAAATATATGTATAATTAAGATGTGTTCAATCAGCCTGGTATATACATGAAGTGCATATATTATTTGGTATTTTTCTATATGTTTAAAAAAAACAAATTAAAATATTGGGGGTGAGGAGACTAAAAAATACTTTTGCCCAGATCACAATTTTGCCAAGGTTCAGTTTACTCCACATTCTCAGTGGCAGTCTGATTTTGGCCACCGGCACTTTACTTAACCTGTCTGGGCTTAAGCTTTTCAGAAGACACACCAAGGTTGCTGCTCTTGCTATTGACAATATGGCAGAAGAACTTCCCCAGATTGCTTGGGCAATCCTCCCAGAGGTAGAGCTGAGGGAGTTTATTTTCTAAAGCCACATGTACACCAAAGTAGCTGTTTATAACCCTCTAAGGGATTTCTTTTAGATGTTTTACCTCTGTGAGTAAAAACATATGAGGGATTAAAGGAACATCATGTTATGGATCACAGGATTTTAAGGTGGGAAGGAAACTCCTGTTCACCCTCTCTCCCGTGGAAGGGAGGCCTTTTACAACATCCCTGACAGGCAGTGAATCAAGCTTTGCTTTTACACCTAACAGTGACAGGAGCTCACTGCTTCGTGAAGCAGGGTGTTCTGTGGAACAGCGTGGAAAGTGCTCAAATCCTATCGAACAGAAGTCCCTGTGACTCACCCACTGCTTTTCGGTTCCAAAGCAACACATAAAAAGTTTACTCACTTCCACATGACAACCCTTCAAATGTTTGAAAACAACAATCTGGTGCTTCATCAGACTTCCCTCCTCCTGGTAACACACCCTCAATTCCTTCAGAAAGGAGAGAAGCTGGCAATTCTGGAATACCTGTTACAAACGCCCAGTGCTTCATATCCAGGGTTTTACATAATTTCCAAATTCCCTGCGATTATCCACATCACAGATAGGGATACTGAGGCTCAGGGAGTTTAAGTAACTTAGCCTAAGTTATAAGGCTAATTAAGCAG
The DNA here is from genome assembly GCF_001890085.2 of Hipposideros armiger. Taxonomy (NCBI): domain Eukaryota; kingdom Metazoa; phylum Chordata; class Mammalia; order Chiroptera; family Hipposideridae; genus Hipposideros; species Hipposideros armiger. Next base: position 4,254,273 of record NW_017731402.1, read on the forward strand.
CGAAGGTAGTCTAACACCCCGTCTTTCTCCTCCTCCATGCTGTTTGTGAGAGGTGTGGTCCTTGCAGGACACCGAGGCTCACCTTGCCACGTCCTGCTCCCTACATGCTCGAAAGTCACCTCCTAAGATATGCTGCTGAACTGAACATGACATCATGACTTCTAATTGCCCTTTGTAGTATTTTTGCTTGTTTGAGCCTCTCTCCCACCCTTTGAGTAGGCAAGAAAGGCATTAGAACTCGTATACACAGATCAGGACACTGAGGCTCTGTAAGATGATGGCCCAAAGAAATCAACAACCCTTAAGCAGAAGAATTGGGATGCAAACCCAAATTTTCACATTCAACGTCAGTCCTTTTCATTGGGCCAAGGTGCTTTTCCATGGTCCAAACTCTCATCAGCATTTAGAACTGATCCCCCACCCCACCTAGCTAATCTGGATTTAAGTACCAGCCTGACATGGCCTTAGCTTCTTTAGCAGGCTATTTGACACTATAGCCTTATGTAGATTGTTAGTCCCCCAAGTCCCTTTTGTCTGTTTTACAAAAACTGCTGTGACGTCATAGCCTCTCTGTGCAGTTGAGTTTACATCGATCCTTGTAAAACTCCCCCTTTCCTCCGCCCTAATGGACTTAATCCCAAGCTCCAGCCTGGGAGGGTATTTTGAACTGCGTCATGTGATGTAGTAGCTACTCCTGTTAGAATCCGGTAACTGGCACCCTCGACAAGCACCTGTTTGTTCTCCTCATGGAGTTGGTGACACTGGGGAAGCACAAGCTGTGTCCCAGGGTGTACATTCCGAGCAGCGTCCTGAAGAAATATGGCGGCAGAGGAGGGAAACCAAGGTATGTGCAGCCACCGCCGCTGCACCATGATGGGGACCACTGGGGGTGTGGGGGGAGCAGCGCGATAGCCGCCCCCTCGTGGAGATATGTACCCTCTACACAGCAGGGGGAGGTTCATGGGTTTGTGAGGAACGAGACTCACATGGAACCATCCCCATGTCTCCCTGACATAAAATCATTCTCCTAATTGATTACAGACTGTGCTCAAGGTCGCACTGAAGGTAATTCAATGCCTTTGCTTCTCCCCCCATTGCCTCATTAACGGAATTCAAGTACCTTTGAAAAAATACCATCCCACCTGCCTCCTTTGGAGCTTCCTCTTAACTGAAGTAGATCCCCTACACACACACACACACACACACAC
>NW_017731402.1:4255770-4259347 GCF_001890085.2 Hipposideros armiger
CACACACTACATATACACATTCATGCACCACACACACCACACACATGCACACATGAACCACACATGCATACACACACATGCACCACACACACACACACACACACACACACACACACACACACACACACACACGGCTGGCCTTTCTCTAATTGCTCCGCACACTCTCCTTTTCCTGTTACTGTTTTTCTCCCAAACAGATGGCGCTTATAGACAGGAAAGAAATGGGAGTTATTCAGCTGCCAGGCTGGTAATCAATACCCAGCAGCCGACCCTCTGGAGACGCCAGCCAGAGGAAGGGCTCGTGCGGATGCAGCCTTAAAAATAACTGAGAGCAGACACTAACGAGCCTGGCCGGCCTGTGTCCAGGGACAGGATGACAACTTACAGTGCTGGGAGCGGGTTAAGTGAGATAAATACATGGGCTTCTTGCTGGCAGTTTCCAGCTTCTCTGTGGACTTCACGGCTGCCTGTGTGAAAATTTTATATTCGTGTAGCCAGGAGCCCACGGAGACCTGCTTTCTCCTGGTCTGGTGGTCATCGCGCTGCTCGGCGGTGTTTATTGGCGCCCACTTGGTTCCTGTGCTCTCCTCTTCCTGCGTTGCTGTGGGGACCCCAGAGAAATGCTGCGGTTTTACAGCTGATGAACACACTGTGCTGCCAGGGCGACCTGCCCTTTGAGAAATGTCCAAGCAAAGGTAGAAATAAGATAGAAGGGAGAAAGCGTGTGAGGCGGGCAGTGTGTTTGTGTTTGTATACAAGGAACTACAGGAATAATCATTAAATGTGGAAGAGCACACACAGGCACACACACACACGCGCGCGTGCAGATTTGGTACCCAGAATCTTGGATGCAGATGGAAGAGAGAGGCCTGATTTCTGAACCAGCTGCCAGGAGAGTTTGAATGGAGGGGTCTGGCAGTGGGTAGGGAGTGTGTGTGTGTGTGGGGGGGGGTATGGGGGTCCCAGGTGCTGAGAGAGATCACTCGTTTCCCCATAACCCCAGAACAAGAGGTTTATCAGTTATAGACAGGCTTCCTAGTGGGTCAGTGGCATTTTAAGGCAGCCCCTAAACCTTAGCCAATAACAATGTCAGGGACCTCTCTGTGTCCCTGTCTCCTTCCCCATAAAAATATAATTTCTCTTTTGATCAATGCCTAAAATGTCTGTAGCAAAGAAAAATACTTTTATACCACAGTTTGAGATAAGGCCTAAAACTCAGCAGGTCACACCGAGCGAGACAACCCTCCACGGAGGTTGGAAGTACAGGCTCTGGGCTTTGGTGAGCCCTGGGGTCCATCCCAGCTCTACCATCTCCTTCTAGGTGCTTTCCACTGCTCTCTGCGCCTCATCTTCTTAATCTGTAGGCTGCGGACTACAATTTACACCTTCCTTACAGGGTCCTTGTAGGGATTAAAGAAGCCAATGAGGGTTTTTTTGTGTGCAGTTATGTTTGTAAACCATCAACAAATAGCAGCTATTATGAGTCCACCCATGCAAATGAATGTAAAAGCTTCCCTCACCAGCACAGAAGTGACAGGATTTCTATTTATATAAGAGAACAAGAAAAGATAACTCAGAGGACATTGAGGAGCTTAAAGGGGGAGAAGACGAACGGGAAAAGGAAGGGAAAGGAGTACAGACAACCAAGGCTCGTGGAGGAAAACAAAGACATGCACAGGGCCACGACCTGCCCAGAGGCACTTCCGGTGCCCACGAGCCTCTGCATAGCGTGGACGTCCAGCGCGGTCACTGAAGCAGGTGGCTCAGCTTCTAATAATCTCCTTGGATATTTGACTTGGGTAAAGGGACCTCATTCCCAGGTCAGTGGCTGATTAAATATATTCCAGGTTGAAACTTAGCCTCTGCCCTCACGCCGTCTACGGTCTGAGTGTGGGGATTAAGCATCTGCAGTGAGATGATGGGACAGGTTGGGCTGGGAAGGGCCGTACACTAGTTGTGTGTTGGAAGCAGGGGCCCTGGGGCTGGGACAGCTGGAGTCCACCTGCAGGAGTGGCACTTTGGGCTGAGCCCTTGAAGAGCAGGGTCTGTACAACCAGAGTGAGTGGAAAGGGCATTCCTGCTGGCAGAACAGCAAGGATAAGATGGGAGCCTGCGGAACACAGTGGAGAGGCCTGCTCCACTGGGAAGAAGAGCGTGTCCAGGGGCCCTAGGGACACCCGAGTCCTAACAGAACGTAGGGAAGGTTCTGACAGGGTGCAGCTCAAACAGTCAGGTTTTTGGGGTGGCAGGAGACACGTTGAATTTCCGTGGGGTGGGGAGGGATTCAAAGCATGGAAGGGCAGGCAGGTAGAGCAGGGTGTCCAGGCAGAGGGAGCCACGTCAGAAAATGCAAGGACAAGCAGCACGTGCGTGGGAGGGCGCGGGAAGCAGTGCAGTCCTGTCGCGTGAAAGCTGGCACTTAATTTGGGGAAGGTGAAGCTGGGGAAGTGGCAGGTGGAGTAGCAGGTTTCTTACTTGCTCCTTCCTTGTTTAAAGGGCTAACAAAGTCTACTGCTAATAAAAATATAACTTAATCTAACTCTCCATAAAGATTACAAACCTTTGGGGAATCAGACAAGATATCCATGCATGCATGTGTGTGTGTGTGTGTGTGTGTGTGTGTGTGTGTGTATGACTTGAGCTGGTGAGCTTTCAGTTCCTTTTTCTAGCTATTTCCCTCCATTGCATCAAGCATTCGTAGACAGCCAAGTCCTTCAGTGTCCGATTCTAGGATATTCAGACCTTATCAGTTCTCTTCTCTAGAAGTCACAGTAGCACCATGTTGTAAGCTGAATGATGCCAAAATATGTGGCCGTTTTCATCTTTCATTCTTGTTATTTCAATGCATACTACTTTAATGGTAAAGCAATGAGATTAGTGACATTAAAGCCATCAATGTCTTCCTGTCCCCAAGTTCATTCCTGGACCATTTTGCCTGAGGTTGGGAAAAAAAACAACAACAAACAAACAGGAAAGCATCTTCCTTCAAACTAGGGGATATTCCTTGGTCTTTATATTGTTTAAGTCAATTAAAATTGGTTTATCTTGTTTCTTTAAACTATAAGAAGTTTAAGAGCTCATGGTTTTTTGGCCTGAATTGAAGAATTTCCTTATAACCAACTCTAGTTAATTCAACTTGTTTTGTTAGGATATGTAAGCCTCAGATAAAGAATAAAACAACCCCAAGGGAGAGTTAGAGTTTGAGTTGTGATTCAATTTATGCTTGTATTCAGAAATTATGGAAAGTGATTGGGATCCCCTCTAGCCAAGCTGAAGCCAGGTTTATAACCCCCACTCCATTCATAAGGATTTACAGCTAATTTTAATTCAAAATTGATATAAACAGGCACTTCTGAGAGCTCCCCAGGCACACTAGAGCCAACACACTGGCTTACTGACTGTCAACAACCAACTCTTTTACATGAGAAGTCTCTACGTGGTGAAAGACCAAATATTTCAGGCAAAAATGAAACAAGTGAGGCGTCACCAGGTCCCAGTGACACAGCACTATTTTGTTTTATTATTTTTATTTATTTATTTTTATTAGTTTCAGCTGTACAACACAGTGCAATAGTTA
>NW_017731402.1:4259957-4264543 GCF_001890085.2 Hipposideros armiger
TCTACCGATGGGTATTTTGGTTGTAGCCAAGTCTTGGCTATTGTGAATAGCACTGCAGTAAACATAGGGGTGCATATATTTATCGAATTAGTGCCTTTGGTTTGTCTGGATAGATACCCAAGAGTGGAATTGCTGGGTCATACAGTAGTTCCATTTCCAGTTTTTTGAGATACCTCCATACTGATTTCCATAATGGACACAGCACTACTTTAAAGGCGTCCTCTGGGCAATTAGGAAATGACCAGAAAGTTCCAAACCTGTACATGTTCAGATACAGCGAATTCATTGTTAGGACTGTACCATACAGAGACACAAATTGGTATAAAGATCCTGCACAATGATGTTTATCACAGTGTTATTTGCAATAAGCAGTGGGCAATACATTAAATAACCACCAGTTAGGAACAGGTTCAATAAATGATAGCTTCACACAAATGGGTAATATTCTTTTCAAAGAAGAAAATAGGTTTACGTGTAGTGACAGGAACACATCCTTAGTGACTCAAACAAGCTTCAGAATAGAATGTGATCCTAAAGAAAAAAGGGAAAAATAAAAGTGTCGACACAAGCCATCGTGGATAAGAGCATACAACCTGCGGTCAGACTACCTGAGTTCAATTCCTAGCGCCACTTCTTACCAGGTGGTCCCCATAGGCATTGAAGGAGGCCTTGTTTTCCTCATCTGCAACATGGGAATAATAATTACCTCTCAGGCACACGATCGGCTTTCAGAAAAAATATCAGACAAACTACTAGTAGTGATCAACTCGGGGGAGCTGGACTTGGAGGAAAAGGAAACTTTAATTTGTACCATATTCACTTCCAGATTTATTTATTTATTAATTATTTATAAGAAATTTTATTGAGGAATAGTGTGTTTTTCCAGGACCCATCAGCTCCAAGTCAAGTAGTTGTTTCAAACTAGCTGTGGGGGTGTGGGGTTCGAACCGGCAACCTTGATGTTAGGAGCATTGCGCTCTAACCACCTGAGCTAACGGGGTACCTCTTATTTATTTATTTTTCCAAGGATGTTTAAACACACTTAAAAACAAACAAACAAACTGTTCTCTCTGAACTAGAAGCCATTTATTAACAGATGACAACTCTTGACACACCCTTAGTTACTGTGGATTAAGGAAAGGTGAAGATACTTATAGTTCAATTAGGCTGTAAAATACTCTGAGACTCTCCTCCCCAGAGAGGAGGACTTGGTCCACAGGAGAGCCATGCCCACTGAGAAGCACAAAATTCTTTGCACAAGTGACTCTGTCCAGCACCCCAACACTAAAAGATTTGACTCTAGCATGGTTCCTGTCAGCCCAAGACCATGTCCCCAGGATGAACTCAGCCCCATTAAAATGCCCATCTAAGAAAGCCTTCAGCACTGTCAAAAGAATTTAGTTCGTTTCAGCTAAAACCTGACGATAGGTCCCTGACATCTCTTTGCTTAGGGCGGTTACTTTAGAAAGCTTGCAATTATAAATCCTTTCTCTTCCCCTTTGAGGTATAAATCTTCTACCATACAAAAATGTCTCCTCAAGGATCTGGGAGCGATCTCTATGACATGCAAACATCGAGGAAGACAGCCCCCACTTTTCCCAGTCTTGTGTGAGTGTAGGAGCCTAACTTGGAGGGTGCCTTGCTCCAATTTGCGAAACTACCTCCTGTCATAAAGATATGAGAAGTTTGCTTCTCCGGGTAAGTGCCAATTAGCAAACACAGATGGCCTAATCACATCGACCCCCCCACCCCGCCCCCAATGCCCTTCCGTATTTTTCCTTTTGCACAACACAATGTTTTAAAAGTCTGTGTTTTACTTTCATAGACTTGAACTCTCAGTTCTATGCTGCCGTCTCTCTCCCCTACTGCAGTAGTCGAAATAAAATTTGTCTTGCCACCTTTAAGAGCTGTCTGTCTTTGTTTCTCTTTGACACCACTGGTGAGGGGGGTCTTGGTCCAGGGGAAAGCCATGACCAAAGCAGTGAGAGGCCTTGGCATTCACCCTGTGGTATTTACTAAATTTCCCCTTCCCGGTAAGCACCAGAGGAAGAAGAGGGTAGTGGTGGCTCAATATGAAATACAACTGAAATGTGTAAGAAGTTTCCCCCATATGAACATTATAATAAGTCCTTTATTGAGAGCTTTGCAAAGTACTTGGAAATACGCTAAGCTCTCAATATACAGCATCTCATTAAATCCTTGCAGCAACTTTATGAGATGGGCGTCATTATTTTCTTGGAATCTAAACCTTGGAAATGTAAAGAAATTTGCTCGCGGTCACACAGCTCATAAGTAGTATGCCCAGGTGTCGAATTCCCTTGTTTCTGTTTCCATAAGCTTTTGTATGGCCTTGGTAACTGTACAAATGAAGTACAGTTTAAATTCATTTGTGCAGGAAAGCTTCTTCTCCATGGCAAGTAGCTATGCTTTAGTATATGTAATCAAAAGTGGCCTTATAAAACAATGACAACAACACACATCTCTGTGGAAAAACACTCAGCCTTATTCCTTCAAAACTAGGTAGCTAGCTCCTGGAGTAGGCAACCATGGTGCAAATCACAGAAGCCTGCCTTCTCTTCATAGTGTCTACTGGTCTCTGAAGTGTCTTTTGAGTACTGTCTTACTCCCCAGCTAGAACATCAGCTCCCTATAGGTAGGGATTTCAACTGTTTTGTTAACATCTGTATCTACAGTGTCTGTGAAAGTGCTTGGCTGATGGTTTGCACCCAGTAAATATTTGTTGAAAGAAGGAAGATGGCAGGGAGGGAGTCTGGGGAGGAAGAAGGAAGAAAGGAGGGGAGGGAGGGAGGAAGGAAGGAAGGAAAGAAAGGGAGGAAACGGAAATGGGGTTTAGAACTATAGTCTCTAATTCCGTCCCCACACCCATCCAAACTTCATGATATACTGCAGTCAAGAGAGGTAAACGACTAGCCAGAGGGGAGCAGGTCTCTTTACTCTTCAACCAGGTTAACCACTCCCTCCTTCTTGGTGGTGGTGATGGCGGAGGAGGGATCAGCTTTGAGAGTAGCTTAGATTCCACAAGGTTCGTCAACCTCAGCAGTATTGACCTTTGGGGCCATAAAACCCTTTGCTGTGAGGGACAGTCCTGTGCATTATAAGATGATTAGCCACATCCTTGGCCTCTCCCCACTGGAAGCAAGTGGCAGTGCCCCTCCCTATCCCCCCAGTCTCTGCCTCAGAGTTGTGACAACCAAAATGTCTGTAGGTGTTGCCAGGTGTCCTGGGGCTGGGTGCTGGGGGTGGGGNCATGGGAGGCGGGGGTGGGGGGCAAAATTGGCCAAGGATTACCAAGGATTGGCCAAGGAGAACCACTGGATTAGAAGATAATGTAATGATTAGCTACTAACTAGCTAAGGAGTAATTAAACCCCAGTGCTTAAACAGAAGTGAGGGACATTTCAGGCTTTCGGGGGGTACTGAAAGCCATTGAACACACTATGGACAGACCCGGAATCTTGGGATCTGAGATGGTTCCAAACTCCAGAAGCACAGAAACATTCATCAACTTGATGACTCAGGAAATGAATGTTCTCATGGTCTGCCTGCCCTTCCAGGTAAGAATTTAAGAAATTCAATAAGAAAATTGATCTGTCCGCATATGGTGAAAGAGAATCTAATGAGCAACAAACCAGGCAGACTCAAAAGCCTCAAATTATTCTCCCTAATACCGGCACAGCCATTTTTGAACACAATTACAGACTTGAACCCTCCCAGGGGAATTCAGTGGAAATCATTTAAACATTTACTTGATGCGAAACCTATGACCCAAGCAATTCATAGAGCAATTAAAGAAGTAGAGTCTGGAAGATTTGACAGTTACGTAGTTTTGGGTTTTGTTGACAAATGGTCCATACAAGTAATAATTAGTGGCATCTTAAATTAGATCTGAATGTGAATAAGAATGAAGACAGATCCCATAGGGCTCAGTACAGGAAACCATATCATCCAATATACGGTGCTCATTAACAGCCCAGAGGGGAAAGTAAATTTGACTTAGATTAAATTTGTGGAAAATGCAAAATGAGTGAGAAATGGCAAATAGAGAAGATAAATTAAAGTTAAAATTACCAAAGGACCTAGACATTTGAGAACCTTAGTCAGAGCTAAATAAGATGGAATTTAATGAGGAAAGGGAAACTATTATATGTGGTTGGGTTTGATTATACTTGAAGGTCTGAGTAATCCCATAACCCTGGAGGAGGTCAGGGTGGTGGTAGGTAAGCTAAAAAGAAGCTTGGTATTCTTCCAACACACCTTGGAAGGTTGGCTTCATAACAGCATCTTGTGTGGGAAGTAGCAGATAAGAACCCGATGCCCCTGCAATGCCAGTCAGGGGTACAGAGTTTTGCTACAAGGAGATGGAATTCTGGTAAAGTCGATACCCTAGTGTGGCTACAAGGTGACTCAGTGCTTTGCAAACCATCTTTCTGTCATCATCATCACCTACTGAGTTCCTACAGATCGCCCAGACTCTGTTATGAAAACTTCATCTAGCTTTAAAAAATCTGTAAAAAAAGCTGGTGAACATGTATTTGTTCCTCTGACACTTACATGTGTATTGAAGAA
>NW_017731402.1:4264623-4306702 GCF_001890085.2 Hipposideros armiger
GGTATTATTATCCACATTTAACAAATGAGGAAACTGAGACACAGAGAGGTTAAGTGTTGTGCTCAAGGTCACACAGTAAATGGCAGAGAAGGGATATCAACCCATATTCCTTGGGGAACAAACTGTAGCAGGGGAATCTGTGAGAAAGCCTAGAAGATTCTCAGCAAATTTGAGAGAAGTGATGAATTCTATTTATAGGCAAACTCTATTGGTTGGCTTTTGTAAAAAAAAAAAACATGACATTTGTCTTCAATATGCTCCTACCTTCTTTTTCAGAACCTGTCTGTATTTATTTGGAGATTTATGTGGCTGTAAGAAAAACCATATTAACAGTGGCTTAAACAAATAAGGGTTTATTTGTCACATGTAACAAGAAGACAGAGGTGGATAGATACAAGTGACGATTTGCCATTTCAGCAATGTTGGGGGCTGATGTCTCCGTGTATTTCTAGGCCTATCTCTTTCACGGTGGCAAGATGGCTACTAGAGCTGGGTGGAATGTCTGCATTCAGGGCAGGAAGAAGGTGGAAGGGTGGTGCCATCCATATCTGTTCCCTTTATCATGAAGTCAAAAACATTCCCAGAAGCCACCACAAGCGGACTTCCACTTAGGTTCCATTGGCCAAAACAGGTCACATGCTCACTCCTGCTTGGAGAGAGATGGGAAAGTAAGAAACAGGATTGTTATGATTGAATTGAAGCGGCCACGATCCATTGCCTGAGGCTAGACATGGAGTTTGCAGGGAAGAAAGCGGAGGTGGGTAAGTGACTAAATGTATCTACAACGGCCACCTTTTCTCCTCTCTTCCTTTCAACCAAGCAACCGGAGTCCTGCAGTGCCTTGATCTGAGCGGCTGACATGTTCTGGCTAAACTGGGAGCTAGCAGGGAGCTAAGATGTGCCTATTCCTATTGTTCACTTTCAGGAGAGTGTTTCTAATGGAACTTAAGTCACACATCTGTAAGAATGGGTTCTGGAAAGCCATCCCTTTGCAGAGGCCAACACCCAGGGACAAATTCAACATTCCCATGAGGCTGTGCTGGGAGGCTGCATGTGTGTACTTGACCCACCAGGCACCCTCGTTTTCTCCGTAATATAATATACCCCACTGAATACTTGGGTGCTATAGTGCTAGACGCCATCAAGAAGGAGCATGAGAGAGATGATGGATAGATGTATTTTGATTTGATAACTCAAATCTCATTAAACTAATGGCATTTTAGAGATTTTTCTGAATAATTTTGTTTCTTAGGAACTCACTATGAAACACGGCTGCATCTGTGCCTGGCTTGAGTTGAGAGACTGTGGCCAGCAGAAGACAGCTGGCTGTTGGGGTTGCCGGGGGGAGCGTGATGATTTGGAGACAATCATGCTTTTTCCATTTGTGCAGTCAGCTCTTCACATAGTGTCCATCCAGCGGTTTCACATTCATGGTCTTTTTAATTTTTGTCCTTACAAATATCTCAGGAAAGTAAGGGGGTGGTGGTAAAGAGTACAGACTCTGTGGGTAGGTCCTTAGAAGAAAGAACCAGCGTTGCCCAGGCTCAGAACTGTGCCAGCCTCATCACCTACCTCGCTCTGGTCCTCTTGCTGCCTTGGTGCCCACCTGTATGCTCTCTGAGAGGTGAGGATGACACCTGAAGCCTTCCAGCTCCCCAGACAAGGTTGATCTGCAGCAGGCAGCTGCTTGTACATTGGTTTCCATTTCCCCAGGAGGCCAAGTGACACAGGTCTTACCTGTGGAAAGTTGTTGAAAAGAGTGCCCTTTTTTCACCAGATCCCTTGAGCAAAGCTCAGCTCCCTCTGGAAGGAAGCGATTCCTTTGTGCTCAGCCCCAGCACCCCTGTCTCTCACTTTCTCAACTTTAAAGGGGACACAGTAACCATGGAGGATGTTCAGATCCATCAGAATGGGGAGGGGAGGAGCAATCATTGCATTGGAGAAGTGCTGACGGCACAGGAATATCTGGTGTCACGAAGAGTCGAGTTCGGGGCAGGCTTGATGCTGTCTGTAAACCCTTGAGGGAGTGTCAGAAGGACCGGGCAGGGCAGACCAGGACCACGTGATGGGAGGAAGCTAAGAAACACATTTAGGTTCACTATAAGGAACAGTTTCCCAACGTCGGTGTTCTCCGAAGGTGAGAATGACTGAGGTCCCCACCATTGGAGATACTCGAGTGTGAGTACAAGGAGCACCAGGCGAGGAAGTAGTTAAGGAGGGTGAGCAGTTCTCAACTGGGGTAGATTCCCGCCCCCCCAAGGGGATATTAGCAATGTCTGCAGACGTTTGGGTTGTCGTGACCAGGGGGGTGCTATTAGCATCTATTGGGTAGAGGCCAGGGATGCTGCTAAACATCTTACGATGTCCAGGACAGCCCCACAGCAAAGAATCATCCAGCACAAAATAGAAATCGTGCTGAGGTTGAGAAGCCCTGGAATATGTAGACGGTGTGGATGGAATCTAGGGTAATCGCCCCCCTCCAATCTGTCCAGTAATTCGGAAGGCCGTGGAGCTTAATCAGTGAAATGCCAGGAATATCCGGATTTCAAGGAGGATCACGCAGTAGGATACTCCAGTATGCAGATCTCAGAAATATGTCTTCAGTTCCAGACATTGTGGGCTACATTTTGGGACTCTGGCCATCCCTACTATAGCCAAAACTATAAGCCTGTTATTCTCCAAAAAGCAAATGTATAATATATGTTCCCACCACTTCCGCCTACTTCCATATAGAAGTTGGAGGGTGATTGCACCAATCTAGAGGCGGGATAGGGTGAGGTGGGGGTGGGAAGAGAAGAGCTGAAAACAAGCAGAGGGATGCACAGTGAGGATTCACCCAAAGGCCTCTCAAATTATCCCTGATATCTCTTCTAAAATTATTTTTAATATACTTTTTAATGCCTTCTGGGTGATGTACCAAACCCCAGAAAAGTCCTGGAGCTACAAAGACATTCATTTTCACCAGATTTAGCACACTCAGAGCCTGAGAATCAGATGGCTCTGAGGTCAACTCTGGCCTCTGCCTATTACCATCTGGGCATCAGGTAAGTTATCTCATCTTTCTGAGCCCCAGTTTCCTCATGCATAAAATGGGACAAATAACATCTTCACGGGACAGTTGTGAATATTACACAAGTGAAGGCAGGTACCACCACACACCACTCCTGGTACACGATGGTGCTCACTGAGTGGCAACTATTATTTATATGATTATCTCCCCATGGGATCTAAATATTACTAGCACATGGCATTGGGTTAGGCACTGAACAAGGAAATCACGACATCTTGAAACTTACAGTCTACGACAGAAATTAGCTCATCCTAATTATGGTTCTCTATTGTTAGTAATTAAAATAAATAAGTAGCTGCCAGTCAGTAGATACACATGGCCTCATTTAATTCTCTTACCACCCTAGGGAAGGAGGTATTATGAACTCGATTTATAGATGAAGAAACTGAGATGCAAATGCTAAGTGACTGGTCTGAGGTCACACAGTAGCTCCTCGTGGTAGAGGCAGAATTATGTCCCACGTGGGAAGGACACTACTGCCTTCCAGTTCCCTGCCAGTTCCCTCCTCAGCCTGAGGATCTGGGGAGAAAGGCCGCTGTGCATGAGACATTTGGGTGCCTGCCTGCCCACTCCTCCTTTTCAGGGAACACTGCCCTGCCCAGTGCCCTGTGAAGTGGACATGCCACATCTGTCACCATGTGTTCCTGTCCCCTGACAAGAGTTGATGGGACATTCTGGACTTACTCATTATAAAGCTGTTGGGAAACCTTCAACCTCCAACTGGTCAAAAAAATGAGCAGGCTCTATCAAGTTTCTCTCTTAGAAATCAGGAATTAGGATACTGAGAGATGCAGGCAGTTTCCAGCAGAGGCAGAAGTCAGGAATGTGAAATTTGTCCCCTTATAAAGGGTGGTGGGGTGGGTGCAGTGGCCACATAGCAGCTAAAGTTGTGCAGGAATGGAAGCTCATTGCGGGGCAGGGAAGTCAGTCCACAGAGCGAAGAATGGAGCAGATGTCCAGGGGAGGAAATACTTCTCAGGAGTGGCTCTGGGGACACTAGGGCCAGTCCCACCTCACATGAGACTCAGATGAACCACACGGTCCTGTCTTTGAATTTCCTGAAATTCCCATTGTGTTTTCACAACAAATCCCACTTTGCCCAAGCTAGCTCACGTGGTCTCTCCTCCCAGCATACAGATGGGCCTGGTTAGACCAGACCTTCCAAGCCTTTGGGGAAACACACTTAAAATCACATGACAGAGTCATGCTCGGTGGAAGAGACTAGTCATTAAGATAGAAGCTGACCTGAATTCTTTATAAATCTAAAACTATATATATATTTCATGCCCTGTGGATTAGAGAGCCCACTGGGAAAAATAGCCATGGAATTTTCTGGAAAATGCCACCTCGAAGTAGAGACAAGAGCACAGAGGGTGTGGCCCTGGAAATCTCCCACAGGGATGCCACACCAGAGGTGAATAAATACCATCCTGCTGGCAAGATTCTTTTGCTGGATGTCACTCTTTGTATCTCTTTTTCTTCTGCTTGCTCTGCACGATAATGAATTGGCCCTTGATCCTTGTGACTACGCGGCTGAGTTTTTACCACCGAAATATGAGCAGAAGAGATAAGTGCTACCTTGGGGCTGGTTTATCACTGTCCCCTTCCTGGCAGCTGCCATCTAGGCTACCCAGACAGTGATAATACACCAGGTGCTAACTCAGTGTGGCCCATGCATCAGCTGCTTGTTCTCGAAGCTTTTGTTACGCATCATCCACAACACGATAAAAAGCTTGTGCTAGAATGCAAATCACTAAACACGTTGTTTAGTTCAGCTGATATTTTTTTTTCCTAGTCAGGTGTTCTCAATGAAGGAAACAGTGCATTGATTTACACGCTGGTGCAAGCTCCCTGTCTTCTCAAGGAACAGCCCCCCTTTGAGGAGCACAAGAATGAACATGAATGCACCCAGGTTCCTGAATATATGAATGGAGCAGAGCTGCCTGTCAACCTAGAACACTGGCCCTGGGCTGTGATAAAAAAGAGAAACAAATGTCTCCTTGGAATGTGGCATTGCACTGAGATTTCTTTCTCGTGGCAATTTAGCTTTCCCTGAACTAAGTCAGCGGGGTTAAGCATCTCTACCTGGTGGGGCTGTGCTGAAGATTTCAAAAGGGATATGAGAGGCTACCCAGCCAGGACCCTGCGGGGCTCATTCAATACTGGCTGAATCACATGTGCAATGGTTTCTTTCTCTAACTGGTAAGAATTTGTTGTCTTGTCTGCTTAGGGCACTGGACTCAGGCTCCTAGGCCTGCAGAACAATGCATCCATTCAGATGTATTGAGTCCTTCTCTGTGCCTAGGACTGGGCCAGGCACAGTGGATGCAGCCCTGAGCAAGACTGATGGAGTCCCCACCCTTATGGGGTGCAAAAGCAAGTCACGCGGCCATGCCTGAATCTGGGTGCAGAAAGCCTGTGGGCTGGGGTGTTTAGAGCAAGAGCTGAGGTGAATGGAGGGACCCAGGTGCCTCCTGGCCTGCCATAGACACAAGAAGCTGCGTTGTCTGAATTCACAAAAGAGTTGGATTTTCCTGTAGAACTGTACAGCGGTTTTCATGGACAGTGGTTTTTCCTCAGCCTCATAGGGGAGAAACTTCATTTAAAGATTCTAAAATAATTTTTTAAAAATAAACTCATTTCTCAATTACAGTTGACATTCAATGTTGTTTTATATTAGTTCCAGGTGTGAGCATAGTGGTTAGACATTTACATAATTTACGAAGCGATCCCCCAGATTAGTCTAGTATCCACCTGGCACTACACATAGTGATTACCATATTATTGACTATATAAAATAATCCTGATTAAACTAAAAGGAAAGGATATTTTCCTACGTCTTAACTTGGAGGGATAAAGGTTTAATGCTCCCCCAAAGACCTGGAATTGTGGAAGGCATTCAGGCCTGACTGTTTCTTAGCTTAGTTACTCATTTGTCATCCCAGGAGGATGGAGTCCAGGCCAACTGTGGACTTTTTCCTCTTCATTTTCACTTGGATCATTTCCTCAGAATAGTATTACTGTATTTCCTTGGCTACTAACGATGATCTTGAAATTACCTTTTTTTTTTTAATCTTATAGCCAGACACATGCATGGCAATACTCTTCCAAGCCCAAGAACACTCAGTCATGCAATGTGATCATGGAATCATCTAAGAATGGCATAAATCTATTGATCAGATATACAGAGAAAAATGTACAATTTCAACTTCATTAGTATTAACATCAGTGCTGACATGCAATACCCGGGACCCACCAGTGAGCCAATTCACCAGCATGTGATGAGGACTAGGCCTGCAGGGACACACAAATACACCCCAGCTCCCACAGCTGAAAGGCGGGCCACACCATCCTACCAGCTCCTGTTTATTGTGGCTTCTACGGTGCCCATCCCTTTTGTGTCCATGACATTGAGAACCCAGGGTGTTGGGCCTGTGACCATTCTTACATCTGAGAACAGAAGGAGCAGAGAAAAGTTGGGCAACTCCAGGAAGTGTATGAGTGGCAGCCTGTGCTTTCTGGTAGACGCAGCCTAGGGAAATCAGCGTCAAAGCTTCATCTATCAGATGGAAGCAGTGCTCCCATGCTTGTGAAAGGAGCCAGGTGTATAGTAAAACGATTGTTAGCTCTGTTCACAGAACATATCCTTGCGGCTCCATTCTCCATCTCACCATGCACATGGGCAGGGCCGCCTCTGAAGACCCAGTGGGGTGAGGGTATTGCTGGTGGTGGTGGAGAAGGGGAGCGGGTCTGCAAGGGGGAAGCCTGTGGGCTGGGACCGCGAGGAGGGAGGTGGTCCACGTAGAAAGGCTCTGAGAATCAGGAGTCCTTGCGATCCTGGTTCCAACCCCCTCCAGCAAAGGAGAACCTGAAAGAAGCCTTCTGCACCCCTCCACCCCTAGAATCAGGCTGCGGGGTCACTGCTCCCCCTCGCAGGATCTGAAGACAGCTAATGCGGTGGGCGCTGGGGTGAGGCTGGGAGGGAGTTCTCGGAACTGTGTTGGAGCGAAGGCGTCGAGGACAGGAAGAATTAATCCAACGTGGGGACAGAGGAGTCCCTACGACGGAAAGGGAGAGGGACAGTGTACACTCAGCCTTTTCATCCCTCAGCAGGAAGATGGATGACTTTCGGGAGCGGTTGTCCCGGCGCCCCCAGCTCGCTATAGGGAGACGTCAGAGCGCTCCGGTCTGCTGTGGAGGAGCCCCCAGCCCCCCCTCGTCAGGGCTTTCTTATAAAATCGGGGCCTGGTGGAGGCTGCAGCAGTGGCGCGGGCGGCGGCGGCGGCACAGCTTCTCCGAGGTCCTGGTCCAGCGGTCACTCGTCCTCGGGGACGGAGCGCTCTCCACCCAGCCTCGCCGCGCGCTCCAAGGGCTTCCTTCCAGGACCATGCGCGGCCGCGAGCTGCCGCTGGTTCTGCTGGCGCTGGTCCTCTGCCAAGCGCCTCGGGGGCCGGCCGCCCCGGTGCCGGAGGCCAGAGAGACCGTGCTGGCCAAGATGTACCCGCGCGGCAACCACTGGGCGGTAGGTGAGTGTCCGGCGTGCACGAGTCCTCGGCGGGACCGGCCAGTCGCGGGGGGCCGCCTCCCCGTCTCTCAGCGTTCCTGAGGCCCGGATTTGGGGGCTGGGTTTGCTCTGACCTTTCTATCCAAACATGCCCGTTCTCCCCAAATCCGACCCCACCCTTCCCCGTCCTGGACAGCGGGCTGGGCCCTTGGTCCTGTCCCGCTCTCTTTCCTCTTCCCCGGGTGTACCCGAGCCGACGCGCAGCTCTCCAAAACACCCAACCCTACGCGAAGGAGATCACCTTCCCTGCGCACCTATCCGACACCTCCTTTTATTCTTTCCGTGAACAACTTCGGGAAGCGGGGGTCCCCGAGCGCGTCTCGAAGCCCTGGTCCAGCCCCACAGCCGCGACCCGGACCTGCGTGAACTCAGGCTGCGCCTTTGCGTCGGGCAAAGCCACAGGTGGGGGACCTGGGGCGCGCGCGCCCGCTCTGGGTTTCAAATCTGTTCAGTGAGCAGGGCGTGAATCCCACCTCTGTTTGTGGCTCTCCTGAATTTTCTCACTCCTTCTGCCTTTGCAGCGATCGTTTTTTCTCTGCCCTTCTACCCAACCCTTCTTTCCATCCAGCAGGCTTGGAGCCCTGGAATCACACCTGCTTTCCACGCTGACCCCGGGCTCTCTGTCCCCTGAGCCCCGTTTTTCTCCCCCTCTCTAGACCCGCGACCTCGTCCTCTCCCCTACCTCCTTTCCCTTGCGCTCTGCCAGCAAATCCTGCTCTCCAGGCACAGGCTTGGAGGTTCTCTCCACCGGGTCCCCGGGCCCCCAGCGGCGAGGGCAGGGTCGCGCACTCACAGCTTTCCTGCAGCTGGGAGGCAGGCAGCCGTCCGAAGCTCACCCAAAGTCACCCAAGGGCTCTCGGCCACCCCAAGCATAGCCTCTGGCTAATGCAAAACGTCCAATTTCCTCAGAAACCTCCCCATAAAACCAACTACAGCAACCCCAACATTTCCTGGGAAGCTGGTCGATCCCTAAAGAGATTTAAGGGTGGTGGTGATGGTGGTGTGTATTTTATTTCATCTATTTAGGAGTAGGAGACAATGTGTTGGAAAGATAATTGCTAATTCAATTATCAATCAAAAGGCAGATCCTCGTGTGAAGATGAGGATGAATCTATGGGAAGGGGGGAGGCTGGAACAGGTCCTCAGCATCTCTGTGTAGCATATGCTTCTGTCAGAGAATCTGAGAACTCCTGGTTGTGACAGAGTGGTTTTCATTGTCGCTGAAAGAGTCATTTGCCAAGTCTCTCAGCCTCAGGGATGAAAGTATTTGTGATCTCTGAGGGACAGGAGGAACACAGGGAGTCTGGTATGGAGAGGACAGGTTGGGATGGGTGAAGATAAAACAAACAAACAAACAAACAAACAAACAAACAACCCACTCTGGAGAGAAGGATACCTAGAAGATGTTAAAGAAGCCAAGTTTAGAGATGACACTGAAAAGGGCTTCTGGGAGCTTAGAACTAGTGGCTATGGTCCAGTCCAGCTACCAGCTGGTGGACTGGGAAGGTGAAATGAAACCTCGAGATTTCTAACTTCTTTTTGCTCATCCGTATTTTTTGCACTAAAAAGGCTTATTATTAGGTGACTCATGCAGGCCAAAAGGAGAAGGAGAGAGTTCACTGGGAAGCTAGGACCACGTTACTTCCTGTGCAAGCCAACCCTGATGGCTGTAGTTCCAGAGCACATCTGTCCCCAGGTAGTTAGGGTGTCTGGCATTTAATCATCCTTCCTGGAGGTACTTGGACTTTCCTACCCCAAAATGCATACAGACCAGTGGCAACCTTAAATTTTCTTATTTGCTCTCAAACACACTTTTTTGTTTTCTTTCCTTTTTCTCCCTTGGCTAGCTATGTAGAATTAAGGAAGAAGAAAGGAAAAAAAGAGGAGAAGGAGAAAATCACATTTGGTCCTAAAATGACATTGAGGTTGAGAAAAAGTTTGCTTTGGGCAGACATGCCTTCTGTGGGAATGTGAGCATTCATAAGCATGGAAAACACTGTTAGATTTTAAATTTAGCTTTCCAGTGTCCGAAGTAAATGCCTGCTGTCCTCAGTCACTGGCGACATGCAGTTTAGTTTTAATTATATCAAACTAAAGCTACATGTTGCTGTCCATGAGGAAGCTGTCAGCACAAATTTGCAGGTTTGTTAAGTGAACTGTTTCTCCCAGTTGAGAGAAGTGTGGTGTGGCAATGGAATACAAGTTAACAAATTGAAAACTTAACACGTTCTTCTCTGGCTTGATGTTCTTGGAAATGTTTTGTTTGTGTGATGAAAATATAGGTCAACACGCACACTGGTGGTGGCTCTAACTTTGATGTGAAGCGTGCCCTTGAATTCTGAAACACCAGTGTTCAGCAACAGAATGTTTTTACATTGTACTGCTGCCCCAGAAACTGTGAAATATAGTTTAAGTATCTGTTTAGCAAAACTGGCTCTTAGGAGAGCTCAACACTGTAGATCTTAATAGGTATTTTCCTAAGTTAGGGTAATCTCCAAGTTTTGAGGTCAAGAAAATTCATTTATGTTGCAAACCTGCCATGTTAGTGGTATTTTTTCAGTGATTAAAAGGACAAACCCTTTTTCCCTCCCCTCTGGGCACAGTTTTATTTTTTCAAGTGCCTGTCTTTTGTCTATGCTGAGTTCTCCGTTATTATGACATGGACAGATAACAAAAGATGATGGGAGAAAAGATGGAAGTGGGCGTATCATCCATGTTGCCATGGAGATGATTATTTGGGTGACAGTTGCCAGCTCAAAAGTGAAATAGGACCCAGGGAATGCGTGGTTCCCTGGGATGTTACAAATGGTGGGCTTTCCTTAATAACCAGTAATTGGATCTAGGGTTGGGGATCAGAACACTACCCACCCACCAAATATGCAAATATTAAAAATTCAGAAAAATATTGCAAGGGTCTGTGTTAAATCAGTCACAGAATGGGGGACTACTTCATCCTCCCATTTTAGAAAAGTCCACAAAATTATTCAGGCAAGACAAAAATGAAGCTTTTATTTGAAAACATCTCCATTTCCTCTCTGCTTCATTGGCAATGACACCTTTCTCCTTTCCAGCATCCTAATGAGATGATAGGTAATGATGGAAGGCAAGAGTGACCGAGGTCATTACCGGGAGCATCAGGTTCTAATCCTGCTTTTCCATCACCATGATTCAATTTCCTCCATGTAAATAAAGCCAAATGCCTTGCTACTTCCTGGGAAATTGTGCAACACAATCACTGTTATGGCTAAATGCAAGGTTATCTAGTGGATATCTGGGCACCAGCTTGACCAAGCAGATCAGTGAGGGGCCAGTTATTCAGGATTCCAACCCTTCAGTTGAGACAGTCCTCAATAGTCTTGAGTCGTAAGTGACTTGACAAGTGTTCACACTGCAATGCAGTAAAAGCTCCTTTTAAGGCTCCCCAATACTCACAGAATTAATTTTCTGAGTCACGTAATGAGTCATGATATGCTGATATAGGATTCCTATTTTGAAAAATATTAGAAAGCCTTTTGTGGACCTTATCTTTATTTCCAGACCCGAGAATGATTTCTAACGGCCCTATAGCCTTAGGAAGTTCAAAGACTTCACAGCAGTGTAATATAGTAGAGTCTGGACTATGAGCTGATTTTTAATACTAGAATCTTTGCTTGTGTGTGGGTGACCTTTAGCAAGTCTCATGTTCATCAAACTTACTACAGGGTGGATCAAATGAAACTATCTGCATTTAAACATCCTGTAAACTGTACATTGCAATACACAAGCAGCAATGAAGGCACGGTAAGGGCTTCTCTCGAAAGATAGAGCTACTGGGAAGGGGCCTCTTTCTATTTTGAGTGACTGAGGTCTGTGGAACTCACTGCCATGCTTCTAATGCCAGTCACCATTGGAGCCACAAAGAGCTCTTTCCTTGGAAACTTTAAATCAAAAGGACCATAGTTTTATTACTATTAGAAATTTGAAAATGCTATAAAAATCGATTGCAGAGAGATGGGGGAAAAAAATCAAATAAAGAAAGTAAGAAAGCTAATGTGAGCATATTTAAGCTATGGGCCCAAGTGAAGAATGCAGGCTGAGCTCTATCCCCACTTCTGATCCTATAGCTATCCCCACCTGCATACATGAATTTCCACGTTTTAGTGGTTTGGCCTCCTGTGCAGCAGCTTTAATTTATTATATTTACATGGCAGGTGCACATCCCTGGAACCACCGATGACTTTCACTGACCATTTTAGACATCCAAGAGAAAATCCTGCATTTATGTGGCTGGGAAGTGTTGGTCAGAACTTGTTTTCAACTGGTTTTTGGTTACATGCTTAACAAAACTGTGATTTCTAGGTGACGCTTCCTAGATTTAATCTCGGCTAAAATTCTGAGAACGTTTAAATGAAAAATTCCTTTGCTACATTTGTATTACAGATATGAGATAACCAACACCTTTTTTTCCCCCTTTCTTTTAATCGCACAAAGAAAAGCATCCAGACTTTTCAGCAGCAATTTAAAATTGGCGGGGGAGGATGTTTTGATGCCACCATTCAGTTGGGAATGGAATTTGGTGCACACAGAATTGGTGATAGAATTTTAGATATGGAAGCTCCCTTAGATTTCATCATCTAGTTCAACCTGTTCATTTTATAGCTGAGAAATTGAAAACTGGGGAAGTGAAGTGACATCCCAGGGGTCACCTAGCTAGTTAGCAGAGGGGCTGGGACCAAACCCAGGGCTTCTGAGTTGCAGTCTGAATTCTTTCAGCTCATTGCATATTTAGAACACAGAGCAAAATCTGTCAGTCATTTATGAACTAACTCCTAATAATAAAATGCGACTTATCCTGCATTTAGAAGGAAGCAGCACAGTCATAATGGGGGTCCTTTCGAATTTCTCATTCATTCATTCCTGTGGGTTAAATTGGTGATGTTCTGTCTTTGTTTTAATTTTTATTAGATTTATTGGGGTGACATTGGTTAGTAAAAGTATATAGGTTTCAGGGCCGGCCGAGTGGCGCGACGGTTAAGAACTCGCTTGGGATGCCAGAGTGCCCCGGTTCGGATCCCACATATGAGGGCCAGTGACACTGCCCTCCACAGCTAAGATGCTGAACAACGGCTCAACCTGGAGCTGGGCTGCTGTGAGTCGCCGGCGACAGCGTGGGCTGCAGTCCCTGTGGCAGTGGGTTACCATGGGCTACCGTGTGTAGCCAGCAGCCGGCGTGTGTAGCCAGCAGCCAGCGTGAGCGGCCAGCAGCCGCAGTGAGCGGACGTCCAGAAGCCGGCGACTGATCTGCCTCACCTGGGAAGAGCGCAATGATGGTGCCAACTTGGGCCAGTGAAGCAACATCCTCCACAACTAGACTGAAGAACAAAAACGACAGCAACTTGTCTGTCCCCTTTCCCCCAATTCCCCAGCACTGTTCCCATCCCCCCAATTCACCAATAAAAATCTTTAAAAAAAAAAAAGTATATAGGTTTCAGGTGTACAATTCTGTAATACATCATCTATATATTGCATTGTGTGTTCACCACCCAGAGTCAGTTCTCCTTCCATCACCATATATTTGACCCCCTTTCCCTCTTCTACGCCTCCCTTGTTGTTTTACAGGGCACTTGATGGGGAAAAAGAGCACAGGAGAGACCCCGTATGTTTACAAAGGAGGGAGCTTGAAGCAGCAGCTGCCGGAGTACATTTTGTGGGAAGAAGCTGCGAGGAATTTGCTCAGCCTCATAGAAGCAAAGGGGACCAGGAGCCATCAGTCACCTCCAAGGGGAGCCCCTGGGTATTCGCCAGTGTACTTGGGATTCCAAGATTAGCAGCAACTTTAAAGAGGTGGGTTCAAGACACAAAGTATGTATAAGGAACCTACTGGAGAAGTAGGGGAGGGGTGGGGTGGGGTGAGGGTGGAAGGTGTTTAGGGAGAGTTGGAAGGAGAGGAAGGTCCAGTAGGGGAGAATAAAATTGTATACGACTCAAGCCTTCACAGCCATCACATTCGGCTGACACCAATACATGCCGAGGAAATGAGTAGACAATTCCCATGCTCTTTTCTTTTCAACATAATAGCTTATTTTTCCTCTTAGCACATCAAAGTGGTGTTGATTCAAACCTCCATTGTAGGGGTTTTATTAGCAATTGTGCATTGATGGGATTTTTACAAATCTGCCAGTTCCTACCAGAATATTTTGATAGTGGGGCCATAGATTATTTGAGTAAATCCCTAGGGGTCTACAGCTACATTTACTTTTGATGAACACTTGGGAAAGGGACCTCTTCACGGATGTTTTTAGAAGAGAGCATTCTTGTTTGTGACCTTTTATGCAAAAAACAGCACTTCTTCATTTTTGTTCCAATGTTACTTAGTTCAGGTTCCATCCTAACATTTCAAACCTTAGTGAACATATCTTAGGGCAACAGATTTGTCCTACATATGATTTTACAGAGGATAGGGGAAAATAATCACACCAAGTTGGCATAGTGTAGATACAAAGGCAGTCAACGAGATAAAGGAGAGAATAAAATGTATGGGAAGAAAACGAGGCAACTGAAAACGAAGAGATTCTCATTAGCTTTTAAGACGTTTTCATGAAATTTATGATAAGAGGCAAAAATATATAACTGCAATACTAGAAATAAAAATAATAGCTATTTTTATTGAGTATTGACTATACCCCAAGTACTGGAAGAAGCAGTTTACTTCTTTTAATGCTCACAGCAGTCTTAGGAGGAAGATTCAGGAAGATTCTATCATTCTCTCCATTTTAGAGTCCCAGTGAGGAAAGTGAGATGGTCCTATAGCTTTTCACTGGTGAAACCAGGACAAGAGCCTGTGCTGTCCGCCTTGGATGGTCTGCTGCCATGACAGACATCTGGGAATGTCCTTAAATATGAAGGACGAAGGATGCATTAGCACCGTGGCTTCTCACTGTTTCTGATGCTAAATAATACTGCTTGTCACTCACAGAGCTGGCTCCTTCACTATTAACTCGTTGATTGGTGGCCCCTTCACAGAGGCTTGGAGGCTTTTCTGAGGGGAAGTTTTATGTTTCACTGCCCTTTGGTCCATTGTGAATTCTCTAGGCTAAAAACAAACTACAAGTTCATTGGTTGCATTAAGCACCTAGAGAGAATGTCTCTAGGAGCCCTTAAAAAAAAATCGTGATTACATCAACCAATACAGAAATGAGGACCAATTCTGTACGAAGCCTGAGTGAGATTCTCTTGCTCACACCTGTATGATAGGTGTCACAGGTGTTCTGTGACCAGCACACTTTTTATTGGTGGATCACATGGCTCTGAGGGCTCCAGGAATTTGGGATTGACTTCTCAGTGCCCGGCTGGCCAGGCCCTTTCTCGGTCAAGTGCCTTGGGGGACTTTCTGTGAGTGGATGTTTGACAGCAGTGCCTTCTATTTGTCTGAAGAGTAACACCAATCACCACCCCAAAACCCTCTAAAATAATTTTACATACGCTGGGCTTACCCTCATAGATCATTTCACAAAATACCCACACACACATACAAACAAGATAATCTATAGTGCCTCACCTTTGAATTAAGCAGCAATATCCACGTTGAGTTGCTTTCGCCTCCCAAACCTGGCTCTGCATAGCTCGGAATGTTTTGAAGAATTCAACTCCTTTCTCAAGGAGCAAAATTTCCCCCATGATATTCAGAAGAATATTCTGTAAGCTTGGAGGCAATTACAAAAAAATAGTTCCAAAAAGGTCTCTGAGTGACAATAGTATAAAATAGATTGAATGGGCCATCGCAGAGAGGGACTGCTCCAAGGGGACAATATTTATCAGTATTTAACGTCACCTGAAAAGAAAGTCACTTTTTTGTAAACACGTCTTGCTTGTCTACCGTATCTTTTTATGCCTTGTTCTTCTTTTCACAAGTTTAGGAAGCCCTCCTGTTTCATTCCACCTTAAGTTGAATAATTAGCTATTGCACACATTGGTACCATTCTTTTGAATGTATTTCCTGGGAATATGAAAAACCAATTCAACAGTTAGTTTCGTATTTGCATAGACCAAACAAAACAGCTTATCACTCCCCTTGCTTTGGAAATTCTGCCTCAATGAAAGTAGGTTGTTATGAAAATGGAAAACATCTTGCAGTTGTCTTATTCACAAAGAGGGCGTACCAAGGGAGCAGGTCTATTAGAAACCCATATATCTCTCAGTGTTAGAAAGAAGTTTAATAACTTAGCTAGGCATTGTGAGAATTAGCAGCAGTTTTCAGAAGCTGAAGGACATTTCTTTTTTTTATTTTTAAGATTTTTTTTATTTTTTATTGGGGAATTGCGGGAGGAGAACAGCATTGGGGAATTGGGGAAGGGGAACAGACAAGTCGATGTCCTTTTGTTCTTCAGCCTAGTTGTGGAGGATATCGCTTCACTGGCCCAAGTTGGTATTATCATTGTGCTTTTCCTGGATGAGGTAGATCGGTCACCAGCCATTGGACAGACACTCACAGTGACTCACAGCAGCTCACGCCGGCTGCCGGCTGCTCATGCTGACTGCCAGCCACTCACGGTAGCTTATGGCAGCCCACTGCAGCAGGGGCTGCAGCCTATGCCGTCACTGGCAACTCACAGCAGCCCAGCTCCAGGTCGAGCTGTTGTTCACCATCTTAGCTGTAGAGGGTGCAGCATCATTGGCCCTCATGTGGGATCCGAACTGGGGCCCTGCTGCTCAGAGCTGGCGTCCCAAGCCAACTCAACCAACGCGCCACTCAGCTGGCCTGGAAGGACGTTTCTTAAAATTAAAACCTGTCCACATCTGCCTTCCTCTCCCACTTTGGTAATAAGACATCAAGTCCTGTTGCCAACTCTCCCAGAGCTGCAGTTAGTAATGCTGATGCTTCAATGACAAAGATATGGACTTAATTCAGAAAAGATCTGTGTAAATGTGTACGGAATCTAGACTAT
The DNA here is from genome assembly GCF_001890085.2 of Hipposideros armiger. Classification (NCBI taxonomy): domain Eukaryota; kingdom Metazoa; phylum Chordata; class Mammalia; order Chiroptera; family Hipposideridae; genus Hipposideros; species Hipposideros armiger. The sequence continues at coordinate 4,281,182 of NW_017731402.1, forward strand.
GATATAATGGCAAACGAGCCCCAGAATTTTATCAGCAATTATGGCCAATCATTTCCAAGGTTAACCTTCATCTTTCTTTTAACTGTATCCTTCTTACAAAAATTAGTGGAGCTTTCACCTTATGGTTTCTATAACACAAAACAGTGATTGGGTCAGCTCCAGGGCCTAACCCATAATCCTGGATATGGCTGGGGATTGTCCTGCGTTTCCATAGAGGTTGAAGTTGGCTTTTGGGTTCCTTCTGTAATTTGAACTCAGTCCAATTGCTGTTTGTAGCCTTAGGTCTTTTCTCTTATTTAGTGGACATGAGGAAAGGGACATGGGGAAGGCACTGCCAAGGGTGTTACAGAACAGAAGGAAATGTGCAAGTTTGCCCTCACTTTTAAGGGACTGCTTCCACCGTCCCATCACATCAGTACAGAGAATACAAAGGTTTTACTTCCTAATACTCTGAAATGCTCTGAGGGAACCTCCAAATATAGGACAAGCAACATGCAGTCAAGAATAACTAAAAGTCCTCTGACTACCCTGACAGTTTCTGTGAAGGAGCAGAGGAAAGTGGGCCCCCACTACAAATACAGCTTCTCCCCACCCCCACCTCCAGGTCCTTGATCTTCCTAGGAAACACAAGTCTTCTCTTCTTTGTAGCTTTACTTCCACTCCCTTGAGCCAAAATGCTTGGATTCAATATTTTGAGCCAATGGGAGGGTTCCATGGATCCTTTCCTATATCCTCACTGGCCCCTTTTATGACCTGCGGCTCTAATGCAAGGTGGATGGCGGCATCTTCAGGAAGGCTGATGACCCTTAATAACACAGCCTAGGCTCATGGAGAAAAGCCAAGCTAATTAGCCTGTGTGGGAATTGAACTCAAGGCCTTGGCCTCATTAGCACCCGGTGAAAACAATTGTGCTGCAAGGCAGGTGAAAACTGGCCTGAGAAGATCAGTCATTCCTTCATTAGGCACAAATGGCTGGTCTGGATGGTGGGAGGCCTGAAAAGCCAGAAAATCTTGGAAAGAGTAATAAGCTCTAGTTTGGACAAAAAGTATCTTCGTACCTCAGCAGGTAAAGGGTGCTATATGGGAACAAAGAAGTATTTTTAAATCACAGCTACTCATTCTTTCTTCAGTCTAAACTTGAACAGAAGGCAAAACAAGCAAGCCACAATAAATTTAGATTTGGCACAAACCCAAATTAGCTTCTCTTCCCAAGTTGCCCACACTACTACCATTTACAGTCATGGGTTTATGATGTGTAATTGTATAATTCACAAGCTGGCTTTGACTTGTGTAACAAGGCATTGCCAAAATGAGCCAAGTAAGAATTAAGATTTCACATCTCCTAATAGTCCCCCTACCCAGCTGCTACTTTAGTGACAAGTCCTAGGGATAATGCATTTAATTTCTAACATTAATCAAATATACCTGAGTCATATCGGGATACAAATTAAGCTAATATAACCAAAAGACCCCAAAATGTAGTGGCTCCCCAAAAAGAGGGAGTTCATTTCTCTCTCTGGGACATGCGTGTTTCTCAAGCATTAATGTGCTGAGTCAGAATTACCTGGGGGCCCCGTGAAAGCACAGATCTCTGGGCCCCAAGCTGGGAGTTTCCAACTAAGTAGGTCTAGGTGACCTAGGAATTTGCCTTTCTAACAAGCTCCACGTGATGCTGGTGGTTTTGGGGAAATGGATTTACTTCAAATATTGGACTTTACTATCTTTGCTTAACTCCTACTAAGATGATGATTTCTCTTTTCCAGGTTCTGAACATGAAGGAAGGAACTCCCAGCTGAACTGACAATGACAATGACAGCCTCTCTCAAGCAAAACAAAACCCTGAAGAGACTGCGTTCCAAGGGTATCAATTCAACGGGATCATTAACAAGATTTCGTGTGTGCAAAATACTTAACTATTCTTGTACCTTTCAACCTTGACTAAATTCATGATTTCCAAGCAGCATCGTCTGCTTTGAACTTGTTTTGTTGTGGGTAATTGTCTGTTAAGAGTCTTCCAACTGATGCTTTTCACATCTAGGCTATGTGTCAATTACATTCCAGTCCTCGACCTGCTACCATTCACAATAAAAGCTTAAACACATTGTCCAGGGCAGGTAGTTCTCTTATTTCAATTCCAAATGAGAGGACAGTGTGGCAGAGATTAAGAAATAGCTTGATAATTAACTTGTGTGCTCATTGATGAAGGCAGGCTGTTCTCCCCTCTGAAGACCCCTTCCTGAATCCTTGTTGTGACTTACAGCCTTTCTAGAGGCTACTGTTAGAAGCTTACTCTCTCTATCATTACCATTAGATGCACTACGTTGAAAGTAGGGGCCTCGTTCATCACTTAATAGTTCCCATTTCTTCAGCCCTAACCGTGACCAGATATTTTCCTGATGTGATTGGTATTCTCCTCATAACAGTTTGACGAGCTGAGAATAAACATTCTTGCTTAAAGAAGGAAACAGAGGGTTAGAGAGGTCAAGTGACTTGCCCAAGGTCACATAGTAGGTGGAACTGGGATTCAAACATCCAAAGATTGCTCTGCAGCATTTAACACTTTCTACATTGCCTAATTTTAAGTCTCCCTTTCAGTATATTTAAATAGAACCATTTCTTCAAAATTTCATTTTCAGTCTTGGAGGAGAAGTAGTTTCCACAGCCAGATTTAGTCTGATCCACGGCAAAAGGCGACAATGATTTCAAGAGATTCCCTTCCACTTTCGGAGAACATGGCCTAGTAGTTTGTAACAACACTCACTAATTCCATTTTTATCATGACATTCACACGTTTACAGACTTTAAAGCTTCGTGCCATATGCTTTGATTTCCTTCATTTAGAGAAATCACATTTGAAACAGTAAAGAGATTCACCTTGCTCTTGTTTTTATTGCCGAAGAACCACATAAAATGTGCTGTGTTCTTTCTAATTTCTTTTAAAACCATGTGGATTCACAACTGACACAGAGCCAGACCCAGAGAAACATATGAAATGTTTCAGTGTTTTACCACCTTCCACTTCTTGGGACCCCCCTGGCACTCTTGCCCAAGAACTTGATCCTGAACTCTATCAGCTACAGTCTGCCACTCAGCTAACGAAGGAGTAAGCAATATCTGAAGGATTTGCCCTCCAATAAGACACTCATGATGGTGGCATTTCCATCAAGGAGAGAAAGGCAATGCTCCTAGAATAACCCCGTCTAGACTGTCACTTGTTGGGCTGTCTCATGAGAGTAGATGTGATCCTGTGTTTTAGCTGCAATCATTTTTTTTCTCCATGAGTTTTGCCTGAGAGACCAGAACAGCTCACTCAAACCTCCCAACCCTTGAAGGGCTCCTCAGTACCAAGCCCAGGTCAAGATTAGAATCCCTTGATTTAAGAGCTTTCTTGCACCCTTGTTTGCAAGTGGAGTCCCGTTGCATGTCTGTGTGTGCCTGTTGGGTGAGGTCATGTTTAGCTGTAGATAACAGGATCCACCTTGGGTTGAGCAGGAAAGGAAGACTTTAAGAGAGCATAGTGGACAGGAAAGACCAGAAAAATGGCCTCAAGGCTGAACTTGCATGTTCAGTGCTCAAAGCCAGGCCTCTGACTTGACAAGACGGCAAGTGCACACGTTGCTACCCCTAAAGCATTCCACACAACTGCCTGAGTTGGCACCGTCTTCCAAGGCTTCACCACTCACTACCTGTGCCCACAGCTTTATGTCATCCAAAAGCCTCTTCTGCTCTGGGCTTACTTTCAAATCAGTTTTGAATGTCTGTGTCTGATTGGTGGAACCTAAATCACATGCCTGTATCTAGTTGTAAGGAAAGCTTGGAAACAGAGTTTTTGAGATCCTACTTTAGGGATATGGGACTAAAATTGTGGAACCCTATCAAAAAGAAGAGAGGGTGTTCTAAAGATGCGGTCAGCCACAAACAACATACGTCCCTGGCTCTTTTGCCCTCAAAAGAATTGCCTTGTGGATTTCTGCCCATTCTTATTCTAGAGAACAGTTGTAATAACATGCAGCTTGGGATTCTGGGAAAGCAGGAGCCTGGTGTGTGTGTTCTTACAGCACATGGACCAGGATAATCAGGAGGAAGAACCCAAAAGGGAAGAAAGCAATAACTGCCTTCAATTTGTTCTTTTAAAAGCACAGTCTTTTTTATTATTTATTTTTTTAAGTGCTACAGGGTGGATTGCTCTGGGTAATTTGGCAGTCTTTGCTTATGATCAGAGAGGTTCTGTAACACAACAAGCAGGCAATTCAAGCAGCACAGTGCGATTCCCAGCCACACAATGCCCACCTTTCAGGTCCTACTGGGGATATTTGATCACCACAGAGCATTTTTTTTTTTTTTTACCCAGCTCAAATGCGTAGGGAGTAATTGAAGTAAAATGTGGGATTAACATTATTCATTTTCTCAGCCACAGGCTCCTTTAATCAGACTCTGTGAAGTAGCATTTCAAGGGACCCACAAGGATGAGCTATTGCCATGCCCTGAGCCAAAGGACCACGGTCAATGAGAGCACTGAAAATGCTCCTAGTTTCTCCTTTTGGGGCTTCGTGTATTTCACTTAGTCACCTCCTTAATTAGACCCACAGAAACACCTCTCTATTTGCCCCCTCGTTTTCCTTCCACTATACTTGACCCACATACTTCGCATAATACGTGGGCTGATTGACAAATAGGTAGATCTCACCATGGGTGGATTGAGGGAGTCTTCAGGAAGACGACCAGAGTGTCTCAGTCCTCCACTTGGTCACTGTAACCACGCCCTGCCCTGGTTTCTCCACCAGGTGGCTCTCCCCCAGCTCTGTCTCCAGAGGCCCCCAGGGGTGGCCTCTCTTCTCGGGGTCAGGCTGTACTCTTGCTCCTTGGAGGAGAAAATGCCACCCTTCTACACTCCTGCAGTGGCTGTGGTGTTAGAGCACAAAACACACGTTCCCTGTTTGAACTTGCTGTTTTGTTCTTGCCATCATTAAATTACTCTGGTGAGCATTCCACTTTTGGCGTGCTTGGTGAAATCAGACAAGGAATAAAAATTGCTATTGTGGATGGGGGTCGGGTGGGTGGAGTGAGCACAGGAAAGGAAACGGAGGCTACATGGGTTCATTTCAGGCCATAAAAATACAGAGTTGCTTAAAAGAGCCCATCTCTTCCATACCAGCCTTCTCCATCTTTGCTCTTTCCTTGAAAAGACCAGGATTCTCCACAGAGTCACAAAGATTGATTTGCTGCCAGGATTTATGAATCAGCTGAAGGGAGAAGGTTCAAGTCCTGATTTTATTTTATTGTCAAATTGTTAAAACAGAGCCTGCCTCCACGTGAGAAGAAATGTTTATATGCCAGATGAACAACAACAGGTGGGTTTTTTCTTGGGCCTTTTCCTCATCTTAAAGACTTTGTTCTCTTTTATCAATTAGCTGGATTTCCATTCTTTAAGAGCATATGTTGCATAAGTGTTGATTCATCTCTTTCTTGGTTTCTTAGTTTCTTCATTTCTAAAATGAGAACAATGATATTATGTTTGTTGCTTCTTCAGTGCAATCCAGCTAAAAGCCGTGATCTGTCTACCTCTTTTATGTCCTTCCCAAGAGTGTTGTCCAGTTTATTTTAATTCATCTTGTAAGAGACATTTAAATATTAAAATTACACTTTGAGCATGATTATTATATCATTCATTTTTTTAAAAATCCTCGTTTGCTTCCTAACTTACTTGGTCCTAAGAGTTTTTTAATGTGTATTTTTAAATATGAAAATCTACTCTGATGTTAATTATTTAGTTTATTACTTCCAAATATGGGATTTCCCCTATTGACTTACATTGACAGTGGATAACCCAGACCCTCTCCTTTGGGAAAATGGGGCACTCATGAGTTGTATCTGTATTGATTAGGGATTGTGCTTAGATACATGTAATAAAGCAAAACAAAACAAAATGTCTGTGCCTTAAAAAAGATAGAGATTTGGTTTTCCCTCCTATCATAAGAAGTCTAGGAGCTAGCAGCCCAGAGCCAGTGCGGTGATCCAAGGATTCAGAGCCAAGATCTTTATGATTTTCTTAAATTTTCCTTCATAATCAGTCACAGGATGGCTGATGCAGCTCCAGCCACCACATGCCAACTTCATCCAGGAAAAAGAAAAGCAAACAGAAGAGGGTGGGGGCCTGCCTATATCATGAAAGCAAAGCTTTCTCAGCAATCCTTAGCCTTTGCCTTTGGGGCAGAACTGTGTCACATGACCAGTTCTAGCAGCAAAGGAGGCTGGGAAATGTAGTTTTTTTTAGCTGGGCACGTTGCTCAACATCCCCCTCCCTCAACATCCCTCCCCCAAAACATGTTTTTCTTAATAAGAAAAAGGAGAGGATGAATATTGGGTAGGCAATGTTTGCTATGCCAGCTATTATACGATTGAATCTGGGAAAGAATGAAGCTGGAACTAGTGGGTCTTAAGCCTGACATGACTGGAAGACGCCTAGACAACAGGTCTCCATGTTTAATACGAGTTATTCTGCCCCACGTCCCTTCTGACTGTTGAGTCCCAGAAAACCATGGTTTACAGACAGTATGCTTTCTTCATGACCTCACCTATTCTTCATATTTGAAAACAAAGGACTGTAATAGAGATCATGTTTTGTTGATTGGAAGTCACCTTTAATTTCTAAAAGTAAACACAAGATATGATACTTTCTAAATAGTCATGTGCTGCTTAACTGATGATGGGGATGTGTTCTGAGAAACTCGTCATTAAGCAATTTCGTCATTGTGGGAACATCATAGAGTACATTCACACAAACCTAGATGGGATAGCTACTGCACTCTCCTAGGCTCTATGGTAGAGCCTACTGCTCCCAGGCTACAAACCTATACAGCACGTTACTGTAAAAAAACGACAAGATTAAGTCAAGCAGAAGAGAAAATGATGCCATCAAGAGATGAGGTAAGCAAGAGAGATGTACAAGGCAGCTGCAAGCGTAACCCAGCATACTATGTACAGCAAACTTTGTTTTTACAAGTAGAAAAAGTACACTCTAAAATAATGATAAAAAGTATAATATAGTAAATACATAGACCAGTAACGTAGTTGTTTCTTACCACTAGCAAGTAGTATGTACTCTACATGATTACATGTGCTTTACTTTTATACGACTAATGGTGCAGTAGGTTTGTTAACACTGGTATCACCACAAACACATCAGGAATGCATTGTGCTTTGACTTACAGCAGCTAGAATGTCATGAGGTGACAGGGATTTTTCAGCTCCATTATAATCTTACGTGACCACCATTGTATACGTGGTCCGTAGTTGACTGAAATGTCGTTATTCGGATAGAAAAGGGACTATTTTGTAGACCTTCAGGAATGAACATTGTAACAAACTTTAGCTGATCGTAACAGAAAACCCTCCACTCAAATTGGTATAGAAGATTTAAAAGAAGGTACTGTCTCATATACAAGAAACCCAGAGGGTAGTAGGGTTCAGGGTTGTTTAGTTCAATTTAATTCAGTGACGCCAATATATCTTCAAGTATGATGGCCTTTCCGTTTTCCCACTCTGCCATCGTTGGTTTGGATTTGTCCTTATGCTGATCTCTCTCATGGTCTCAAGATGGCTGTTGGAGTCCCAGATGTCACATCCAGACAAGGTAACATTCAAAGGACGAAGAGAGGTCATCTCTTGTTAGGCTTCACTTTATTACTACTGATAAGTTTTTTCCCAGAGGCCTCTCAATCCCGCAGCCTTCAATGACCAGCTGAGCCACAGGCTTGCCCTCAACCTGTCACTAAGGAAAGGGAGTCAGATCACGGTGACCTCACCCAATTAGGATTTACCAGTGAGTCATGTGGGAAGAGGGGCAGAGACCTAAACAACATCAAGGGTCTCCCAGTGAGGCAGGAGCATGGAATTCATTTGAAACGGACTTCCAATGGCATTAGCAACAAGCGTGAAAGTAATTTCACGAGCTTTAAGACCACTCATCCTTAAGAGCTTGTCTGTTTCTCTTGCTCAAGCACTGATGCTGTGATTTGGTTTGGAGGCTGCTCCTCTGTCCTGTTTGGGCTTCTCTCATCCTTTACTCCTCTCTTTGCCTTGCAAAACTAGTGGCCGTTCCTGTAACCACATAATTGCTCCTCTGACTCCACTGCTGAAATAAACAGAAATGAAAAAAGAAATAGAGAGCTTCAAATTGTGCTATCCTCCGCCTGACCATTTCCCAAGATGCCTCAGCTAGAGACAGTCTAAATGGACAGGCTGGGGGTTGAACTTGAATTAAAAAAAAAAAAGAAAAAAAAGCCCAGGCCAGATTGTAGCTTTTTCTTCCCACTTAACAAAGTGAATAATGTGAAAAACCACTTATCTTAGTAGTCAAGAATTGGCAGCCTGCTGGTCAGATGCCGCCTGTAGACGTGCTGTTTGCCGGAGCAGTGTCTTAAAAAATTAGAGTTAGTCACAAGGTTTTAAAAATCAAGGGATTTCACATACAAATCCAGGTTGCAAGCTTTTGCAACATTGGAAGACCTGCTACTGGGCCTGCTTTATTTTATTTTATTATTTTATTTTATTTTATTTTATTGGGGAACAGTGTGTTTTCCCAGGACCCATCAGTTCCAGGTCAAGCAGTTGTCTCAATCTAGTTGTGGAGGGTGTAGCCCATGTGGGAATCGAACTGGCAACCTTTGGTGTTATGAGCCTGCGCTGTAACCACCTGAGCTAACCAGCTGCCCCTGGGCCTGCTTTCCCCTGAAGACAACCAGGGCCTGGCGCTGCCCCTGTGAATGGGGCTCAGGTTGTCCACTTTGTCACAGCAATGCCTGTGACAAACACAGGCACACCCTAATGCCTGCCCCTGCCAGCTTTATTTGTTTACATTACCTGCCTCCCTACTCTAAGCGTGGAGCTGATGATGCCAGTTTAACTGTTACATGTGTCTGGGGTAAAGGGATTACTGCACAGTTGGTTCGACCATATTTTTAAACTCCTGCTCACGCTTGTGCTTCTCTAGCTGTGTGTGCAGTGTTTTAGAAGGGTTTTGCCACATAATATGTGCTCTCCTGGCTGATTTTAAAGATTCACTCCTTCCCCAGCTGGTCACTGGAATAAGGAAGAAAGCCTGTTAAAGAAGAGGCAAAATTGCTAGGCAGTGCCATTCACTCTGAAAAGCTCCTGGGGAGCCGTTCTTAATAAGTGAACAGGGCCAGAATAGAATCTAGCACACATCAGACCATCTGTTCCCAGAGACTCCTTGGCGGAAGCTCTCACCGTCTTTTGAAACCAACCAAACAGCCTGTTCTATGTAGAATCTTGCTGAGCTCCTGTGGTCTGTGTGGTCAGACCCCAGGTTGATCTCCCTCCGCTCTGCTTTCATCTGGTTTTATGGCACTTTATGTGTTTGTGAGACGTCTGAAGGCACAGTTCTCATAGAACCCACCGATCGTTACTTAGAGATTTTAATGTCACGAATAACCATTTCCACTGGTCTCTGGATAATGACATTGAGGGATTGAACTTGCACGAAGGCTCCAAGAGAGTCCATGTAATTTTGATAGGTGAAATGTTGGGGGTCGAAGAGGGAGGGGGGAAAGAAAGGAGAGAGAGAGAGAGAGAGAGAGAGAGAGAGAGAGTCATGTGAAGTGAAAATCTCTTTGTCATATTTTAAAGACACCCATAAATGTCCGTGTCCAATCCCGACCCTGGTAGGGCGGTGGAGGGCACGGGCTCCCCTCCATCCCTCCTAACTCTTGCCTGCTTGCTAAGTGGCTGGGCTTCATGGTTGATGTGTTCCCTCTCCTCTGGACCCTGTGGGCTGACTTTCTTCACTTGGGGTTGGCCAAAAGCAAAATAGGCAATCCCAGCCACCGGCCACTTAAACAAGAAGCAATTTATTACTTTACTCTTAAAGGAACGTGTTACAGGTGTACTGGCAAGTCAGGTGACACTAAGATTCCCACGGTGGCCCTGGTGCCCCACCAGAGTCACTCAGAGCCTGCCTCATTTCTGGCACTGCTGGGTAAGCCCGGGGTTTCCAGAGTGTCATCAAGGAAAGGAAATTCGTGGCACAGACATGATTGCTGAGATGACCAATGGATTTCGCTTCTAGTAGACGTTAACCAAGATTTTTAAAATATCTTTTGTGTGTGTGTGAATTTCTCTTTTTAGCATTATAAAGCCCCCCCATTTTTTTTCATAGGCAAGATATACATTTATTAACAGTGAAAAAGCATTTACCGAAGTGAACATTTCAAAACACAAAGAAAACCTGCACAGTTTGGTGAGGTCACTAACTCAGGTATTATCTCAACCTGTGTAGGGTTCTTCTCACTCATTTTGACCTTTTTCTCCCTCTTTTTATCTCTAACCAGTTATTTTTATTTTATTTATAAATGAAGACAAACAAGGGTATTTAATGCCTAACTCTTTAGCAATAGCTGCTAGGGAAACATGTTTGAAACAAGTTATCTGCTCTCAAGCCCTAGGTATTTTAAAACTTCCAAGATTTACTTTTTAAAGCCTCTCCCTGTGTGGTCTTTTGTTTGTTTGTTTTCCCTAAGTGTATACAGTTTTCAGAGATTCAGAAAAGTTTGTATTTTTGTTTTAGTGGTTACCTTTAAAAATTATACCTCTGGGTCGGCCAAGTGGCTCGTTGGTTAAGAGCTGGCTTGGGACGCCAGCTCTGAGCAGCAGGGCCCCGGTTCGGATCCCACATGAGGGCCAGTGACACTGCCCTCTACGGCTAAGATGGTGAACAACAGCTCGACCTAGAGCTGGGCTGCCATGAGTTGCCGGTGACGACGTAGGCTGCAGCCCCTGCTGCAGTGGGCCCATAAGCTACCGTGTGTTACCGGCAGCCAGTGTGAGCGGCCGGCAGCCGGCATGAGCTGCCAAGAGCCACTGTGAGCGGCCGTCCAGAGGCTGACGACCAATCTGCCTCATCCGGAAAGAGTGCAATGATAATACCAACATGGGCCAGTGAAGCGACGTCCTCCACAACTAGACTGAAGAACAAAAAGGACAGCAACTTGTCTGTTCCCCTTCCCCCGATTCCCCAGCACTGTTCCCCTCCCCCAATTCCCCAATAAAATCTTAAAAAAAATTTTTTTCCTCTATTATAGAATCTTTAGACATCTATTTTTTAGGTATTTCTTTCTAGGAACAGTCTCTAGTCATTTCCTACTCTGAATAATGTTGTTTCCTCGTTTTTCTTCTCTTTACCTTGTTAGTCAAGATCAGTCAATAAGTTACCTTTTTTATATTTAGCTTTGCACCACTAAGTATACTTATACTTCTTTTATTTATATTTTAAGTGATATTATTTGAGCTATCATGTCAATCGATCAGAAAATTTACTCTAGTTCTGATCTTGTTCCTTCACCCTCTCATTTTAATTGTTGTTGGTAGTTGCATTATTTCTATGTTGTCAGTCCAGATCCCATTTGCTTTCTGTTCCGTGACACAAAGTCTCACAGTTGCTTCATCTCTGGTCTGTAGATTGTGTATATTTATGCTCATCCACAATTCTGTTCCTGTGGTGTCCTTAGTTATCTCTTGGTTAGCTGAAATCCATCCTTAATAGTTATCTTAAGAAAGGCTCTTGGGCCAGCCCAGTGGCTCAGTTGGTTAAGAGCATGAGCTCTGAGCAACAGGGTCACCGGTTCGATTCCCACATGGGCCAGTGAGCTGCGCTGGAGCTGAGCTGCCTCTGAGCTGCCAACAGGTGGCAGGATGGCTCAGGTGGTGAGAGCACGTGCTCTTAGCAGCAAGGTTGCCAGTTCGACACCCATATGGGATGATGGGCTGAGCCTTCCCCCCCCCCCCCCCCCCACAACTAAGATTGAACAGGGCACCTTGAGTTGAGAAGCTGCTAACATTGAAGGGAAGCTGGATGGTTCAGTGTGCAACAAGTTTACTGGTTCGACTCCTGCTTGGGATGGTGGGCTGCGCCCCCCTGCAACTAGATTGAAAGCAGTGACTGGACTTGGAGCTGAGCTTGTGCCCTCCACAACTAAGATTGAAGGATAACGACTTGACTTGGAGCTGATGGGTCCTAGAAAAACACAATGTTCCCCTCCCCAATTCCCCAACATTTCCCCAATTCCCCAATTAAAAAAAAAGAAGAAGGGCTCTTAAGAAGGAACAATAATCCCTGAATTCCGGCTTGTTGAAAACTACTTCTCTACAGCCTCTATTCATAAGTAAAGTCCATCTGGAGTCAGAATCTTTACTTGAGGCTCCTAAAGATATTCGGTTGTTCCACACAGCTTCCATGACAATCTCGGCTATTTTGGGCAGCACTTACATATTTTTTTTTTCATTTCAAGACATAACATTCTTCTAGTTTCACGGACATTGGCATCTGAGGGTTTTGTTTCTTTTGCATAATATACAGGAAGAGAAGAGAGGAAATGAGAAGGTGCAATCTCATAAAACGATGTTAATACTTGAACTATCCCGTGGGATGCTTCAAAAAAGAGAATAGAAAGAGGTGCCTTTGACTTTTCCTGTAACACGGGGAACATACCACTTCAGCGTGAACAGAAGTCATACCTGGAAATTCCAAACAGATGACCTTGCTTAGCATTTCAGAGCAACCCTTAAGATAGACATTATGCAAATTGTACAGGTTAGTAGCTTGAGTTATATAACTTAAGAACAAGAACTGGCTTATAAATGGGAAAAACAGGAATAAAACCCGTTCTTTTAAAACCAAGGCAAGTCCTAGTTTACTATACTACAGCTGTCTCCTCCAAATACCCCAGGAGCAAAACGATAACATCTGTTTTATGGGACAGTTAACATCTGTTCTATGGAGCAGGTGAATGAATAGATTGGTTCTTAGTATCATTTCCTGCCTATGAGCCTTAAGTATCACCAGCATCTCAGTCTGTCATGTGCGAATTGGAGGGTGGCTGCAAAGGTTACCCAGTCTCAAAGTATCTCCCCACCAGATTTCTCACACACCTAAATTCTACTATTCAAGAGTTATTCTTTGGGTTGGTCATTATATAGCCTCGGAAATTTACTTTTCAAATGTGTTTCTAGATGGGTTGTATATTAAGATATTTAAATCATTAATACCTTAGTATAAATATCAGGTATTAGAGGCTAACCTGAGTGGCAGTCCTATATATAATGTCTAAATGGTAGGCATAAACGTATCACCTGTTTTCTGTGATTGGAAGAATACCAGGAAGGGGATACCATGTAGCAAATATCTTTACTGCCCAGACATCTAAAATTCTACCCTTAATATAATTATTTCTAATTAATAAAATTTGAATTAACAGTTTTCCTACATTAGGGCTCGTTTTATTAAAATATAAATGTTTCTTCATGAAAGGTTTAAGAGATTAAGTCAATCACGGTTTGATTCATGTAGAAAATCTAGAACTAATTTTTTCCTACCCGGAATTGTGGAGGGGTGTGAGAACATGAACGCAGACACTTTCTTGGTCTCCTGTTTCTCTTAGGGTGGCTTTAGTGATAGAAGAATTCCTGCGGTTGGGTTGACACGGCCTGGGGGTGAATCTGAGTAGAAAAATAAGGGCTTTTAACCTAAAGGGCACGATAAAGCCCCTGGGCTTGGTAGGACTCAGAAAGGAGGGCGTTCCTAGGCTGAGGAAAGGCGCTTGTCATTCATGGCTGGCATTCTGGGAAGCAGGCCTTCTATTTAGGAAACATCCACTGCACAATCGGCAGGTGAAGTTCTCAAGTGAGCCATTAGGTGGCACCCTCGTGCAAGTTATTGAATACGTGCACGGGCTGGATCAGAATTTTGCAGCTGGGAGGATATTAGAGGTCCTCTGGTGCAGCCCCTTGATTTTGCAGGTGAAGAACTGCAGCCAGAGTGAGGCTGCCTTGCCTAAGGCCATATATCAAGTCAGTGGCAGAACCGAGGTTCCTGGGATCTCCTGACAAGGAATCCAATTATCTCTCTATGATAACAATCTGAAAGGAGTGTTCCTTACCCAACATGAAACAAAATAAAACATAGAGAAGACAGAAGGAACAGCCGGTTTGAGTTTGAATACAGAGCCTTGCAGGTTAAACCTTGAGCCTTGAGAGAGTCTGGGTCAGCTATCAGGCAGTCACATTTACTGAGGGGCTTGTTTGCTCTAAAAAAGAACGGGAGATGGCGGAAGGAGGGACTAAGGAAGGATTCACAAACTAACCTGGGGAAAATAAGAAGACAGCGGGCAGGTAAAACCATGAGAAATTCTGGGAGGAGATGAGCTTTGAACTAGGGATAGACAGCTTCAAGGAGACGAGAAAGGGCAACCTAGACAGATGACGTTAAGATGCACCCAAGTGAAACAGCAAGAGCAAGCCCACCATCGCAGCAGGCCTGGTCCTCGGCAAATAGCAGGTCAGCCCAGCGTCCCTCGGCCTGAGGCCTCTTTGCATACATGCTCCTCACAGGTTCCCCCCACCCCCACCCCACCCCCATCCCCACTTCACTGAACTATCACTGGCAGAAAATGTTCTCCAGCCAGGTTTTGACATCACAGTTGATTGGTTCTCTTTTCCAGGAGAGCTGGCATTTTAGACTGATCTTTCGTTTTGGATAAAAAGGTGTTGTCCACCTTGAGCAACAGTATGTAGGGGGAATTGGGGAGAGCAAGATGCTGACAAGGTCCGTTGTTTAGAGCACAGGGTCTCTATTACTGAGAAGATCAATGGGGAAGAAAATAGGTGAGATAGTCATGCAGGTGAGCCTTGAAGGCCGAAAAGGGAGCTGAGATTTGAAACTGCAGAAAAAGTGTGTAGATAGATTTATCACTGTGTCCAGGACAGTAGGCACACATTATATGTTAGCTGAATCAATACGTTTTTACTGACTTTGGAAAGGCTCACCTGGCACAATGAATATGGTACTTAGGAAAATTATTGCAACATGAGTACCTGAAATGGATGGAAGCAGCAAAGAGCTTGTGGGAAGACTGATTTTTTAACAGCTTTATTGAGACATGATTCACATACTATACACTTCACCCACTTAAAGTATACTATTCAATAATTTTTAGTATATAGTCAAAGCTATGTGTGGCCATCCATCCATCATCACAGCCAATTTTGGGACATTTCCATCACCTCAAAAAGGAATCCCATGTCTTTTCTCTATCACCCTCTATGTCTCCATGCCCCTGTCCCTCAGCACTAAGCAACCATGACTCTATTTTCTGTCTTTATGGATTTCCCTAGTCTGGACTTGCATATGAATTTCTATTTATGTGGTATGTGGCCTTCTTTCACTTAACATAATGTTTTCAAGGTCCACCCATAGTTGTTGCGTGTATTAGTACTTCACCCTTTTTATGGCTAATATTCCATCGTGTATCTAGATCACATTTTGTTTATTAATTCATCTGTTGATGGACATTTGAGTTATGTCCACCTTTGGGCTATTATGATGAAAGCTGTTATATGGGCCGGCCGAGTGGCGCGATGGTTAAGAACTCGCTTGGGATGCCAGAGGGCCCCGGTTCGGATCCCACATATGAGGGCCAGTGACACTGCCCTCCACAGCTAAGATGCTGAACAACAGCTCAACCTGGAGCTGGGCTGCCATGAGTCGCTGGCGACGGCGTAGGCTGCAGTCCCTGTGGCAGTGGGTTGCCATGGGTTACCGTATGTAGCCAGCAGCCAGCGTGAGCGGCCAGCAGCCGCAGTGAGCGGCCGTCCAGAAGCCGGCGACTGATCTGCCTCGCCTGGGAAGAGCGCAATGATGGTGCCAACTTGGGCCAGTGAAGCAACGTCCTCCACAACTAGATTGAAGAACAAAAAATGACAGCAACTTGTCTGTTCCCCTTCCCCTAATTCCCCAGTACTGTTCCCATCCCCCCAATTACCCAATAAAAATCTTAAAAAAAAAAAAAGCTGTTATAAACATTCACGTTGAAGTTTCTGGATAGACATGTTTTCATTTCTCTTGGCTAGAATTGATAGGTCACATAGTCAGTATATATTTAGCCATTTGAACTGCCAGGTTTGTTTTCCGAAGCAGATGCACCATTTTACATTCTCACCAGCAGTGTGTGACGGTTCTCCGCACTCTCACCAACACTTCTTGCTACTGACTTTTTGATTCTAGCCATTCTAATGCGTGTGAAGCGGTAGCTTATTGTGGCTTTGTTTTTCATTTTTCTGATGATTGATTATAGCAAGTATTTTTTCATGTGATTTTCTCCATTCTTCTATTCTCGTTTTCATTAGTTTCCACTCTAATCTTTACTACTTCCTTCCTTCTGCTCACTTCAGGTTTAGTGGGATCTTCTTTCTCTAGTGTCTTAAGGTGGAAGGTTGGGTTATTGACTTGAAAGTTTTCTTTTGTATAACATCGGCATTTACAGTTACAGAATTCCCTCAAAGCACTGCTTCAGCTGCACCCCATAAGCTGCGTTTTTGTTTTCATTCATCTTAAAGCACCTTCTGTGAGGGAAGACAGTCCAGGTAGAAGGAAGAGTGTGGGTAAAGGCATAGAGGTAGGGAGGCTTAGGACAAGTTGGGTGGAGAGTTGAGTTTGGCAACAGTAGAGGGAGTATGCAGAGAGTTTGAGTGATAGAGAAAGGTAAGTTGGAGTCACAGGTGTAAAGAACTAAAATGCTTATGCTGAATGGATTTCAGATCATAAGCTACCACTTCTAGGACTATCGTGCTATTTCACTTTGTTCCTAGATGTGGAATGAGTGACTTTCTGCAAGCGCAGAAGACAGGTGGGGGAAATTTAGAGGGAGGGACCAGAATAACGTCATTACAAACACAACCATCAGCAAAGTCTGGGCAACACATGCTCTGACCTCCCAGTCTTGGAGAAGTGGCTGGTGGGGGTTGGCCACCACTGTGACTTCCAGGCATCAGGAAACGCTGGCAGTGTCCCTGAAATGGTTGCAGCGCATCCCTCTGTAAGAAGCAAGGGTTATACCTTATTGTGTCAACACTGGCTAATTTTTTAATTTTCCAAATAACATCTTTGTTGCCCATTCTTCCCTTTTGAAACTCTCTTTGCTCAGCTCCCACGCCCCCACACTTCCTTGGTTTTCCTGCTATCACACTCCTCTGCCTTCTCCAACATCTCAACTAAATGCTAGAGTTTTTTAAGGCTGTGACATAGGCCTTCTCACTCTACACTCCCTCTTTCTAGGCAATCTCATCTATGCTCACGGCTTTGATCATCATCTGTACACTGATCCCAGAGCTCATGTATCAGCCAGACCTTTTCTCTGAGCTCCAAACCAGTGCTTGGATTTGTCGACCCACTCTCTCCAATCAAACTCATTTGTTTGAGCCTGAACTCAAACTCTCCTTGTTCAGCCTGAAACCTGGCCTCCTTGCCACCACATGAAGCCACCACATGATCTTTTGCCTCAATTACTGCAATAGCCTTCTAACTGGTCTTCTAGAACCCTCTCTTACTTCCTTCCAAACTCTTCTCCATACCGCATTTGAGATTATTTATTTTTATTTATTTGAGATGATCGTGCCACCACCTGTAGTGGACACTAATTAGTTTTTGACTGTCCAGCACCTGGACACCCTTTCTATATTGGGGAATTCCCTTCCGATGAGCCTTGGTTGGATGCAGAACCTGCCTCCTAAACTTGTTTTTTAGCCATGTGCAGACTCTCACTTCTCCAAGTTGTCCTTTGGCCTCTGCCAGACCAGCCTTGTTTCAGAGCACCAGACAGGCCCTGGTCCCCACTTCTTTGCATATTTAGTGACTTCTCCCATCCCCCAGTTCTGGCCTGGCTAACTTCTGTTCCCTTCCAGGCTCATTTGGAGTGCCACTTCCTCAGGGAAGTCTTCTGTGACTTGCAGCCTAGGGCAGGTTTCTTTGAGCTTTGATGGAATGTAGGACTTTCTCTGGGAATCACCCCTTGTCTTAATTATTGCGTATCACTTACTGGATGCTTTCATTAGCTCAGGTGCTGAATATGCAGAGAAGAATCAGACAACTGCTTTTAAGGATTTTACAGTCTCATAGGGGGCCACAGACAACACTATAGGTTAAGTGCTGGAGTAGCTGTAAATTGACATCAATAAAGTTTTGTGGTTTTTTTGGTGGGCAGGGAATGGAGAGAACAAGGAACTTATTACTGCAGGAATGCAGGCCAGAGGGCAGTGGTACCTGGGCTAGGTCCTGAAGGGGGAGGGTGGATAGTCTTTCCAGGCAGAAGGAACATTCTACTCAAAGCCACAGAGTGAAAAGGCATATGGTAGATGGACCAGTGAAATGCATGGAGCTCTGGTGTCTCTTGAACAGAGGGTGAGATGGGAAAGAGGGTGAGGGGGAGTGCCAGAGACAAGCCTGTAAAGATGGGTTGGGGTCAGAGTCAGAAGCGCTTCAGGTGCCATGCGCATCAGGAGTTTGGCTTTTGTCCCATAGGCCATAAGGAATTGTTTTAAGCAGAGGAATTGTTTGAGGCACCTAATTCTGGCTGTAGTGCAAAGGATAGATGGAAAGGATTGAGGGATAAGGAGACCAATATGGATGCTGTATCTTTATAGCTTCAAAGCCCAGGAGAGAGAGAGAGAGAGAGAGAGAGAGAGAGAGAGAGAGAGAGAGAGAGAGAGAATGATAGAGAGAATTAATTGATTCCACATGAATAAATCAATGAAGAAATAACCATAAAATGGAGCCTAATGTGGTAAGCACATATGAGAAGCACCGTATACCATGGCAGTCCCGTGCAGCATGGGTGAGAGATGATTAAACCTTGAACTAGAGAACGAGCAGAACAGGGATAGGTGACTTTAAGAGACATTCTAAATTAGACTCAAGGGGGCTAAGTAATTAGCTACATATAGAGGCTGAGGGAAAGGAATCAGTGAATTAGGTTTAGGTTTGGCGGACAGTGACCAAAAAATTAGACTGAAAATGGAGAGCCCAGGCAGCAGCCCAGAGCTAGTATGGGGCTCCCGTGTCAGGGACTTGCCACAGATGGCCCCGTCCATCCTGGTACTCAACATACTCAACACACGGTTTCATGACATGGTCCAAGGTGGGCGATGCAGCACCAGCATCCTACTTGCATTACAGCCAACAGACAGCAGGAAAAGGACAAGAGCAGGGCATGCTGGTGTCTTTTAGGAACTTACTTCCTGAAAGTGTTTCCCCTTCCATGACATTGGTCATTATTTAAGCCTATCTAATGAAAGGGAGGCTGGGAGATATCTCTGTCCTGGGCAGCCTAAAATTTGGAAGATATATGGCTGAAGAACTACGTAGAAAGAAAAGTAGAAAATAACTTGCCTCAAGGGGTCAAGAATGATTCTCATCATGTCCATTGGGTGGATATGAATGCAGAGAGGGAGGAGAGGTTTCAGGAGGGTTCAGGAAGACACACAGTAAAGACGAGTGTGTTTGTTTTGAACACATATATTTTGGGTGGCCTATGGGACCAGGTGGAGAAAAGCAGTAGGCGTTTGAAAACATAGGTACAGTCATTGTCCTTATTTCCTCTATTTAAGCCATGCTCCTTCACCGAGGAGACTCATGTTTACCCATCACTACACATCTACCATGCCTTGCAAGGATAAAGATCCCAAGAAAATTAAGAAGGTGAAAAAAACTAAGGGCTAATTTTTTTTTTAAGTACAAGTGGGGAGACTGTAGAACCCAACCACTGTTCAGACTGGAAAGAGCCTTTATCAGACAACTTTCTACAGGAAGGCTGCCTTGTACTCATATACAGCTCAGTCAGAACCTACTAATATAAACACACGCTTATGCCAAGTACGGAGCAGAAGAAAGCGGCTTCTAAAATGAACTGTTAGATTTCAGGCACCTATGATGGGGTGATGAGGGAGGAGGGGTCTTGGGAATCTGGCTTTACAGGGGGCCCTGATTAAGGTCACAGGACCAGGCAATGTCACGGCCACCACTGGACTACAGATTGTCCGATTTCCAGGCTGAGGGGCGCCGCTGCCCCTGCGCATAAGAAGCTGACCTGCTGAAGATTAGGGGTTGGGGGGTAACCCGGCCCTCTTCCAGGACTGTGAGACGTGGCCAAGGATCTAAATGATTTAATCCAGTCTTACGAAAGGGCTTTTACAGTGAGCAATTAAGGCACAGTTAAGGAATTAAGCACTAATGAGTCATTAACTCTGCCTCTATTGTACAGTGAACAAGCCGAGACCAGATTATTAGAGCCAGTTCCCAATTAAGGGCACGACATTGGCACAAAGCGCGCCGTCGGCCTCCCGTTTCCCAGGCGGAGGCCCCGGGCCAGCGCGGTGCTCGCGCGTCCTGAGAGGAGAGCAAGTGCCAACTTCTCCTTCATATTAGCGTCCCTAAACGTCTTTTCCCCGCGGCCTCCTGGGGCCGGGGCCAGGGCTGGGGCTGAGGCTGGAGGAGTGTTGGGGTGTGGGGGGGAGGGGAGCGTGGCAAAGACAGCACAGCAAATGCTCACGTCTCAGGGGCGCCTGGGCCAGCACCCCGATGTCCCCACCTACACCGCCCACTGCAGGGACGCGGGCTCTCGGGGGTGTGTGTGTGTGTGGGGGGGGCTCTGCAAAGACTCTCGGTTAACCGATGAATTTGACCGGGAGAAGGAAGGACTGTGATCCCCTTCCTCCCCTCGCGGGATTCTAGGTTAACTGGGGCGGGGTGGAGAACGGGGGATTGTTTTCCCTGGTTTGACCTGTCCCATCTCCCCAAATACTAACTATAAGTTTAGAATCAGTAAATGCAGCGGGGCCGCCCCGTTCAGCCGCTGGCCTCTGGCGGGAGCCTGCCGCTCCCCCTGCGTCTCCCCCACACCAGCCCGGGTCACTCTCCGGAGCCCCGGAGGTGGGAGCTCCGACCCGCAGGGGGACAGAACCGGGTTCCAAGAGCAGGACACCCACGAGGGATAAACAGCCTGGACCGACCTGGGGCCGCCGCGCGGGCCCCGAGGCCACCGAGTGAGGAGGGCCCCGCGGGTCGCAGGGCTCCAGGGACGGGCGACCGGGAGAGGCGGAGCCCTCAGTCCCCCGCGTCCCTGCGGGACAGAAAAATCGCTACCGGAGGCCGGGAGCTGTGGCGCACATCGCGGACACGACACCCTCGTGGGCAGAAAGAGACTCCTCCGGGAAGGGGAAAACGCGAACCCTGAAGCGCCCCCACGGCGGGGGGGGGTAACTGTTGGAGGCCGGGGGGAATGGGAATGGGGCGCAGGCTGGGGATCACTGGGTCGGCGGAGGGCCTAGGTAACGCAGGGGACAGTCCGCGTGCCAGGCTCCGGGTCGCGCCCGACTCCGCCCCTTCTCAGAGCTGTCCAGTCCGACGTGTCACAGCGCCCGGCCCTAGGCAGCTCCCAGACCGGTTCCCTGCAGCCGAAAAGCGGCGGCTGTGCAGGCTTACCTCCCTCCCTCCCTCGGCTGGTCAGAGCAGACGTTGTCTTCTGGGGAAGAGGTTCCAAGGCCTCTCTCTTAGATGTACTGGATCCAAGTTGGCTTGAATCAAGGCTTGCCTCCATCTAGGTCGCTGTGCTCGAAACAGCAGTATTTTTCCTTCCGGAACCCAGTAAGATCACTTCCAGCTGGCTCTTGTTCCGCTTCAGTGGACCCTCAGACTTGAGGATGGAAAAGGGGACACGTGTTAAACCTGACAAGTTCAGCAGACTGAAAATAACCACGGAGGATGGGGTGACCATAAAAATTCCTAGCTAAAGGCCATGGCAGGAAGTCACATCCTTGGCCTATAGCTTCCTTGACAAAGGTCAATCTTCACCTTAAGTGAGCCTGTCTGTTGTCTTTTTGCATCTAAGATAACACGCCCTTGGAATGTGAGCGTATTCCCTTTCCAAACCCCTCAGGGGGCACAACCTACCACAGGAGAGCAGGAAACGACAGAATCCCTCATTGCTATCTTGTTCCCCAAATACTATCTCTGTGTGCTGCAAAATGCTATTAACTATGCTGTACCCACCAATGTAAAAGAAGTGTGTCCCTCCGTTGTACTTTTTATCCAATCCCAGAGATTTCCCCGCTTTGCTTTCTCCCACCCCCTTAATCCACAACCAATGGATTTCATGTAACCCTCTTTCTTTGATTCTAATGTATAAAATAAGTTGCAAAACGGCCATTTTCCGGAGCATTTTCTCTATCCGTTAAGACTTTGCCTCCCCGCAATTGTCAGTTTGGCGCAAATAAACTCTTCTCGGGTTTCTCTTAGGCTGGATGTTTTTTTCATTGACAGACTTTATGGAAGACTAAAGAACCACTTCCCAAGTGATGCGGGCTTACTGGGGGAGGCCTTTTCCCGGAGTCCCAGAAAGGCGTGTGCCCGCCCCAAATTAGAGCCAGCATAGCCTAGTTTTGGAAGCCGGTGCCCCACCCTGGCCAGCGCCTCTGCCGAGTGCTTTCTGTAGCCGTGAGCTGGAGTAGCGGCCCCAGGTGTTTCAGGTTCTTCTGGGGTTCTAACGCTCTTTAGCACAAACCATCCCCACTTCCATTCTAAGTTAAGAACTAGCTGCCGCCTCACCCCTTTAGGCAGCAGGAATCGCCAGCCCTTAGAGCTGGGGGTCCTTCCAGACAGCCCTGGGGATGGGAAGGGACGCTGGGGTTGATGCGTGTCCAGCCTTCTTCAGGCAGCTCAGGAAAGCACTCACCGCTAGTACCCACCCCTCAGGGTCTCACTTCCCATGTGGGCCTAACGAGCTATTCTTGGGAAGTAAAATAAGAATAAGAAGCTCTTACTCAGCAACTGTTTCCTGAGCGTGTTCTATGATGGTGAACTGACCGGAATTTCTGCTTACTCCAGCTCCACCGCTTACAAGGGTGTCAAGTGGGGCAACCTCTCTGTGCCTCAGTTTCCTCATTTGCAAAATGGGGCCAATTGTATCTTCCTGGTGTGGTCGTCCTGAGGCTTACATGAATGAATAGATGTAAACCGCTGAGAAGCGTGCTGGCACATATAGTAAGATTGCAATGGTCATTAGCTATTAGTATTTTGATCATTGTTTCCCAGGGACTTGTCCCTGAAATCCAGGTATGGCTCGCCCTTTTGGTGCCTATGGAGTTGGTTTAGAATACTCATTCTCAGACTAAACTAAATAATAAGAGGAGAGGGACGTGCCGGAAAGCTGCTGATGGGAAAAAACAAATAGAAGAAAAAAAATGGCAGAGAGAGGAGACAAAATGAGTAATCGTGGAAATGATCTAAGGGAAGCGAAGGTGCTGATGGGGGGATGGGCCAGGTGAGACGCGCCCAGGACTGTGGTAAGGACCGGCGCTGAGCAAATGTGGTACTCGCTCACTGCCAGTGAGTTGGGAGTTCTCTGAATAAATCATTCCTGGTCAAACGAGGGTGTTAAAGGACGAAAGAGAAGACAGGCCAAACTGAAAGAAATTTACTTATTCAGCCTGAGTTTGCCTAAGCTGATATCACTTGGGCCACTCCATCCATTTTCCCACGGAACACCCTTGTGAGGGAAAGCTCAGGTATTACTCCCTACCTTTCAGGGAAAATAACGGATTAAATAAATGCTTCCTGAACAGCCTACTATGTCCAAGGCTCCAGGTGTGGGTGTGGGGTACACAGCAGTGGTTCATTGTTATAGCCCCTCAGGGTCCGCGTGGCGAGGCCTGAATCTTATCACCACACTCCCTCTACCCCCAGCCCCGCGACAGTCATCCTTCTCCCAAGGAGGCTTCGGGAGCGCAGGCGCAGCGCTGGGGGTACTGCGGCATCAGAGAAGGGGATCCTATGTGTATGGCCTCACGCCTGCCTGTCATTGGCAGTGTACACAAAGACGTTACAGGCGATCTGATTCCATCTTTCCCATCTCCTAGGGAAGTGGGGTGTATTTAGACGAGGAAAGGGGGCTGGGTGGTTCACTAAGGTGATAGCCACCCACGACATAGCCAGTCGATGCCAAGGCTCTGGCGACGTCTTCCCGGGAACACGCATAGTGAGGGGCCAGAGGACCAGCGCGGCGGGAATCCGGGTTATTCCCACGGCCGCCCAGCTTCCAGGGAGCTCCAGGATCTCCTTCACTGGGGACTCCACGAGAACCTCGGGAGGTTCTGACGCCCGAGGAGACCTCTGGATTCCTTCCCGGCCCCTCAGCCTGCGTCAGAGAACTGCAAATACTGTTCACGAGGCGCCCCGCTGGGATGTGCACTCCGGGTCGTGGCGCAGAGCGCTGCGCGGCACTTTCGTTAAGAACCGCAGCTCACCCATCGTGGGTTCCTCAGAATCGCTGGGTTGGGGGTTGAGCAGCGAGTTGGGGAGGCGAGAGAGGCGCAGGGCTCAGAACAGAAGAAGTCGCTCTGCCCCAGTTTTCGGAAGAATAATGTCATCGACTTTGGGTAGCAGGGTGGAGCACTGAGTTGGTACCCTGGACAGTGATCTGAGAAGGGCATTTTTGGGCTGTGGCAGACTGGGAAGAGGAAGGCGAGGTGGCCAGGGGCTTCGGTACGTTCAGCTTTTCCTCTGGGGAAGGTGGTGTGTACGCTTCCTACTGGGCTCAGTCCTTCCAAGTAGCAGCCGCAGCTCGGCTCTTTGGGGTATTGAGGGACTGGGAACGCACGGGCATCTGAGCCTTAGGCTGCAAACACCCCGAACCCCACACACTTGCACGGTCCGCACGCGCCAGGGAAGGGGCCCTTCTTCTGATCGAAGGCTCCGCAGCGTCGGGAATGGGAACACAGCGCCCAGGACGGGGACACAGCGTCAGCTGCAGCAGCGCGCCCCCAGGAGGATTCTCAGGAGGGAGCCCCAAGTCTGTGCAGTTCTGTGCTTTCCCAGATCCACCTGGTCCAACACCGCAGCCCCTCCCGCACCCCCATTCACACACACACACATCTTCCTCCCCGCCACCGCAGTCCCGAGCGCGCTTAACAGAGTCAAACCAAAACAAGTAAGTCTTTAATTCTCCTTCCCAATACTTTGAAACTACTTATACAAAGTTCTTTAAACTATTTCTCTGCCTCCCCTCACTCCCCGTTTTCTTTATCTGGGGTTGCCACCCCGCCTAGGAGCGGCCAAGGCCAGGGGCTTTGGGTCCCTTGAACGTGGACCCTCCGGCACCCGCCGGGGTGGTAGCTGCGTCGCCGGTGAGGCCGGGCCGCCACTCCCCATCCAGCAGCAGGGCTGAGAGTCCGTGAGGGTGTGGGGGTGGCCAGGGGGTCTCAGCAGGCCTGAGGATCCGTCCTCCCGGGTGAGTCAGGAGCAGACGCGCGTCCAGGACCCAAGCCTGGCTTCAGGCGGCACCGGAAGGAGTGGCTGACTAGGGGGGACCTACAGAGAAGGGATGCTCGTGTGCGGCTCGAGGTCGGTTCCCAGGACGGCTGTCTGGATTGATTTGGTCGCCGGTGCCCCTAGAGGGCCTGCCACGGCTTCCCGATGGCCTGGATGTGCTCCTTGGCCTTCAGGCGCAGCGCCGCGATGCTGCTGTTACGCGGGTCCGCCTCGTCCAGCGGGAACTTGTCCCCGAAGCCCGGCCCGCACGGGTAGGCGGGCGGCGGCGGCGCGAGGGGCTGCAGGACCCCGCCAAGCGGAGGCGAGCTCAGGAAGGGCGGCGGCGGCGTGTAGCTGGCGGGCAGGCTCTGCGC